>NC_062544.1:43327383-43638633 GCF_016906955.1 Phacochoerus africanus
AGAATTGGAAAGTAAGTTATTATATTGCAGATAATGAGAGCCAGGTTTCTGACTGTTGGAAAGGGGAAATGCAAATATAGAAAGGGATAAAGCTGGAATGAAGAAAGGGACGAAGGAGAATGAACCCTGTGGTATTGGACTGGAAATGGAGACATGGCTTTAAAGTCATAGGTTTTATGTAACAATAGGAGACAGACAAAGAGACACAGGGGAAGTAGATATAAATGTGTGAAAGGGGCTAGAACTAATGATGTTCTAGTAGAAAGAGGCACATGTCTATAGATAAACAGCCAATTCCAAGACTGAGGCAGGGAGATTACAAAATGAACTTGAAATATCTTGTTGCACCATAAAGTAAAGAAGAACTAAAAGAAACATGAAGACACACCAAAAGGATATAGGACCAGTATGAAAGACTCCCACTTGCCAAAGCTTACATAACTTGGGTAGCAAAATAAATAATAGTAAATTATTAAAACCCATTGAATAAATAATCAATGAGTTAATCTTCTATAAACAAACTAATAGGTGAAAATAAATCTCTTCTTTAGAGTAGAAAGGAGGCTAATAAATGCGGAAGAAAAGATAAAATTAGAAAAACACCATTTAGCAATCAAAATAATAATTGATTCAGCCAAGAATCTCCAGTGAGTGTTAAAATTCATGATTAAATTTTGAGAAGGAACAATATTTACAGAGTTCCCTGACAGTCTAGTGGTAAAGTATTCTGTGTTGTCATTACCATGTTGTCCATACATGGCCCAGGAACTTCTGCAAGCCAGCAGGCATGGATAAAAACAAAACAAAACAATAGGATATTTACATAGTTTCAAAGTATCTCCCTAGAGATAGTTATCAATTACAAAAGGGAAAGCCATAACTTCACTGTGGAGAAACCTTGGCTAATAGCATGTTAGCAAAGTTACCAAAGTTCTTATTGGCAGCAATGGGACAAATTAACATCATGCACCTCTTGATATGGTACACTGAGAACAAAACATGACTACTGTAGGGTTCCTGTGTGATGCTGTGCAGTTAAAAGTGTTAAACCTTAGTCTATCCTAAGGAAACACTAGCAAATTCAAATTAAGGGACAGTCTCTGTAATAACCTATATGGGAAAACAATCTGAAAAAGAATGGATATATGTATATGCATAACTGATGCACTTGGCTGTACATCTGAAACTAGAAACATTATAAGTCAACTATACTCCAATAATTTTTTTAAAGTACACAAAATATTTGATCCATACTTTCTAAACAACAACAACAAATTGTTCCCGATTATAAGACACTAAGAGCTAAGACAGTTGAATGCAATGCATGATTCTGTGTTTTCTTTTTCTAGAAAGAACATTTTGGGGACAATTGACAAAATCTGAACAAGTACTGCATTTTATATAATAATGTATTAATGTTCAATGTTCAGATTTTGATAAGAGTGTTGTGGTTAGGTAAATTACTGTTCTTTTTAAATAAAATATAGGCTATCTAGTGAGGGGTAAGTAAACATCATATCTGCATTTCACTGGTGTATGTTCAGGAAAAAACTAGATATACATAGATGATTGATGATGGTAATGAGATAGAAAAAAGATAAATGTTGACACGGAGAATCTGGATGAAGAGTATATGATAATTATTTGTACTATTCTCACAACTTTTCTGTAAATCCAAAATATGTCAAAATATTGTTTTTTTCATTCAGCTTGGCTAGAAGGCAAGGATATACATGCAGAAAGCTACCTCTGTCACCTATGCTACCTAGAGAAGCATTTCCCACAGCCCAGTGGGCCTCACTTCCACCCTGGCACTTTAGAAGTGTAAATACAGGACTGGAAATTTAATCTTAATTCAGCTCTTAAATTCCTTGGGCAAGCCATTTATCATCTCTGGGCATCAGAGTTCTAATGTGAAAGAAGGTTCAAACAAGATGATCTCTTAGGCAATTACCAAATGTCTTTTGTAAATATGCTAAGATCTGGAACTGTAATAGTGAGCAAAGTACCTGTACTCAGGCAAATAATAGTCAAATACAGAAAACAGACCTAAAACAAATTACTTAGGCATACAAAATTCTAGAAGATAAAACATGCATAAAACATAAACCAGAGATCTGGGAACATAAATCAAAGAGATCCGAGCCTTGGAAAATCAGGAAGTACTTTCCTAAACAAGTCACAATTGAGCTGAGGCCTGAATGCAGGGAAGGGGCGAGCTGGTGGAAAGAATGGTTTGGGGTGAAGAGCATTCCAGGAAAATAAATTATGCATGCAAGATCTGAGGGAAGAGATTGCTTGGCCTCTCCAAGGAGCTGAAAGAAATCCAGATGTCCAAAGACTAGAGAGAGAAGTCTCAGGCTAGCAGTGCAAGACTGGATTGGGGTGGGATGGGGAGAACCATGCAGAGTGATGAATGCTATCTCAGGAATATTCAAATACCTACCTTATCTGTTATCCTATTTCAAAGATTATTTATATACAGATGTTTGACATTAAAAAGGAACCCAGGATATCTCTCCATGGTACAGAGGGTTAAGAATCTGACTGCAGAAGCTCAGGTTCAATCCACAGCCCCACTCAGTGGGTTAAAGGATCCAGTGTTGCAGCAGCTGTGATATAGGTCATAGCTGCAGCTCAGATTCAATCCCTAGCCCAGGAACTTCCATATGCCATGGTGTGGCCATTTAATTAATTAATTAATTAAAAAGGAATCCAAATTCCAAAGTCCTTTATAATATGATTTAGGACTTGAATGTCTAGCTCCTAACAGTTAAGTGGAAGTAGTTGTTGAAATGCCAAATATATTCATTATCCTATGGTTCTTCAGCCTAACAAGTACATTTGATACAAGCATTCATATCATTGAGGGCGTGGAAGTCAACATAAAATTACCACCCTCTCCATTGTTGGCTGGCACACTTAAATCTTGACACTGACAGAGAAGTTCATCCACACTGACAGAAAGGGAAACAGTCCTTAGAACAGAATGCTCCATGGCTGCAAAATCACTTAAAGCTATAGCCAACTAACATCTGAAATGAACACTGAATTACTGTCCCTTGGCTTGAAGACTGACAATACCATCTAATACCCCCTGTCCATAAAGTAGACATGTAGATTAGTTATGGAAAGTTTTACATAGTATGATTTTCAAAACTTCTCTGGAACAATAAAATTCACTCCCATTGGGGATATGTCACCTTGATTATAAGAGAAGAAAATACATCTACCATGAATAGTCAACAAGAAATTCATGCTCTTATAAAGCAGAGACAAACTGAGTCAATAGTTTTAAATCCATCTAAGCTAAAACCATTGGGCTTGATGATCTTTTAGTAAGAGCCTGTGTCTAGATTTTTTTCTTTGCTGAGTCCAGTGGCACTGATAATCCAATCTGCTATTACATTCCCTCAGGGCAAAACCACAACACAAGGCACACTTAAAATGTCTACTCTGTCACCAGAATGGTGTGCACGGAGGGTTTCGTGTGGATTACAGCAAGGACCTGACACTCTGGCAAACTGGGCTTGCTGGATGTGCTCTGCATAACACCTAACAGGGCTAAATGTGGAGGGGACCTAATAAAAAATGATGTAGAATCCTCTGGCCCAAGGGTCATGCCACAGTGGCTATTCATCTTTGTGTAATCAGAGGGGAAAAAAATGTAACTGCTTCTGGGACACCTCCCCAGAGCTAAATAGGAAACAAGAGCAGAATCACTGTGGATCAAATTTGTGTCATGTATTTCCTGCAAGTCCTGCATGGAATCTTGAGCAGCAATTCAGCTCCAGATTCTAAGAGCTAGGAATTGAATGTAGCTCTTGATGGCAACTTTAGCAAATGCTCTCTCTGAATCAAAGTCCAAGTTCCTTAGCTAGGCATATAAAGCACTCTACAATCTGGCTTGCGGGTCATTTTCCAGTGCTAATTCCTCATTGTCCTTTAGCCAAGCTAAGCACACTTCCCCAGTCCTGTTTCTCAGCATCCTTATTCCTTTGAAATGAGGTGTTTCCTTCCATCTTGACATGACTCAACTCAATCCCAACGGCCAGGAGATAACCACCTCCTCTACAAAGCCTCTCCCAATGCCCATTCCTCCACCTCCTCAGCTTCTGCAATCCCCTTAGCTCACTTTATTCTGCCCTTAATTTTTATTATTTTATGTTCATATACTAGGCTAGCATTAATGAATTTAGCCATCACAAAACTATCTCTACTCTGTGGAAAAGCAAAATGAAGTAGAGAAAAGTGAAAAAATCTTGCCCAAACTAAATTACTCACATTGGTAGAACAAAACATAACAAAGAATTACAGTACAGGAAAATGTATGACTTTTAAACTCAATCTGTTCAATAAATGAAAAATTGATAGCACAATCTAGCTAGGACTGTTTGAGAATATTTAACCTACTCCAGAAGTTAGCAGCATGATAAATACACTTCAGTGGAGTATAGCTAGCACATTCGTTTACTTCCCGAGTATAACATCATTTGTACATTTATAGGACTTCTTATTTTATAAGCAAAGCAAGAAGCTTGTAAAAGAAGAAGATAGGAAAGGGATGCCTAAATGGTTTTATTATTTAGAAAAATAAGTGATACAGCCATGATGACTCTGAACTCTATGAAACCAAGGTCAAAGTTTTCCAATATTTTTTTCTTCCTCATCTTTGAACTAGCAGGAAGGCAATCATTCCAGATCATGAACAAAGGCCATATCTCTGATCTCAACATCCCCAAACCATTTTCTGCAAACACAACTAATTACTGAGCTGAAGAAAAATCATCTGGAGAGAACTGGCAACAGTAATGTGTACTACAGCGGGATCTGCAGAGTCAGCTCCACAGGCTTCTCTGAGAGAGAATGCAGTACTAATTAGCACCAGGAAGAACACAGACTGATATTGTGCGGCCACACTGTGGCCTAGAAAACTAAGGGAATTTATAAAGTTATACAAGAAAAATACACTGTGTAGTCCTCATCTCCTACCACCACTCCCTGCCAAGACTGGAGTGCCGCTCTCAGAGCCAGCCTGGCATCAGAGCCTGGGTTTCCCTGAAAACAGAGAAGCCAGGACTGGAACTCAGGAAATCCTACCCCTGAAATGAGGCAGGCCGAGAACAGTTACTTAGAACAATGGGGGGTGAGCGATAATAAAGAAGAGGAAAGACAAAATCCTAATTTTGAATTGCTAAGTATGGAGGATTCCTACATCATACAGAGGCAATTTGAGGCTTTGTGACTGTCCAGCTTCATCAGATGTGAGGCTGGCCCTCTCTCAAAGTGCAGCAGTAGTAAATAGCATAGGTAATTCCTTCTGTCTCCCCCTAGTTAAGTCACACAAACATACCTACATTCATCTGGGGGAGGGGGGGCATCCTTTGAGCTAAGACAACAGATACACTGGAATTCTCTGGTATGTCCTGAATACCAGAGATTGTTATCCTCTCATAAGAAGAAATTGCACAGAAGGAGGTTTCTGAGGCTCTTTCTTCATGTTGTGGCTCTTGGGATGGACATTGCATGACCCACAGTAGCACTGCTGATGTGTGGAGTGGAGACCTGCCACCAGACATCCGTTTTCCAACACCTCACAAGTCATGGATTTACCTTCCTCAGAAAACTCTACCAATGGAGTCGTGGAGAAAAGCAAATGCGATCACAGTTCCTCTTGAAGTTGGAGCTGTCTCCTGATGGTTATTTACCTATGGCTTGAGTCTATCTGGGACCCTGTGTTTTAGCACTAGTACCATTTTTACATTCTAAAAGGACCACGAACCATTCTATTCTCTCTAATTGTTATGAGATCTCTACAGCCCACTCAGCAACAAGCAAGCTTCCCTTGCTAAAACTTATCCCATCCAAAATTTCTGAGCAGTCTCCCAGGAGTCCCTGACTATGCCACAAATAGTCCCTGACCAATCCTTCCTTCGAGTTATGGCTTTTATTTTATTTTATTTTCCGTTATTTATCGCTTTTAAGTATATAGTTGATCGAAGTTCCCGTTGTGGCTCAGAGGGTTATGAACATGACTAGTACCCATGAGGATGTGGGTTTGATCTCTGGCCTCACTCAGTGGGTTAAGGATCCAGGGTTGCCATGGACTGTGGTGTAGGTCACAGACATGGCTCAGATGTGGCGTTGTTGTGGCTGTGGTATAGGCCAGCAGCTGCAGCTCTGAACTGACCCCTAGCCTGGGAACTTCCATGTGCCAAGGGTGTGGCCCTAAAAAGAAAAAAAAAAGTATATAGCTGGTTGCTTGGGTGGAGAACCTTTAGAAATTATTAAAAGAATGCCTTTAGAAATTATATAAAAGAGAACCTTTAGAAATTATTAAACAAATCCATTAACTCTATCTATATATACTCTGCAAAATAAAGTCTCTGGAAAATAAAGAATAATAAATAAACTAAAAGCAGAACATATTGGACTCCTCCTACAAAACTGTCCTCTGTTGAGCTGCTGTGCATGTGAAAGTTGTCTAGATGTTTTATTATGCACAGTGGAGATACACAAAGGAAAATGGGGTATAATTGCCTGTGAACTCTTTCAGATCAGTTGCCATGATTTTGTTAGAGCTCCAGTGTCAAGTACAGTGCATGACTCATATAAAACAAGTAATAAATGTTAGAGCCTGAGTCTGTTCATGAGGAAAAAAAAAAAGGAGAAAGTGTGAAATACCATGTCTTAGAAATAATGCCAGTTAAAAACTGAATCAGTTTTAGAACACAAGGGTTGTTTTGAAAAGACCAGTATTAAAAAGAGCTGGACTAGGCCTGGATAATGAGAGAGAATGGATTACTAAGCCAGTTAGAAGGGCTTAATTACAGGGGAGCCTAGGACTTATGAGTGGCCTTCTGAGTGTCTAAGCAGTAATCATGAAAATGAAAGGGCTCATGAAGTTGGCCCATTACCAACAAAATTACACTTGCAAGTGGAACAGTCAAGGTATCAACATAACTCCATCCACTGTCCAAGGATTAATAGAAGATCTAAGGCATTCAGACATCTGAAGACTGTAACAAGAAGGGGGCCCCTGAAAGGGCATTTTTAAAGAAAATATCACATCAAGTCGGAGCCTAAGCAATCTCATAATTAACTATAATAGTATGGGGATTGATATGGCATATTTGAGTATACATGTTATTATATTTTCCCCAAAAAAGTTTAACTACTGAACTAAATCCATTGCCCATTTGTGCTAAGCTGTCTTCTCTTAGATGCAGCCTTGCTCTTGCTTTTCTCCTTTCAATGTGGTTTGACTTTGACAAAGTTTTTAAGTGCACCAATTAATATATTAGAGATAAATATTGAAACCCTAAGAAACATAATTTATAGTTATAGATATTTCCTTACTCTAGTTTCCCTAACCAGATATTGGGGAAAATAGTTTACAAACTCATTTAATTAAAGAAAGTAAAAGACCACACACTGAGGAACAATTCTCACCAATTTTTCATCCAAATATGTTCAAAGCTTGTCTCAAAACTGCCAAAACACTAGGTTAATCCCTCAAACATTGCACAAACACAAGCCAGACCACAGTCATAAATAACAGAGTGCCATCAGATAACTTACGTGCACCATGGAGCTAAAGGACAAGACCCACTGATAAGGGACGCAAATCTGCTCTTATCTCAGCTCCCAAGAAATCTTTTGAAAGATTTTATTCTGACCCTAGGAAGAAAAAGAACCATAAGAAATTATGTCAGGAATAGAGAACAAGGATTCTATAAAAGCTTATGAGTCATGTATATGTTTATTCTTTTCCCCATTTCAAAGAGAACCACATCTTATTTTATAGGACTGCTAAAGACATTTATGGAAAACACTTTTTTTTAAGAAAATTAACCTTAAGAACAAATGTGGCTACTACCTTACTCATTGCAATTCTATGCAAATTATATTTTATAAATACTCAAAGCCAATATAGAGATATTTATCAGCAAAAATATATTTCTCATTTCAACTGAAATTCCATCTATCTTCTAAATCTCCTAGGAGTTCTGTGCAAACAGTTCTCATTAGCAAAATTTGACAGAGGAAGGGAGACTCCATATGGTGAATGAGCTCAAATGATATCTCAAGGTTACTGAAGAAATCACTAGTGAAAATAGATCCAAGATGCATGACTCTTAATTCTTAAATCTAATACTTTGACCATCAGAATTTGAATTAATGAAATCCAAAATAAATTCAAATCTTAATAATCAAAAAGTTTAATGCTAGGTAGAGAAATGAGAATGATTTCCAAATGATTAACCTAGGTTTTAGTGATTGGTAAACTGTAATTTGCTTAAATTGAATATAAAGTCATTATTAATTTAAAGAACCAGGTATTTCTAAAAGAGCACTGTTATCCCACCTACCTGCAATAATAATCTGTACAAATAAGAGGCATTGGACTTTTAGCTGTGTACCTGAGTATGAACATATTTTTAACACTCTAATATATAAATAATGGGCATGCTATTACAAACACTGAGCAGAATCACTGAGAGTTCCATAAGCATTCTGGGTTTTTTCCCAACATTAGCCACCATATATCCCCCAAACGCTAACAGAAGTCACGGGTATATTCATAGTCCTTAAAGTCAAGGGTAAATTTCAAAATCTATTAATTACAAAAAAAAAGAAATAGATACACTGCCATTATAGATTAGGTTCTGCTGGTGAGCTCTTAAAATGTTGGCACACTGTACCCTTCCTTTTGCTAGGCAAAAATCCTAGTGCTTTCTTGTCATCATGAAAACATATATTTCATTTTTGTGTTATCAAAATAAAGTCTCATGCAACCCAAGAACATAAATAATGCAGAATAGAAAGTTCATGAAGAAGTTGGAGAGATAAATTTAGAATAAGATTGAAAGGACATCATCTGGCTTAAAAAAAATGTTCTTCAAACTATATTCATTGGAAATACAAATGAGAATTTAAGTTAAGACATGTTCCAAGTATTTGTGTAGTTCTGCTAGAATCAGACTGCAATCTATGAATATCTCTGAAGATCACCCACACATGGGTGTGAAACAGAAAAGTTCATTGGCAGGTAGGCTAAGTCGAAAGCAGATATCCAGAACAATGAGGGTGATAAAACATATAAGAGAATCCTATTTTATTGAACTCTTCCAAGTATTTATCATTCACAAAAGCCCCTCCTTGTTGCAGTGAAAATCTCCCATCTTCATCATTTCTCTTTCTTGTACCACATGTTTTTGTACTTTTTATAACTGTTTCCTGAGCTATTGCAAACTTATTTCTTTGTTTCATTTTGCAATCCTACACATTATCTATGTCCAAATTATTTTTTCTACAATCTACCTTATTCATATCACTCCTTTGCCTAAAATGGTCATTGTATCTCTATAACAATTTTATCCATCAATCATCTTATATAAAGAAAGAAGAGCCAATGGAAGTTTTAGTTTTTATTATTATTATTATCATCATAGCTGCAAGTTTATTTTCTTCTTGTTCTGCAGCCCCAAGATGCTTTCCTGAGACTTAGAAGGTAAATCTTATTTTTTTTTCTTTTTTTTCAGTTGTAAAACAATATTTTTTGTTAATAATTTTTATTTTTTTCCATTATAGCTGGTTTACAGTGTTCTGTCAATTTTCTACTGTACAGAAAGGTGACCCAGTCACTCATACATATATACATTCTTTTTTCTCACATTATCATGCTCCATCATAAGTGACTAAATATAGTTCCCAGTGCTACACAGCAGGATCTCATTGCTTATCCATTCCAAAGTCAATAGTTTGCATTTCTTAACCCCAAGCTCCCAATCCACCCCACTCCTTCTCTCTCCCCCTTGGCAATCACAAGTCTGTTCTCCAAGTCCATGGATTTCTTTTCTGTGGAAAGGTTCATTTGTGCCATATATTAGATTCCAGATATAAGTGATGTCATATGATATTCGTCTTTCTCTCTCTCTCTTTTTTTTTTTTTTTGGTCTTTTTGCCTTTTCTAGGGCCACTGCCGCAGTGGCATATGGAGGTTCCCAGGCTAGGGGTCTAATCAGAGCTGTAGCCTCCGGCCTATGCCAGAGCCACAGCAACATGGGATCCGAGCCGCATCTGCAACCTACACCACAGCTCACAGCAACACCGGATCCTTAACCCACTGAGCAAGGTCAGGGATGGAACCCACAACCTCATGGTTCCTAGTCGGATCCATTAACCACTGCGCCACGAAGGGAACTCCTGTTTTTCTCTTTCTGACTTAACTTCACTTAGTATGAGAGTCTCTAGTTCCATCCATGTTGCTGCAAATGGCATTATTTTGCTCTTTTTTATGATTGGTAGTATTCCACTGTGTGTATATACCACTTCTTGTTAATCCATTCATCTCTTGGTGGACATTTAAGTTGTTTCCATGTCTTGGCTATTGTGAATAGTGCTGCAATGAACATAGGGGTGCATATGTCTTTTTCAAGGAAAGTTTTTTCCAGATATACACCCAGGAGTGGCATTGCTGGGTCATATGGTAGTTCTATGTATAGTTTTCTAAGGTAACTCCACACTGTTTTCCACAGTGATTATACCAATTTACATTCCCACCAATAGTGCAGGAGGGTTCCCTTTCCTGTGGCCTATGAAAGATCTGGGCTAAGGGTTGAATGGGAGCTGCAGCTGCTGGCCTATACCACAGCCACAGCAGCACCAGACCTAAGCCGCATCTGCGATCTATATTGCGGCTTGCTGCAAAACCATATCCTTAAGCCATTGACCAAGGCCAGAGGTCTAAACTGCATCCACACAGAAACTAAGACTACGTCAGGTCCTTAGCCTGCTGAGCCACAATGAGAACTCTCTGTAAACCCTATTCTCCATTGAGTTTAATGCAACTCTTTTTTTTCTCCTCCTCAACACATATTTCATTATTCTACATCTTATATGTTCTCTTTACTCAGTTTGCAAATGTAGAAATCTCCCCAAGCTGTTCAACGGAGAGAAATTTTCCTGATAAGAAACCATGTGTTGAGAAAAAAATAAAGTTGATAAAACAAAGAAATAAGAAAATGACAGAGAAGGCATTTCTACCTTTAGTTCCAATTCTTAACCTACCACATTACAAAATAAAAACAAAAGATAATAAGATCTAACAAGGAGACAGACTAAAATATTATAAAGAGGATTATTTGAAATATGGATTTGTTTCCATTATTGTTAGTGGTGGGAGATTTCAAACTAAAGATGCTCTGATTTTATTTTCCCAAAAGGCAAGTATTTCACACATATTGATTTTTTTGTGATGATAATTTGCTATCGATAGTATATTAATTACAAACATAAAAACGGTTATTTCAGGAAAATAGTAGTATTAAATAATGAGTAAGAAATAAGCTGGCTTTAAGATAAGTGCTATAAAGAAAGCATATTGAAATTGAATATTTAGAAACCATTATATAACTATATGTAATTTATTCATTATAAGATTTTGTGCCAAAATATTATAATTATATCACACATATGCTTTTACATTTGCATCCTAAAAGTAATTAAATATATAAGCTTAATGTTTTTTGAATCTTCCAAATAAATATGTTGAGTTCCTTTGTTGTATAAAAATGGAATACCACTCAGTACAAGAACAAATTGTTGATATTTTTGTTGACACTGGAGACAAAGTAAACTTACAAAATGAACTTCAGCAAAGAACTCTGTAATTAATAGAGTGGATCATAATTTGGTAAGTGTAAACATTACATTAAAGATTCTGCTTGGTTTGTCATTTTTTTATGATAAATCTTTTTTTCATCTGAACATCATTAAAACCAAGTATAACATTAAAGGAACTCAGGCCCAGACCTTAAAATTACTACATCACTATATGATTCATGATTTTAAACCAAAATTTAAAAGCTAATAATTATGTCAATGTTGTCCATAATCAAGACTTTCAGCATAAAACAGATAACCAAAGATGTAAATAAAAATTTTCTACCCTTCTATTTGAATTGGAAATAACAAATACTTACAATTTACTTTCTTCTTTCACACATACACACACAGTTTTTTCCACTAAAAAGGCCTATAAGAAATAATAACCCAGCAGCAATAAGCACCCCTAATGAACAGATTGTGCTCTCTAAGTACCAATGTCCACCAACAGACTCGAGGATCCCTGGAGGAATGCTGATTCTGGGCTGAAAACAGAATACATACAAAATGAGCCTGAGCCATTTTACTGAGGCAATAGCAAGCAAAGTCTCAAGTACTAATGGGATGGACTAAAAAGTCATAGGAACTAGTGCTGCAATGAACATAGAGGTGCATGTATGTTTTCAAATGAAAGCTTTGTCCAGATATATGCCCAGGAGTGGGACTGCTGGATCATATGGTAGTCCTAAATTCTGGACAGTACAGGGAACTATATCCAATTTTTGGGGGTAGAACACAATGAAAGATAGTATGAGAAAAAGAATGTATCTATATCTATATATCTCTGTATGTATGTATAACTGGGTCACTATGCTACAGAGCAGAAATTGATACAACACTATTGACTATACTCTAATAAAAATAAAAAATAAAAAGCACACCATGAAAAAAATAAAGAATAGGATTGTGAAATAAAGGAAAAATGCAATGTTCCAGAGTAAAAAAAAAAAAAAAGTCATAGGAACAAAATTGAAGAGTTTATCTCACCAATAATGTGATCATTTGAGTATCAAATATAGTAATAATTAAAATTAATATAAAGTATATAAAAATCCATGGCTTATGATGTTAAAATATCAAAATCAAAAAGTTATTGGCCACCCCTGAACATTAGTAGGGCACATCTCATTTTTCTGAAAAATTGATAAATGGTAATTATCAAGAGCTGAGTTTTCTTAAGTTTTTAATAAACACTCTTTCAACTGTAAGCAAAGGAAACCTAACTCAAACTTTTTTTTGAAAAAAAAAGGAAAAATATTAATTCATATCACTAGGCATTCCAAGGGCTACATCTACATGTAGGGACCCTAAAGATAATACCATCAAGAATTTCAATCTGTGCTTTCATTTATTTCTGTGTCTTGGGTTGATTTTCAGTCAAATTTTCCCTATATACCAGGAAAGATAGCCAGTGCCAGCATAAGTCTGTCTTTGGGCTTATGATGATCCAAAATGAAGAAAGATCTTCTTTTCCAGCACTCACACATTGGGGAAGAATTTTATTGGCTGTGCTTGGTCACAAGTCTACTCCTGGCCCAGCCACTGGATTAGTGTGCTGAGTTCTGGGATTATCTGGCATGGATGATGTGCCCATACAGTAGATATTTAGAGAACAGCATTCTTGAGAGAGGAGGAAGCATGTGCTGTCTTAAGTCATACAGACATCTGTTCGGAAACTGGTCACTTCCAGATTCATAAAATAACTGCATTTAAAACTTATGAAACCACTTCTGTGTAGGATGTCATTGTGGTCACTGCTTTCTATCTTTATGTCAATTGTCATGTAACATAGAAAGAAAAGTGCAGTGGGAATTGGATCCGGGTCAAACACATGAGCTAGCTGGCTTTTACTACTGGACTTCTATGATTTGAGGGTAAATGAGAAGTAACATTATCCTGTTACTACCTGAACAAAGACTTTATCCTGTCACTTCTCTTGACCTGGAGTATTCACCTTCCACAGCGATGTGCCATTCGTAACAGGAATGGGAAGGGTATCCACTTTCCATACATGTGTCTCATATGCCCGTGTACCTTGGCTCCATGAAAAGTCAGGCCTGATATTTTTCCCTAGCTTTATATCCCCCTTTAGCTTACTGAATACTTTTTACCCAGGAACCTAAGAAACACACTAAGAACCTGCTAAGTATAAAATTCAGGCACTGAAATATAAACAGTTTAAAACAAATGATTTGAAATTAGAGGAAGTATGAATTCCAAAACTGTAATTTCATTTTACCTTATTATGTGGGATAGGCCTCAATGTTAGCCAAATGGTTTAATTAAAAAGGAACAATGAAAACATGTAATTAATAACATATACTAGAAATACATGAACATACATAGAATCTTGAACAAATTCCATGATGTTTTATGTAACTTTTCAAAACTTAATAGTATAATTTGGGTTTAGTTCTTTTGTTTTTTCCTAATTTAATATACAAATGAAGGCTGCCTTAGCACTGAACCTCTGACTGTAGCTGATAAGTAGAATAAATAAAATATTTTCCCAAATTTTGTATTTGTGAAATGTCAGAGGAAATTTTCTTAATAAAAACTATGAAAAACAAGTCATCTCATAAAAATTTAAAGTTGCAGTTTCCAGGACTGAGTTCATTTTCTTAACTAAGATCAAGGTTTCTCTTTTACAAAGTGAGGTTTTCTACTTAGAGTCTGATCTTTAAAAATACCTCCACATTAAAATATCAGGATCTAATGGGACTTCCTGTTAAAATGTAAGCATTGTTCACAGCTCTCTTTACCATTCCTTCCTTTGTTCTTATCACAGCTCTAAGCTATTGTGAGTCTCACACCATAGCTGTCCATCTCAATTTAGCTGTCCATCCAGTGGATTATGGAGTTCTCTGAGCCATGGGGTCTATGAATTTTACTGAAGTCTAAGCATTTGTTCCCATAGATGGCCCAAATCAATACAAGGAAGCCATGGAATAGTAGAAAATGTATACCTTTCAGTTTGAGGTTCATGGGTCATCAGAAACCAAAATCACTTTCCTATGACCTTGTGACTGTGACCTTGAAGCCTTATTTGCCACACTGAGGAGGAATCTGGCCTTATTATTCTCAATTTTCTTTCTGTGTTTAGACAAAGTTATAAACTCAAATATCAATCAGATGTTGCCCTAGGATCTTGGAAAACATGTGGTGAGTGGTACCTATGGAAAGAAGACAAAAAGCTTCACTTTTCTAGTTAAAATGATGCATGGGACTCTTTCATCAATAAAACTGGATGAATTACCTATGAAAGTAGTACAGTGAAAAATTAATATCTTACTCTACAGAGTTCAGTGTGATATTCTGTTAAAAACCTGTATATAAACAATGAATACAGTTTTACCTTCAAGATTTTTTTAAAGGATGAAAAATAATATTAACATAAAGCTTCCTTCTCTTCCACTCCAAACAGTAATCTATTATTTAAAAAAAAAAAAAAAAAAAAACTTGACTTTGGCCTCTGTATTCCATCCAAACACACTTACTCTATCACATGGCTGGCAAGCGACTAGATTTCATCCTCTCCCCTCAAAAATCAACTTGGGTAAAAGTTAACTGCATAGGAAGTTTTTAAAAGATAAATTTCTAGGGTTGACAAATGAATAGCCCTGCACAATGGAAAACTGTTAGATTTTAGCTAACTGGCACGTAAGCATTTAAGATTCATTTTCTCCCCTTTTTTTCATGGCCTGTCTAGCCAGCTATCAGATTGAACTCTTTGAAGGATGTTATCTGGCCTCCCCAGCATGGTGACTCCCTGGTCTAATTCCTGCTTCTCTGCACACCAGTGTGCTGAGGCTTTGTCGTCACTCTTGCTCTCCTCCAAACAAAACCAACCCGTCTGCTAGGCGTTTGGTTAACACGTTATGGGTACATAATAAGATGTTGTGCACTCTGCACAGATGTATAAACCTAAAAAATAGCATTATCATAACATCTTCCAGTCCAGCTATTTTAAGGCTGCTGCACTCCCCAATGATAAAGCCTTGCTATTTATACAACCATGCATATGGAAGATTTATACCTCCTAAGAGACTGCAGCCCAGTGTATGCAGAAGACACACAATTACAGGCCCCAAATCTGAACAAACACTCATTCTGGCTTGTTTATCTTCCTTGAATGCAAGCCAAATATATTAATAATTTTTTCAAGCCAGAAAGAAAACAATGTTGATTTCATAAGAGGATGTAAAGAAATAAGATATGAAAAGCAGCCAATCTCAACCCAGAAAATGAACCTCCTGGGCCAAGGCAGCTAGGGGACTGAGTGGAGCGCTAGGTGTGCTAACCCTGGCCATGCCACAACTCACCTGTATGATGGCCGTGTAATGCTGTATTCCTGAGCTAGGCCTCACAATTCACACATATACCATGGAGCAGAGTCTGTGTGCATCCTGACTGCAAACTGGAGACAAGACACCTGCTAAAATTGTTTTAAAAGCATTCTGAAGGAAAATCAAGAAAACTTATTTATTTAACTTGCTAGACTGTATGAAGAATTTCCTTTTTAAGTGAACTTAATATATTCTCCAGTTTAGAGACACTGGAATCTTTAGTAAGTTTTACTTCCAGTAGCCCAACAGTGTTAAAAGTATCTCTACCTCTCCAGAAAGTACAAGACAGAGGAGTCATGAGTCTATTACACCATCTTGCAGAGGCAGAGAGCAAATGGTCTTCATAGTGAAATCCTTGGTTTAGATTTTATCTATCAAAGGATTTCAGAGAGAACAATTACTCTTTTTTAAATTTAATATAATTGGATTTGTAATGTATTAGTTTCAGGTGTACAGCAATGTGAATCAGTCATATATATAAATATATCCATTATTTTTTCCATATAACTTATTACAAACCATTGAGTAGACTTTCCTGTGCTACACAGTAGGTTCTCGTTAATCATCTATTTCATACAGCATTGTGTCTTTGCTGTTCCTACCCTCCCAATCTTCCCTCCCCCAAGAGTTTCACCCATGGTAACCATAAGATTGGATTTGAAATCTGTGAGTTTTTTTCTGTTTTATAAATACATTCTTTTGTATCATTTTATTAGACTCCATAAATAAGTGGTATCATATGATATTTGTCTTTCTCCGTCTTAGTTCACTCAGTATGATAATCTCTAGGTCCATCCATGCTGCTGCAAATGGCATTATTTCATTCTTTTTTTATGGCTGAATAAAACCACACTTTCAGGCATGCCTTTGGCTGAGATGCCAGAGACAAGAGTTGGGAGAGCCATCTAGCTAACTAGCTAGGAGAGCAGATCCTATCTACCAGGTGCCTGGCCTCTATTTCCACACAAAGCCCCCAGGAGGACAGGGAAGGGAAAGGCAGAGCAATGAAGGCTCCTAAGTTTCCCCTTTACTTTGTCCCCAAGGACCTCTCACAACCTCTGGGGGCCTGGGGCCTTATAATATGAATGAATCAGAGCCATGTATCACTGTACTGTGGGGAATTTACGCTATTATTCAAGATGAAGCTATAAAGGATTCCAGCTCCAGGTTTCGTATGCAACCTAATCCCTATTCTCCAGACTATGTGGCTTCACTGGCGAAAGCAAAGGTAAAAATCTTCACCATCTGTCACTTAAACAGGATATCATTTTTTCCTTTCACACAAAAGGGCATTTGTTACATAGGAATAGGTATCATCTATGAAAGACCCCAGAAGGAGGTACCTCCCTTCCTCTGCCTTCTCACCATGGGCACAGCCACCCATCACCCACTTCTGTCCGTGATCCCTGGATTTGCACCCACTCAGAACGACTGTTCTGATGGAGAGGAGACAGATAGATCTATAGTTCAGGACCCATGGTCTCCGACAGTTTCTTTGGAATATTTTCATGGCACATGAAACATTGGAAGGCTGCCACCCGAAAGGGTAGCAGACTCCTCTTTTGGTGCTCAGTTAAAGTGAGTGGTATATTCAAATTGCTCCTGCAAAATCTGCCCAGGGGGGCACAGGGCACTGCCCTGCTGGCTGGACTTGAGGAAGCAGGGCAGTCAGGTGGGTCTGTCTTTGTAACATTGTTCCATATCAGAAGCTGATATGCTGTTGGGACTTTTTTTTCTCCTTTAGCTGAGACATTTTCCCACTATCTCTTAAGACAGGGAAGCAGTGCCATTCCTCTGGTTAAAAAGACCAATTTACTATTCAAGGGCCAGATGGACAAGTCATTAGAGGCTATCAGACTGATGGAACATGATGTGTATATGTGTGTCTGTGTGTGTGCATGTGCACACACACTTGCGTGTGTAAATATTTTCCTTCCCACTTAGTTCTATGTTATTTTTCAAGGTAAATAAGTAGATTAAACACATTATCTTCAATGACACATCATTTACTGAGACATTTAAAACAAAACATTTAAAACGTGGCCTGAGAACAGTGGCCCTACTGCTTCTGTAAAGACTGGCTAGAACAAAGCAACAAGGCTAAAGAGAAGACAGATTTGCATTCATTCTTTGCCATTTGTGACCTGCAATTACTCATGCTTGCCTGGTCCCTGGTGAGTCACCAGCTGACCTCCAGGGGCAATAATAATACAGCCTTTGCGTTTCCAGGGAATTCTAGTGTGGGTCGTGCAGAGGTCAGCAAACTGTCAAACGTCACACTCTTTCCCTGGCTGCCTTTTAAAAAGTAGCTTGGGAATGTCTGTCCAGAAGGATTGAGGTCATTCTGACACCTTACCAAAAAAAAAAAAAAAAAAAGCCCTCCATTTATCTCAAAAGGAGAACAGATAGAAATGAGGAGTGAGGCCACTAAACTCAAATGCTGATTATCAGATTTCTAAAATAGGAAGCATGATATGGTATTTATTTTGCTATGAGAATGGCAGGGATTCATATCCACACCAACCTCTTCACTAAGGCAAGTGACAGTTTCTAACTGGCACACTTTTTCTTCTCTATCCTTCTAACAATGAAGTTATCGTTGTAGTTATAGAGACCTGGGAGGTCCCTGAGCCCAGGCCCCACTGAGGGCAGCACATGGCTGCAATTACACCATCTGAGACAGACAGACACTTGTCTTTTTTCTAAGGTATCCAGAGAAAGAGTTTGCAAATACTCTTCATAATGTAACCTAGATCTCAGAACTTGGCCTCTACTGACTAGAAAGTTGCCCTGTGCAATGGAAGCTCATTCTCCTTGTGTTCCTAGGATATCATGGAAAATAGCTGGTCATTCCACAGGATGCAAATAATTTCTGAAATGTTCCGTTTCTCTTTTTCAATATTGCTTTGGCTATTCAGGGTCTTTTGTGTTTCCATATAAATTTTAAAATATTTTTCTCTAGTTGTGAAAAAATGTCCTTGGTAATTTGAAAGGTATTATATTGAATCTGTAGATTATCTTGGGTAGTCGAGCCATTTCTAACAATATTGATTCTTCCAAGAGCATGGTATTCCTTTCCATCTGTTTGTATCATCTTTGATTTCTTTCACAGCATCTTACAGGTTTCAGAGTATAGGTCTTTTGTCTCTTTAGGTAGGTTTATTAGTAGGAATTGTATCCTTTTTGAGGTGATGGTAGATGGGATGGTTTCCCTAATCTCTCCTTCTGGTTTTTCATTGTTGTATGTAGAAATGCAATCTATTTCTGTGTATTAATTTTGTATTCTGCAACTTTCCCAAATTCATTGATGAGTTCTAACAGTTTTATGGTAGTATCTGTAGGATTTTCTAGGTATAGTATCTTACCTAAGTTTTCCCTCATTCAAGCAGTGCAACATCCTTAGATACATATTAAGAGGAAAGGAATGCTTTATAATTGAGTAATACCTCCTATCCAAGTGTGGGGAAGTTTTTCAAATAATAGAAATAATGCATTAGGATAGACATCATGGGTCATTTGCCCAACTTACTGCCCAATGAAGGATTCCCTTCAAATATCCCTGTGAAGGTGGCTCCACCATAGACATAAGTTGTCTCAGATTAAAATTTGAATTTATTAAAACCATATAGTTGTGCTCTTAATTTATCTGACTATATTAGTCATTATTCCACAAATCAAATACATATATGCTCCTCTTCCTAGTTTAAAGATTATTTTGTTAAAAAAAAAAGAAAAGAAACAAAAGAATACTTATGTAATTCTGCCATTTCCTCATCCTTCTGTCATTTACGATCTGTACTAATCCATGGATCTTTGCCAGTCTTTCATATTATTTTTCATTGGGTGCTTTTCTTTCTATTGTTGGATTGTATTTCTTTATTCATTTGAGTTTATCAGACAGCCCCTTACAGAAAGGCAGATTTTATTCATATAGTCTTTCAGTATTTTTTGAGTACCCATTATACACTAGGCATTGTCCCAACTCATTTAGATAAATTCCTCCTCTCTTCTCCATGAAGAGAATTAATAGTTATATTACCAGAATTTTGCTTTCAATAGCCTTTCCATTCTCCTAAGAATCATTCCACTTTGGGGCCTATAGCTACAGAATAATGAGCACCTTTAAAAATTATTTCCAGAGTTCCCGTCATGGCACAGCGGAAACAAATCTGACTACGAACCACGAGGTTGTGGGTTCAATCCCTGGCCTCGCTCAGTGAGTTAAGGATCCGGTGTTGCCATGAGCTGTGGTGTAGGTCGAAGACTTGGCTTGGATTTTGAGTTTCTGTGGCTCTGGCATAGGCTGGCGGCTACAGCTCCAATTAGACCCCTAGCCTGGGAATCTCCATATGCAGCAGGTCGGCCCTCAAAAGATGAAAAAAACATATAATTTCCAAAAATTGGAGTTCCCTGGTGGCCTAGTGGGTTAAGGATCTAGTGTTGTCACTGCTCTGGCTGGGGTCACTGCTGTGACACAGATTCAATCCCTGATTTGGGAAATTTTGCAAGCTGTGGGCACAGCCAAAGAAAAGTTATTTCTTTCACTTAGTTTTCACATAACTATTGGTGAAAACTTCAGTATTGGTACATTGGTATAAAGTCTATTGGTATGAGCATTAAGATGACTAGGATATTTACTCCAGGTTTCTATCTCTACTGTTATATTAACTAGTTCTTCCTTGATCTGGGTAATTGGGTCCAGATTAACCGAGAATAGCAATTTCCTCCCATTGTATCTGCAAATTTTGCTGAAAGCAATTTGTAGATTAAAAAAATTAAGATTTTATCAGATGTTCTTCTGATTTGAAAAAAATGAGTGTATCCATCAGCATCTAGGCAGGAAAAAAAAAGCACACTGAGAGTGGGTGATTAGAGAGTATTTAGTGAAAAGACTTATGAAAGATGGTGGTAATATCCTGAGGGAAATGGAATCTGAGATGAGGATTTTTTGTAGGAAGTTTATTGGGAATCAACACCTGTGAGTGTGAAGGAAACATGATTAGGCAGAAGTAGGAGCTGAACCCTGATGCAAGCACAGCAAAGGTTCTGGTCCATCCCACAGGGAGCTCGGGACCCTTCAAAAGTGAGCCTTTTTAGGTAGAAGGACCAGGCCTTTACATTCCTCAAGCAGACCAATCATTGGATGTTGGCTGCCTTCTGGGGAACTTGGCAGGTGTTTTTCGTTGATGAAGGGCAATTTCCTCAAAGCTGGTAGAATGAGCACCTTAGTGCTGACATGGCCTGTGGACGGCACACCACCCCATCCTTACAGACAAGACAGCAACACAGAGTTACCAGCAGCAATGAACCATTCCCACCCCTAGGTCTAAAGGGATAGGGAACGGAGTGGTTACTGGAACCAGGTGAGATCTGTAACTGCAGGAGAGGGGCCTCAGGAGCTGTCATCTTCCATGGAGAAACACAGCTTCCACAAGCCAGGAGCCTGGCAGAGAGGGCACTGAGGCAAAAACCACAGCTTTTCTCTTTTCTCACCCTCCAATTTCTTGCTGGTTTCTTTCACAATCCCCCAAAGAAAGCTAGAGGACAACAAGGCCTGGCCTTAGATTCCAATCTCCCCATGGAATCTCCCCACAGAGCAAGACAGAAAAAGGTGGACAGTGAGTCATGAGGGGCAGATTTAAAAAACCCAGCACATTCAGACTTTCAGCTTATTGTCAGTTGTCAAAAACCTCTCGAGTTGGATATCCAGTTAGGAGCAAAGTCATTTTATTTTCCCAGCTTCCTTTAGAACTCAGAGAGTCTTTCTTCAAGTACTACCTATTGAAGCGAGCAGGCAGTTTTAATCTATGTTGATTTGTTTGTGAATTTTTCTAATGAGGGATAAAATATTTGAAAAATAACCCCCTACATGGATTTACTTTCCAACATTTAAGTCTCTAAAATTGAATCTAGAGGATCAGTTATATACCCTTGAAAAATTATTGGAATTTTTCTAGTAATACAATTTATGGACAATTACTCTGTGTATTTCACTCTGCTGAATGCTAAAGGGTCAAAGAAACACCTAAGTGAAAAACAAGCAATTACAGGTAGAAGACAGTATTCCACGAAGTCATTCCTGTCATTCATAAGTGGCATGGTGCTGCCTGGAAGATCATGGAAACCTCACGAAGGTTTGACGGGTCCAGTGGGGAGGAGAGGACAGGAGCAGACAGGGAAGCAGGCAACCACTATTTATCAGAATATACCAATAACTTCTGTTCTAAATCTCTCTTTTAAGTTGCAGACCCATACGAAACAACTACCTATGTGAAACGTCCAGGTAAAGGTCTCATATGCATCTCAGAAGTAAAGTTTTCAACAATGAATCTTTGTATTTAGTTATTCAACAAGTCTTTTCCTCTTTCACTCTCTTTTCTTAAAATTTTTATTTTTTTGTTTTTTGTTTTTGTTTTGTTTTTGTTTGCTTTTCTTAGGGCCGCATCCATGGCATATGGAGGTTCCCAGGTGAGGGGTCGAATCGAACTACAGCTGCCAGCCTACACCACAGCCACAGCAACATCAGATCTGAACCATGTCTGCAACCTACACCACAGCTCACAGCAACGCTGGATCCTTAACCCACTGGGTGAGACCAGGGATTGAACGCACAACCTCATGGTTCCTGGTCGTTTCCATTGCACCATGATGGGAACTCCTCTTTTTTAAAATATTTAATTTGTTTTAATTTTTTTATTAAAGTATTTACAGTGTTATGTCAATTTCCTCTGTATAGCATAGTGACATAGTCATACATATATATGCATACCCTTTCTTATATTATCTTCCCTCATGTTCTAGCCCAAGAGACTGGACATAGTTCCCTGTTCTATACAGTAGGTCCTCACTGCTTATCCATTCTAAACGTAATAGTCTGCATCTACCAACCTCAAACTCCCAGTCCATCCCACTTCCTCTCCCCTCCCCCTTGGCAACCACAAGTCTGTTCTCTATGTCTATGAGTCTGCTTCTGCTTTGTAGATGGGTTCATTTGTGTTCACATTTTCTATTTCTTCCTGGCTCAGTCTTAGGAGATTGTATCTTTCTAAGAATTTGTCCATTTCTTCTAGGTTGTCCATTTTATTGGCATATAGTTTTTCATAGTGTTGTCTTATAAGCCCTTGCATTTCTGTGGTGTCAGTTGTAATTTCTTTTTCATTTCTGATTTTATTGATTTGGGCCTTCTTTTTTTTCTTGATGAGTCTGGGTAAAGAGTTATCAATTTTATTTATCTTTTCAAAGAACCAGCTTTTAGTTTCACTGATCTATTTTTTTTTTAGACTCTATTTTATTTTCTCTCTGATCTTTATGATTTCTTTTCTTTTTCTAACTCTGGGTTTTGTTTCTTCTTTCTCTAGTTGCTTTAGGTGTAAAGCTATGTTGGTCTTGTTTCCTGAGGTAAGATTTTATTATTATAAACTTCCCTCTTAGAATTGCTTTTGCCGCATCCCATAGGTTTTGGATCATTGTGTTTTCATTTTCATTTGTTTCTAGGTATTTTTAATTTTCTCTTTGATTTCAACATATCTAGAGGTGGCTGTGGGCTCAGGAAGTCTTTAGGCAGCCTGTCTGCTGATAGGAAGAGCTGTGTACCTGTCCAGTGAGTTGCTTGGCCTTAAGAGTCCCAGCACTGGTGCCACCAGGCTTTTGGGTAGGGACAGGTCTTGGCACTAATGAGAAGAATTCTACAATGGCACCTGCCAGCGCTAGTGTCCATGCAGTAGAGGAGCCACCAGTGTCCACATCTCCAGGGTGAGGTGCCATCACACCCCACCTCCTCCAAGACCAATAGGTAGGTCTGACCCAGGTTCCTGTCAAATTACTGCTTTTCCCTGGGTCCCAGAGTGTGTGAAGTTTTCTGTTCCCTTTAAGAGTAAAGTCTCTATTCCCCTCAGTTCTTTGGGATGCCCAAAATTAAGCTCTGCTGGCCTTCAAAGTCAAATGCTCTGGGGACTTGTATCCCTGGTGCAGGACCACCACGGCTAGGGGGGACTGACATGGGGCTGAGAGGCCTCACTCCTGTGGAAGAACTTCTGCAATATAACTATTCTCTAGTTTGTGGGTCGCCCACCCGGGGGGGCATGGGATTTGATTATATTGAGAGTCCACCCTTCCTAGCCATCTCATAGTGGTTTCTTCTTTGTGTTTCTGGTTGTAGATCTTTTTTGGGAGGCTCCAGTCTTTTTCATTGAGGTTGTTCTGCAGATAATTGTGATTCTGCTGTGCTTACGTGAAGAGGTAAGCTCTGGGTCTTTCTATTCCACTATCTTGTTCCTGTAATTTTTTTTCCAAATATTGATCTTTAAAATCAAATTGCAGAGTTCCCATTGTGACTCAGCAATAATGAAACAGATTATTATCCATGAGGATGCAGGTTTGATCCCTGGCCTTGCCCAGTGGGTTAAGAATCTGGCATTGCCATGAGCTATGGTGTATGTCACAGATGGCAGCTCAGATCTGACGTTCCTGTGGCTGTGATGTAGGCTGGCTGCTGTAGCTCAGATTCGACCCCTAGCCTGGGAACTTTCATATGCCACATGTGCAGCCCTAAAAAGCAATAAAAAATAAATTAAATTAAAAAGTTGCAACTTGTATTTTTTTCATTTTCTACTTTACAGAGCTGGTCATAGGAGTAATACAATCAATATATTCTTTTGTTCTTCTTTGTCTATCACACGGCATATAGAGTTCCTGGGCCAAGCATCTGATCCTAGCCACAGTTGTGACCTATATGGCACCTGCATCAACTCCAGATCTTTTAACCCACTGTGCCAGGCTGGGGAACAAACATTCGTCCTGTCACTGCAGAGATGCCACCAATCCCACTGCATCATGCACCACAGCAGGAACCCCTCAATGTGTATTATAAACCATTGTTTTTTGGCAGTTCCATGGTGACCCAGCAGTTAAAGATTTAGCATTGTCACTGCTGTGGTGCTGGTTTGATCCCTGAGCTGGGAACTTCTGCATGCCTGTATGAGGCTAAAAAACAAATAAATAAACCAATATTTTTCAAAATTTTAATGTGCATATGAATTACTTGGCATTCTTTTTATTTTATTTTTTTAAGAAGTAGACCTTTTATTATGTGTATTGTAGGTATACATTTTGAACTTTATGAAATGTAATGCCTACTCAACATTTTTTAGCTTAAATTATTTTTACAAGTTAGGAGGAAAATTAACAACATGATGAACCCAGGTTTTTTTTAAGTATATATAAATTAATATAAGAGAAAATATTTGAGATTATGAAATATCCAAAAGCTAGTTCTTTGGAAAGATTAATGAAACACATTTTTAATCACTTTTCTTTTCTTTTTTTTTTTTTGCTTTTTAGGGCCTAACCTGTGGCGGCATATGGAGGTTCCCAGGCTAGGGGTCGAATTGGAGCTGTAGCCGCTGGTTTACACCACAGCTACAGCAACGCCAGATCCAAGCTGTGTCTGCAACCTACACCACAGCTCACAGCAACACCAGATCCTTAACCCACTGAGCAAGGCCAGCGATCAGCATCCTCATGGTTGCCATTCTTTTTAAAATGCGGGTTCTGATTTGCAGGTCAGAAGGGCCATACTTTTTTGCTTTTGTACAAATTTCTAGGTGATTCAAGTGAAATTATTGGGTCTATAACTGATCCACACTTAGAGTAAAAAGGTTCTAGCTCACACTTCCATAAGTGTTAGATTGACTGACACTTACAGCTTCCAACACACTCACTAGTATATCAGGAAACCAGTCACCCAGAGGAAACAACTGGCATTAACCATTAAAGACAGATAAAATCGATTTCTGACCACTCTTTAATTATCTAGGTCCAACCGATGCAATCATTAAGTAAAGAAAAGAACCTCTAGGATAAATATATAAAAACCACACATATAACACGCATGCACTCTCTTTCTCCCTTCTCTCTTTCTTACACAGACACACATACATACACATAAATGCAGACAGAAAACCCATATGTGTTAAACATGGGCTTAGAATAAAAGGACAGTCCAGCAAATGAATTTAATTAGAATCCTTTTTATTTTCTATTTATATTACCCATTTGTAACACTTATTCATAAAACCTCTAGCATTTAAAATCTCACTTCATCAGTCTCTCAGCTGTTGCAATGGTGAATTTTATGTGTCAGTCAGCTAGTTATCTGATCAAACATTATTATGAATGTTTCTGGAGGATGTTTTGGGATAAGGTTAACATTTACATCGGTGGATACTGAGTAAAGCAAATTGTCTTCCTAATGTGGGTGGGCCTACTGCCAATAAGCTGAAGACCTGAATAAAGCCAAAGATTGACCTCCCCTGAGCAAGAAGAAATTCTGCAGCAGGTGGACTTGCATCCCAACATTGGTTCTTCCCTGGGTCTGCAACCCTCTGGCCCACCTTGAAGATTTTTGGACTAGCCAGCCATCAAAATGGCATGAGCTAATTCCTTAAAATAAATCTACACATATACACACACATATATGCACATGCTTTATCAGTTCTGTTTCTCTGGAGAATGCTAATACACCTGTCTAGGAAAAACTAGGCTTTGCTATAGCTTTGACACTTTTAACTACTGGGATTCTTAATTCCTTCCTTATATTTAGCCTTTAAACATACCCTAGAGACAGTGTCTCAAGGCAGAGATTATGAATGAGCTTTAAGCCAGGGACTCACTAGATTGCCACGTAATCAACCTGACTGCCTAGTACCTAGACTCTTGGACCATTTCCAGATAGTCAAGTGCCTGTATGCCCCACCCTCTTTCAAGGACTGGCATTCCTGCCCATGAGGGCAGTATCACATGACTAAAGGCAGCTGACATATTCCTGCACCTACTGCTTGGGCCTGTGTTTCGCCCTGATCTTGGATTCATTTTGAACTTTTGACTAGTGTTTGTACAGTGCTTGTCTTTTGTCCTCCTAGACTGATCTTCCAGATGTGGAAAAATCTGGAATCAGTTACCAAATCCTGGCCTAATCATATTTTTTTGCAGCTGGGCTTTATCAAACTTTTTCATTCTTTATCTCTGTTCTAGCCAACCTACAACTACGCAAACCCTACTCCTGCCTGAGGCAAACACACGAAGTATGTCATCTGGCCCCTGACTCTTCTCCAGTTTCCTCTGCTGTTATTCCTCTTACCTGCACCCCAAACCTACCCCACATCACAAACATGCCCTGCACTGTAGCCTCCTAGAGTCTAACTAGTCCCTGTACATCCTGGGTCCTTTCACCATTCCCTGCCTCTAAGTATGCTCTTCGCTGCTGTCCTCAGGTCATCAATGACCCTCCTAGCTGTCAGTTACTCTTTCTTCCACCACTTTGTTTATATCTCTTTATAGCAGGTACTCTGCAATAATAGTGTTAACTGTTATATGTTGGTTTCTTCAGTAAACTGTGACTCACTTGAGGGCAAATACTAATTCCTATTTTTGTGATCCATGAGACCACTCCAGTACTTATCACCTGAGGAGCTTAACTCTCTTCTGGTCCAATTATTGATTAACAGTTCTGGGCAGAGAATGTCTTGTGTTCTATGAATAACCTTCAACCTGAAATAAGTCATTGTGGCATTAAATTATTTTCCCTTTCAGGTGTCAATTTTTAAGTATAAATTGGATGTATACCAAAAATCAACCAGATTATAAATGTAGATGGAAAAGACAAATGCTTTATCCTAAATTTATCCCAAGTGCCAGGAATAGCACCTATTGGAAAGAAAATACCCAACAAACTTATCTCCAATCTCAAACCCAAAGTTCCATTGTTCAAAGGATGAAGGATAATTAGAAAGACATAAAATCCCCCAGAAGTTATACTGTATTATTTAGCAATTTCTTACCCTAGATGTAATGTCTTATGTTCTCAACAAAATTTCAGGCTTCAAACTTTTCTCTAAGATGCAAATTTTACTTGTAAATTTTGGTTTTAGAACTGGCCTGTTCCTCAAGCAACAGAAACCATTGCTTAAATGTCCTCTCTCCTTCCCAAGCACCTCACAAAGGGGATACTCACCACACATGATGTCTTCCTTAATATTTTTTTGATTGACAAACTAACAAAGCAAAAATCTGCATTAAGTTATATAGCCATGAGAAATCCTAATTCTCTCACTACATCTTTAAATAAGACAACAATCAAGTATGGATTTTGTTGCTGCTGAGAAAGCTGCCCAGGAAAGTGTGGATAAAATTTTCCAATTCAGAGCAAACTGTCTGCTTTCCCAGAAAGTGGAGGCTCAATCAGAGACAGTTAAGTTCATGACCTTGGCAGATAAAGTTTAGTCAGTTCCACTAAAGTTGGGCACTTCATACTAAATGACCCTGATATAATAAGACTTAGGGATTATATAATCCCTCAGCTGTTCTTTGATGTCACATAAAATACTACAGATGTGCTCTCCCAATGAACCACTTCACCCATAGCCATGCCTTTGTGTAGTCCCCTCCTGAGGAATCTGGGCTGGCATGTGACTCACTCAACAAGAGGTGGAGAAAGTTATGCTACATTAACTTCTAAAGTTTGGTCAAAAGAAACTTTGAGCTTCTGCCTCGAGTCCTGAGCTGCCACGTAAGAAGTCTGAGTCCCCAGGTCCACCATGCTGGGGCAGCACATGCAGACACTCCAGACGACAGTTCCAGCTAAGCCCACTGCCCAGTAACCCTAGTTCAGGCACCAGCCATGGGAATGGAGAAATCACATAGGCATCCAGTCTAGTCAAGCCTTCATCTGGCTCCAGGCTTAGCTGACAACTAGACGTGACCACATGAGAGACCTCTAAGCAAGATGTAGTCAAATCAGAGCCAGAAGAGATTACATCAAATCATTGTGCTAGAGCACTAAGGTTTGAGGTGGTTTGTTATGTGGCAATAAATAACTGGAACTCTGTAACCAGGGGAAAACAGGAGAGGAGTCCAGAAACAAGGGCTGATGTAAGAATTCCAACTCATTGAGCACCTGGACACATGCAAGCTGAAAATCGCTCCCTACACTAGGACCTAAGTCTTTGACGCTTCAAAAGAGAAGTCATATTTGAAGATGCCTTTCAGTTTGACATATTATCCTTTCAGGTTTACTTAATTTTACTGCTACTCATTACCAAGTAGTAAGGAATTCTACCCATTTTATCACTTGAAGCAATAAAACAGAACCCCACTGTCCCCTGAGAAAGCAGACAATGAGAGAACCCCTATTCCCTTCCATGCTGTGAGTCAGGACAAGGGGAATTGTCACCCCAAGTTCTGATGGCAGCTTAGCCAGCAGGTGGATTTCTCCCCTTCCTTTTCTTTTATGTAAATTAGCATAAGGAAAGGACAAGGCCAGGAGCATGGCAGTGCCCTCAGAGGTGAAGGCGCCATGTCAGGATGAATCTGCAGAGTGGAGCTTTGTCCTCTGCTCTACAAAGCTCATGATCACACTTACCTGGTAGTGATTTAGCAAGTCTGCTTTCTATAGAGTTTCCCATGAGGTTAACTCCTGGCAGCAGGTGCAGATGTAACCGCAATTAAAACTGAGTTATGTTAACAATCCTAGGGGCAATTAGGTAGGTACAATTAGGGCCCTCCCGTGGTTGAGAAAGAAAAATTTTATGTGTATACATGCTTATGCTCCAGATCTCATTAAGTGAGCTAAAAGAGAGAGACTTGGGCTTCCTTGGTAACTGCTTCCTTTCCTTCTTGTCACTCCAGGGCACTGTCCGTGCATGCCAGCACCACATGACCATGCTCAGAATGCTAAACCAATGAGACCTGACACAATCATGCATGCTCTCATTTTCTCTCTGTGACCCCCTTGGTCTTACTTCTGAATTCCCAATTTTAAGTGTAAAGCCTGGCATGCATAGATATTTAATAGTTATTTGTTAAGAAGAATAATGGAAGTAACACAAAATGAGCCAGATTAGATGAGCAGGTCAGAGAATTTCTATACATAGTATTTACTATATACTTCTATCCATTATATTTCCTCTCTAGTATCACATGGTGATCTTTTAAAGCCAACTAATTTTGTAGCTATGTATGGTGATGAATTTGTGTGTGTGTCTTTTTAGGGCCACACCTGTGGCATACGGATGTTCCCAGGCTAGGGGTCCAATCAGAGCTGTAGCTGCCAGCCTACGCCAGAGCCACAGCAACTCTGGATCTGAGTCACATCTGTGACCTACACCGCAGCTCATGGCAATTCTGGATCCTTAACCCACTGAGGCCAGGAATCGAACCCACATCCTCATAGATGCTAGTCGTGTTTATTAACTGCTGAGCCATGACAGGAACTCCCGTGATGAATGTTAAATAGACTTATTGTTATCATTTCTCAATATATACAAATATTGAATTATTTGTAGTTGAAACCTATATAATGTTATAATTATACAACTGCAATCAAAAATAATAATAGTAAATTCAAACAAGACCTTCATTAGTCCTTGGTTGCCCCAATATTGCCCAAAGAATGTTATACTTCAGACTCAGTGCAAGCCAGATCCTGAGTCAATGAGAACCAGGCCTGGTGATCAATTTAGGGCCTCATCAATACTTTGTTTTGGGCTCTAGAATAAGTCTTGCTGCCCTACAGGCTCCCACATTTACCTAAAGATGCATAGCTTTTCTCTAAACTTATGAGTTTCTAATAATTGCTGTAGTAAAGTATTTTTTCCAAATCACTTTTATGTGAACCTCAAATATAAACACCAGAATGCAGGGCTACATTTAAGTGCTGGGCTCTAATACAGATGTGGATCCAAGGCAAGTTCTACTCATCCTCTCTCTGACCCATCTAAGATAATTCTGAAGAATCATAAGTAACAAACTCATGGGCTTGGAGAAGAGACTTGTGGTTGCCAAGAGGGAGAAGGAAGGACTGGGAGGGACAAAGAGTTTGGGGTTAGTAAATGCAAACTATTGAATTTGGTTTGGATAAGCAATGAGATCCTGCTGTATAGCCCAAAGAACTATATCTGATCACTTGTGATGGAACATGATGGAGGATAATGTGAAAAAAAGAATGTGTGTGTGTATATATGTGTGTGTGTGTGTGTGTGTGTGTGTATCTGGATTACTTTGCTGTACAGCAGAAATTGACAAAACACTGTAAATTAACTACAATAAAAAAATTTTAATGAGTAAATAAATACCTGAAAACTACTCATTAAACCAGGAACTCTAGTTCAGTGCCTGTCGCTGAAATTTACACTTAACCTGTTATGACTCCAGACCGTTTGGTTGGCAAGACCTGGGTCTTCCCAGAGTTCCAACTCAGCCCTAGACACACAGCAACAAGAGTCCATCTGGCTGTGAATGTCACCATTGCACTGTCTTCTGTGGGCTCGTCCTACCCACCAGATCCAGCCTCTTGAATGCTGATATTAGCTTGGGTCAATCCTGATTTTACCACATATCTTAGACATAGCACTTATCAACCTCTACATTAATTTTCTAATTTTAGAGAACAAATTACTATGAACTTAATGTTTTAAAGCAAAAGATATTATCTCACTACCATTGTGGGTCAGCAACCAGGCATGTTTTAGCTAAGTCTTCTACCAAGAATCTCATAAGGATGACATCAAGGGGTCCCCTGGCTGCATCCTCATTTAGAGGCTAAATTAGGGAAAGACCTACCTCCAAGCTCCTTCAGAATGTTGACAGAATTAATTTCCTTGTGAGTCTAGGACAGGTTCTGTTGTCCTGCTAGCTATTGGCTAGGTACTGCTCTCAGCTCCTACAAGCCCCTCTCAGGTCTTTGCCACCTGACCCCCCTCCCATTTCAGTGACAAATTCCCTTCACACTTCAAGTCTCTCCCACTTCCTATGCTACTATCAGCTAGAAAAAAAAATCCTCTGCTTTTAAGGACTACTTTGATTAGGTTAGATCCACCCACATAATTAATCTCTCTGCCAACTGACTGGTCACTTTAATTACATCTGGAAAATCCTTTTTTTTCCATGGAACACAGCACAATTACAGGGGTAACACCAGGAAGCAGAGGTCCCCAGGCCATATTGGAATCCTGCCTACCATACCCTCTGATATGCCCATTCCACACATTCCTGGACTGTTCCTCTCTGTTGGTCAGGAGTATCTATTGCTGTTAACAGATAAACTTCAAAATCTTGGCATAGCGTAATACAGGTCTACTTCTTTTCCACATTAGAGTCCTTCCAGGTCCAGAGGGCTCTGCTATACATTGTCATCTAGAAACTCAGGTTCCTTTGGTCTAGTGGCTCTGCTATTCCCTAAGGACCAGAGGCTTCTATTAGGTCTTTAGTTTTCCGCCGGCAGATGAGGGAAGGGAGAGCATGAGGAAGATCTTGAGGGAATATATAGGCCAGGCTGGAGGTGGGTGGCCCATGTAATTTCTATCCACATCCCATAGGCCAGAATTAGTCACATGGTTGTCATTAATCACAGGGCTATCTGGGAAATGCAGTCTATGTGCCAAGAAGAAATGGGAGAGCGTTGGTGAAGAACTAGTCCCCTCTCTGCTTAACCCCCCAGAGCTTAGCATACTCTCTGGACTTAGAGGAGAAATATTTACAGTCTCTTTTTTTTTTTTTAATTTTGCTTTTTAGGGCTATACTCATGGCATATGGAAATTCCCAGGCTAGGGGTTGAATCAGAGCTACAGCTACTGGCCTACGCTATAGCCACAGCAACATGGGATCTGACTCACTACACCATAGCTCATGGCAATGCTGGATCCTTAACCCACTGAGTGAGGCCAGGGATCGAACCCGAATCCTCACAGATCCTAGTCAGATTCGTTAACTGCTGAGCCACTAAGGGAACTCCGTATATTTAACTTTCTTTACTACAAATCCCATTCCTGCCCTTGCCTGCCCCCCCCTGCCAAGAGCAAAAACAAATACAAAAACAATAAAAAAAACCCAGGTTGGTTTCTGAATTGTCTCATTGCAAATACAGAATTTGAAATAATGAGAGTAACAAGATATCTTCTGATTCCAATGCCATTCTTTCAAAAATTTTAGGTTCCAAGTAAACTCCTTCCAGGCATTTATTATACCAAAGCATAAAAACTTCATGCTCATCACAAGTAGAAGTTTTGCAATTAACATGTAACAAATCTGATTAGAATGTTGAAAATTCAGAAAAGGTATGATTTAGACAGGGATGTGAGAAGAGATGGACACACATAAACATTTGTTGCATGTAGTTAAGTCAGATCCATCCTTTCCTACCATCAAGTTTATGTTCACATTCAAAAACACCTTCTGAAGTCATTCTTTTCAGAGACTTTCTGGCATGACTCAGTTTTGTCCTATGAGCTACAAAAAGACAACATATTATTTTTGGAGAGTTACAGTTCCTGTGCTGGGTCAGGGAGAAGACGCATTGTGATCTAAGCAAGATCTAAGAGTAGTTCAAATCTCACTTTGAGAAGAAAAATCATTCTGTCCTTCTCTGCTTTAAAGGGTGCTGAGGGAAAAAGTTTAAAAGATGCTAAAAGCTCTTAAAATGCCTGGAATGGAGTTCCCGTCGTGGCGCAGTGGTTAACGAATCCGACTAGGAAGCATGAGGTTGCGGGTTCGGTCCCTGCCCTTGCTCAGTGGGTTAACGATCCGGCGTTGCCGTGAGCTGTGGTGTAGGTTGCAGACGCGGCTCGGATCCCGCGTTACTGTGGCTCTGGTGTAGGCAGGTGGCTACAGTTCCGATTGGACCCCTACCCTGAGAACCTCCATATGCCGCGGGAGCAGCCCAAGAAATAGCAAAAAGACAAAAAAAAAATGCCTGGAACTTGGGATATCCAAGGTTTTAGGCATCTTGAAGTCTTTACATTCATATTTCAATGGATTAGTTAGGCTGCTATTTATGTGAACATCACTTTTCACATCAGTCTTCGTTCATTTACCACCTGCTCACTTGTCCCATTTAATTTTACTGTACAATGACTTGATATAGAGATTATTTACATGCATGTTTAATCAGTTCCCAAAGCCTTGCTTGTTTTTCAAATTATACCCTGTCTGCAAAATGTGGTGACTTTGAGGGTCAAAAAGCAAGGAGGCTGAGAACTTCCTTCTAAGTCTCCTCAGTGGGATGAAAACATGAGATCAGAAATGTTAGGGGAAACAAGTAGAATTCCCCCATGGAATCAGGCAGAGATTTGTGGGTGTTTTTTGTACTGTTTAAAGACTTCATCTTGAGTTTCCTCTGTAAGGCAAAAAAGTGTGAGAGGCTGGATTAAGTTTATGTGCCAAAAACAAAGCATTATTTCTTACTTGAGCTAGATATATTTTCTTTGAATCAAAATAATTATTGAACAGCACAAAATCTAGGCTCCCTGCTCCCTGCAACCAAATTTAGAGTAAAAATGGTAGAAGGAAGAAGAGATGGAAGAAAAAAACACATCAAAACAGACATTTTGCCCATGTCTGCTTTAAAATCAGGCTCCAGGAGTTCTCTGGTGGCCTAGCTAACAGGGTTTCGGCATTGTCACTGCTATGGCTTGGATTGGATCCCTGGCCCAGGAACTTCTGCACGCCATGGGTGTGGCCAAAAAAAATTCTTTTTTTAAAATGTTCAGGTTTCAGTCACATTACAATCTCTTCTGCACCTATAAATTGCCAAATCAGTAATTTTGGAAATAAATTTATAAATAAAATATTTCTAAATATTTAGAAATAAAAGATATTTTTCTGTGAGCTATTCTTACCATCATTTTCTATAAGATCACTGTATAATGCTGTTGTCTTTATATATGACCCACCTAGCCTATTAAGAACAGGAGAATCAAGAAAAATCAAAGCTTGAGCAGAACATGCACACTTAACAGACTTCCAACAGCACAGTTTAACCTCTAAAACACTGAATTTTAAGGAAGCAGAAGGGTGTGGCCCATATTCCACTAAGGATGACTCACATCAAACATTTTGGGGATATGACCTATTTATAATCGGTGCTATTTCATTGATCCTGGTTTTGTTTAGAAGTAGGTATCTTCTAGTGTCACAGCCTACAGATTTATCTCTGTTAAATATGAAACACATGCTCTGAGGTACCAAGCCAGCAAATTATTCTACTATCCTTTGGCCACGTCTTTTCTGAATACAGATAATTCTACCAAACACTCTCAGTGAAAGATTATAATGTTAATAACCAGCCAAGCTCCTGCTATTATGGCTTAAGATGAAGACACCACAAATGAAATATATTCATTCAGATGTATTCAGTGCCTAGATGCATTATTTTTTATTATATTTAACGTATTTTTACAGGGTCATCCATTGAAATGATAAAAGGAAGAAATTTTGTCATGCAGCTTAATAGAATTGGCTATTCGTAGATGATGAGAAAGTTGTTATTCTCCAGCTGTGTAACCTTTTATTTACAGAAAAGCATGCAGACGGTGAGGTCTACCAAAGTTCAGGGGCTTCAAAACAAGCTGACTGTCTGGGCTGTCAATTGCCTATTAACCTTGCATTACTAAATGGCTTTTCTCTAGAGACCTGCTTTCCGAATCCCAGGATGGCACCCCCAAGTTATGAGCTCCAGGTCGCCGTCAACTCTTCAGGGAGCTGAGGAACAAGTGCACTCCTATAGACATCTGAAACTGAAACTCACAGGCACTGGCCATTCTTGCGCCCATGCCCGTTTCCACAACAGGAAGCAGTTTGATGCCAGTTTTCTTTCTTTCTAACCAAATATGCACCCCCTGCAACCCAACCTCTCCTCCCCCATCCCCCAGGTTTATTTCTCTTGCTTTGCCTATGTGGCGATCATGACATGATGGGTTGGGAGTACTTGAGCCAGTCAGCTGATACAGGAGACAACAGCAAGAGATAGCATTTGGTTCATATTACTCTACTTTTCAACAAAGAACAAACAGGAATAAAAATGACTGCAAAGCACTGCGAAAAATTTAAATGCTTTAAAATGCTGAGTCCACTCAAAATAATGATATAAAGGAAGCAAAAGGAGCTTCTTTCATTGCAGGGACAAGGCCCCAGTGAAGGCACTCTAATGCTTTAAAATTATCAATAAACTTCCATGTGGTTCTACTTACAGCTTTGTTAACCACAAGGTGGAGAGCTAAAATTATATGTTTGTATAAACTGTGTTTAGCACTTAAATAACCTTCAAAAACCAATGGAAAAGTAGAAGTAGGGCAAGAATATATGCTTTCCTACGCTACCATTTATCCACTTTGGTGTTCTCTCTAAACTTATGGTCCCTTAAACATGAAATTGACAGTGCTTCCAACCCCAATGAAGAGAAGAGCCAGGTAAGAGGGGAGAATACAGGGTCAGAGAGAAAGAAGAAAGAAACCCCACTCCACATCCTGAAATTGCTAGAAATCTGTGGGGATTCTGATCCATCAGCTCTGAATCCAACTTAAAAGACTAAGAAATATTCTTGTGGTAAACCACAAGCCAGATATTTCTCTGTGACCAAAACCTAAGCCACCAACCCCCTTCTCAAGCTCACAGCATGGTAGACAGTTTCCCTCCAAAGAAACCAGTCAATTCGCTGATCTACTCAAGTCAGCCCTTTATCACATGGAAACCTCAAAGCCTCAAGAAACAGAAACTTGATAGTTTAGATCTCCAACTTCTCTACCATTTGAATCAGTGCCAAATAGACACAACTCAGTTCCATATACCTCAGAACAGGACTGCTCAGTGTGGTCTGTGGACTGGTGCCAGGCTGAGAACGGTTACCAGCCCATCATGAGATAAGTATAGACCATTTCAAAACTTTCATTGTAACTTTACAAAGTACTTTTATATCTACTTATTCTGATAATAAAAACTGGACCTTCTATTTTATATGTCTTTATTTCATTTTTTAATGATTTGTTGATTTGTTGTGCTTGTATTTTACAAAAGTATCAGTCTACCATAGATTGGAAAGTTTTTAAAAAATGTTGTTTATCATTGTTAATTTGAGAATTAATACTGTAGAAGATCCAAGGTTTTTTTTGTTTGTTTGTTTGTTTGCTTTTTTAGGGCCATACCTGCAGCATATGGAAGTTCCCAGGCTAGGAATTGAATCAGAGCTACAGCTGCTGGATTACGTATGCCACGGCCACAGCAATGCAGGATCCAAGCCATGTCTGCGACCTACACCACAGCTTATGGCAATACCGGATCCCCAACGCACTGAGCAAGACCAGGGATCAAACCCGCATCCTCATGGATACTGGTCGGATTCATTTCCGATGCGCCACAACAGAAACTCCCTATCCAGTTTTTATCTTAATTCTAAGAAACAGCTTTTGATACTGAAAATTTACAAAGTATTACGCTTCTCAAAATTATTTTAAATGTGACCATGTTTGATGTTGGTGGATAGCCTATGATTTTGTTCCTTGTATTTGTCCAGGTCCTCTGAGAAGCAGGAAACACAGGATTATAGATGAAAGAGATTTATCAGGGGAATGTAAATGCGGGGGAGTGGGGGAGAGGAAGCTGAAGGAGGAGGAGGCTGAGAGAGCCCCAGACTGCTATGCAGGGCTGACCCCTGTACAGGAGAAAGAGAGGGAAGAAGAAGGAAGGAGGGAGGAAGAAAGGACTTCGATTGTCATGCATTTCTAAGCAAGTTCAGTTAGGCTAGCATGGAATGTCCTTTTGAGTCAAAATCACTTGTCCAAGAAGAGATTTACCTTCCCTAAGTGGGTCTGCCTGGGTGTCCCTGTCACATTCAGCACTGGCTAGGAACAGCCTTTGGAAAGTGAGACCTAGGCACAAATATAATAATGAGTTTCAAAACAAGCACATGGGATGTTCCCCGCAGTAGGAGACCTGAGGGACACATTTTCATGGCCACAACCCCTCCTGAATCCACTAAAGGGAAGCAACTCCCTTTTTACCTACAGGTGAGGAACAGAGAAGTGGGATTGATGCTGCCAACCCCTCTGTCCTCTGCTCACTTACTCCTCTGGATTTATCTGCTGGTGATACCAAGGAAAGTCTGATATTGGCTGGGCTGAGTTAACCTATGGATGAGATCACAGCATTATAAAAGGAAAAAAAAAGTTGTTTCTGATGCTATAAACATTCAGATTTTTGTGGAACAAGCCACATTGTTCTTTCAGCCAGCTACATAAATGTTACATAAAAAGTTCAACTCTTCCTTAGATTCAGAACAAGGAATAACTTCATCCTACAGCTCAGCTTTACCAGGAATCTTCTCACTTTAAGAGTTTGGGGAGGAGTTCCCGTCGTGGCGCAGTGGTTAACGAATCCGACTAGGAAGGTCGCTGCCCTTGTTCAGTGGGTTAACGATCTGGCGTTGCCATGAGCTGTGGTGTAGGTAGGTCGCAGACGCGGCTCGGATCCTGCGTTGCTGTGGCTCTGGTGTAGGCCGGGGGCTACAGCTCTGATTCGACCCCTAGCCTGGGAACCTCCATATGACGCGGGAGCAGCCCAAAGAAATAGCCAAAAAAAAAAGAGAGAGAGAGTTTGGGGAAAGTTACCTACTCCATAAATAAACCAAATTCCATACTTTTCATCTTTAATTACATATTATATTCTTGTTGCTATCTATCATTTGAATGGAGCTCAGAAGGGAGATTAATGAGTGACTGGTATCACCTAATTTCTAATGTATGGATGAATGTGAGTTTATTTAGCCAAAATACCTGCATTCTCCAGAGAATAATGCATGAGCCCTGCAAGGTACTTATATGTTCTTTAGCACTTAAAATAATATCTGTGCTTAAAAATATGTATATCTCTTGAGATAGCCCTTGTCATTGAAATGAAAGTATTAAACAATACTCCACATAGTACCATGCTTGCAATTGAAAACAGATATTTATAATCAAACACCTCGGGACTTTTAAAAAATAATAGAAATATTTTTGACTTAAGAAAGAAAGGTGAATGCATGGTTAAGATTCTCTTCATGGAGTTTTCTTTATACATACAAGTGTATAAAAGACCATCCAACCTGGAAATAAGTTTCACTGGTAAGAAAGGTCACCTCATTGTGAGATACCAGGAATCATTGCATTCAGAATTTATGAAGAGGAAGTTCCCCTATGGTGCAGCAGGTTAAGGACCTGGTGTTACCACTACCATACCACAGGCTGCAACTGTGGGCCCAGGTTCGATCCCTGGCTGGGAACTTCCATATGCCATGGATGTGGGGGGAAAAAAAGAAAAAGAATTTATGAAGAGAGCTAAATCTAGAGAGACCTCAGCTGTTCCTATCATAATAAGGCTCTCCAGAGAGATAATGGTTTTTGCCACTGGTAAACTGGAAAGCTTTTTCTGCATCATTTTTTGTCTACAGAAGAAGATGGTAGGCAGAAAAACCTAAATGGGAATACAGGCATTGATTCACCATGGAAAAACTTAAGTTAATCCATGGTTGTTGTTTTATCTCTGGATTAATTGTCCTTTCCTGACAGTTATTAAATAGCAAATAAAATCTGTTTGGGCTCTTATTAAAGATGTAATAAACAGATGACTCTCAAGAACATAAGCCTGGAACACATTTTTAAAAATGGTAGAAGCATTGTGAATAGTGTACAAAAGTGTCAGACATAATCTAAACAGCATTTCCACCAACATTAAAGAGAACGTTCAGGAAGCACTTTGAAAAGAGCTTTCAAAGTCATCTGAAATCAGTCTTCTTTGAAGAAAATTATCCTGGAAAATGGAGTGTAGCCAAAGCTATTTTCCCTGTTCTGCTTAGAGATGATGCCATGTTTTTCAGAGGACAAATAGAATATTACTCAAATCAATGAAACATATATCACTGAAAAGCCTACATCTTTGTGTGGTTACAAGTCCAGCTGCATGAAAAGCAAGAACAAGGTTTCTTTTTTATCAGATCTCCTACAGACAAAATGTTCCCATAAATTCCAAATCAGAGAATTATTTTAATGACCAGCAATTCACCCCAAAACCTATATTTTCTTGGGCTAATTAGAAATAATTGCCTACTAAATCATCCAGCCCCCAAAGAGATATTTTTTGCATAAATGAATTCCTATTCATACGTAGAGGCTCATTAAATCTTATGACCTAGAATTACAAGCAATGAAGGCAAAGCCAAGATGAAAAACTGGAGATTTAATGTAACCTTTTTCTCTGGGTCTTAACTCCTTCACTTAAAAGTGACTGCAAAGGTTCCATCGAGAGCCCATTCACATGAGATGGCTCAGATCAAGGGTCACCTGTAGCACTATCCCCAAGACACACTAAAGAAAATGAATCTGCTTATTCTCTGAGGTCCCAATTAGGCCATGTGTTTACCTGAGTTTATTTGGTCAAAGAAAAACATGTGCTACATATCTTCATTCCAATAGCTATGGAAAGTTCTATCTGCTATGTAGTAAAGGAAATTATTAAAGAAGTTTGATGTTTGGTAATCTCAGAATAAAGCTTTGCATAGAATCCATACTCATCATGTATGTATTTTCAAGTCAGCTTTTTGGGATACCATGCATGGACATGTCCCTAAACTCTGCCTATAAATAAATAGGGAAAAGTTATAGCTGGTATGCTTCCAGAAGTATTGCTTTATTTTCCCAATAACATCATTTTCTTTTTATGTTCTCTGAAGAAACAGTTAAAAGTTACATTCTTATGTGATTTTTCAGCTAAAGTGGCTGTGGTTACAGGCAGGTAACTAATCCAACATGAACTCTGCACAGGGGAGAGTTGCACATTCAGGCATTTGACAATCTTTAAGCTACACAGGAAAATAGATTAGGTTAAACAAAAGTTATTTTAAAACAGAGCAGAAGTCCTCAAGAGAACCTTAGGAAATCAAATCCCACAGTGAATAAAAAGACTAGTGCACCACAGCCAAGTGGGATTTATTCTAGGTATGCAAGGGAAGTTTGATATTCAAAAATCAATCATGGTAATCCATCACATTAACAGGCTAAAGAAGAAAAGTCATACAACATCAACTGGCTCAGGAAAAGCATTTGACCAAATTCAAGATCCATTCATTATAAAAACACTCAGCACAATAAATATAGAGGAGGACTTCTTAATCTCATAAAGAGCATCTACAAAAAACCTACAGCTAACAACATACATCAAAAACTGAATGCTTTCCCTCTAAGATCAGGACAAGACAAGAATACACACTATCATCACTCTTATCCAACATGTTATTAGAAGTCTTAGTCACAAAAATAAGGCAAGAAAAAGAACATAAAGCATACATAATAGAAAAGAAGAAATAAAACTCATCAGGCTGCGTTACTGTCTCTATTCAGAGACAACACAATTAGCTATGTAGAAAGTTCCTAGGGATTTACCCCCAAAATTCCTGGGACTAATAAATGATTTCAACAAGATCACAGAATACAAGACGAATACACAAAAATTAACTGCAGTACAATATACTGGCAACAACAACCAAAAAATCAAAACTAAAATCAAAAACACAAACCATCTGCAATGTTCCAAAGAAAACAGAATTCTTAGGTATAAACTTAACAAACATGTAAGAATCTTAATGATGAGAACTACAAAACATTGATGAAGAAATCAGATATTTGAAGATGTAAATACTTGGCGAAACATACCGTGTTCATGGATTATAAGGTTCAACATAATAAAGATGTTATCTCTCTCTAAATTGTTCTATAGGCTTAACATAATTTTATTAAATCTTAGTGTTTTGCATAAATATAAAAGTGAATTCTAAAATATATGCAAAAATAGGAATGACTTCAAATTGTGAAAACTATTCTGAACAAATAAGAATACAGTAGAAGGAATCATTCTTTCCAATGTTCGGGTTTACTATACAGTTGACCCTTGAACAACATGGATTTGAACTGCACTATAATGTCCATTTAAACATTAAATGTCCATTTAATGTGATTTCAACAGATAGGACATACCATAGTACCACATCATCTACAGTTGGTTGAATCTGTGCAAATGTAGAACCACGGATATTGAAAGCCAATTGAAAATTTATCTGCTGATTTTCAATTGTATAGGGGTTGGCATCTCTAGCTCCCACACTGTTCAAGGGTCAACTGCACAGTTATAGCAACTAAGACAGTGTGGTACAGTGAAGGGATAAACACACAGTTCAATGAAAGAGAATAAGAAAACCAGAATTTTGTCTACATGAATACAACCAATTAATCTGCCACAAAGATGCAAATAAATCATCAATGTTGTCAATAAATAATGCTGGAGTAATTGGATATCTACAGGCAAAAGCATAAACCTTGATTTAAACCTCATGTCTTATATAAAATATTAACATGAAATGTATCATATGCTTAAATGCAAAACATAAAATTATACAACTTCTAGAAAAAAAAATCAGAAGATTATCACGGTCCCTTAGGACTAGGTAAAGAGTCCTTAGACTTGATACCAAAAACGCACATGCACACACACACACACACACAAACACATAGGAATTTCAATATTTTAGATTTGAATCCTTGGCTGTAGGCTTATTCCTTCTGTTATAGCCAAAGGCAAGTGTCTCATAGGTACTAACCTAGGACCACAGATCCTTGCGCCCTGAAAGGTCTAGACACTGTTGTAACAGTGCTGGTACCTGAACATCTAAAATCTTCAGCTTCAAAGCTAGCCTGGGAAGAATAGTCAAAAAGTCAATGAAAATATGGCATAATGAATCAGTGAGGATGATGATGATTTATGGACTTTCTCATTTTGAGCACCTCAATATGTACTTGTGAATCAAAGAATATCTTAGATGTTACCGAATTTTGTCATCCCCAAACTTTTGGTCACCAAGAAACTATCTTACTTTTTCACAATGCGCTCTGTTTCAAATGTGCTCTGCATTTGTTCACTAGAACTAGTAACTATGAATCATTGAGGGCTTACTCTGTGCTTGTTATTATGATAATCATTTTATATACATTTTTTCATTTGATATTTTAAAAATTATAAAACATGTGCTGTCAATCACTATTTCATATATGAGGAAACTAAAGCCAACAGAGGTTAAGTAGCCTGAGATCACACAGCCAGTGCAACTGGAACCTGAAATCAGGTCTGTCTGAAAAGTCAAAGCATTTTACTTTTGTGATACAGCACCTTCCCATGCTAAAATACATAAAAATCACATTAGATTGAACTGTATGAAATTGCTATCTTTTTTTAGATCGAAAACTGTCAAATATCCTCAATTTTATATAATTAAATCTAATGATTAATTCCATTCCTTCATTCTGTTTTAGTATGAGAAAACCACAATTGCTATACTGAGTTGAGAGTATTCCAATCACAAGCAGACAAATTTTCTACTTAACTTAGCCTATGCACACCAACATAGTTTTTTTTTTTAACAAACTATTATTTTAGGGGGCTTTTTAAAATACTGAAATGGCTCACAGACTCCAGTTCCACACTCAGGTTGGGAACTGTTGATGTACCTACCTCCCCAAGTCCTTACTTTGGTAGGCAGGAAACTAAGAGTCAAGATGACAGAGCTAGTGGGTGACAACACAGGATTAGAGCCACTCCTCTGATTCTGAGTCATCTGGAGAAACATTTCTCTGTGATACAATAGCACCTAAAGTCTGCTCATTTAAGTAAACACTGTTTATCAAATAACAATTCCGGGGCAAATGTTTACCTGAATACCCATATGCACACAGGATACATATATACAGTCTCTGGCACTCTGAGTTCTCTTAGTGCTTTGCTAACTTTATTAAGGGAGTGGAACATAGAATGGAACCCATGTCCATACCTACCTAGATGCAGCAAAGACAATACTTCATAGGGCATGTTTCTGCATAATTCTCCATCATTTGCTCATTCACTAAATACAAAATCTTAAAGAAGCCAGCAAACTGAGAAACCAGGAAGATAGTTTAAATGAGACTATTAATTGGACATCACATAACACCATGGGTTAGGAGTAGAGATGAGTCCCAGGGGTGCCAGTCGGGGTAAAGCAGCACCCGTGCTATCTGGTGGATGGAGTTCTATGGGATACAAAAAGCTTCCCTGTCTTCCACAGATTTTTTTGCAGAACTCATCTGTTTGGTGTGAACTCTGCTGTGAAATGTGATTCAGGAGCAAAAACGAAGCCAGTTATAGATTGCCTGGATACTGGGTTAACCTCAAGAGAACTTCAGAAGGTGTTTTCAGCAAATAGGAAATTTAGCAGTGATAGATGAAAAGGAATTGTAGCACCAAATTTTGAGACCAAAAGTCATCAATTTACTGATGACAACGTTTCTAAAAGGTAAAATAACTATTTCAATTGGGTGTTATCAGGTAAAGTATGTGGCTTTCTTTAGGAGCTAATCGCTCATTTACAAAAGCTCATAGTCTTTTCGCTACTACTGACCTATCAGTCGGAAGAGTGCTTTGATGCCAAGCCTGCCCTGTGAGCACGCCAAGCAGAATCCACAATTCAGAGTCTCTGTCCCCGGCCTCTAGCTTCAGTGTATTCTGAGGATTATAATATAACATCTTGTATTTTTACAGCACCTTTCTCCAGGGAATTATAGAATTGTAGACTTTTACTCTAATCCTCATAAACAGTTCTATGAGATAAAGAAATTGAGGGACAGGAATTGTTCTCCTCTTATTTTCATGAGAAGATAAGGCTTTTCAGGAAAAGTCTAGCCATCTACATCTAACTAAATATTTTCCAGAGAGGGGACCAGCTGGTCTAGTGGGAATACCTGGAGACCCAGTCTTGTCTCTGGGCTTGTGCCTCTCTAACCAGAGATGAGTTTCCTGGTTGTCTCCATTTCTTCAGCTATAAGGAAGGACTAGAGCCAGCTATCAAATAGGGCAGATGCTCAACATTTACAGGGCTGAGAGGACAAGCACAAGTGGACCCTCCCTAAATGCTCTATCCTTCCCACTCCCCATGGTTCTACATAAAAAAAGTCTGATGAGGTTGATGGGGACAGCCCACCATGTACACCTACACTCCCAAATGCCTGTCCTTTGGCCACCTCTGTGGCCTAGGTTTGAAGGCCTAGGACTTTCTGGGTCTTGAGTACCCAAAGTACAGTCAGGAGGGATGCACCCTCTGGGCCCTAAGACCCTTGCCCCTTGAGGAGGAGCAAGGCTCAAGAAAAGAGAAAGGTCAGAGTGGAGTCTTCTGAAGTACAGGACCCAAGGCAAGTATCCTATTGCCCCGGTCTAAGATGTCATGGAGATCGTGATATACTCCCCAGAAGTCCGTGGACAGAAGGACTCATACCTCCAGTTGCTGGGAGTCCTGCAGCTCACAGCCCCCAACCTCAGCCACCATCTCTCCCTCTCTTCTGCTCTCCCTCTCTCAGAATTGCCCTAGGTCTAAGAAGGTTGCCTTCAATCAGTCATATCCAATTCTTGAAGGCAGCGTGCATCCAATGGCTGAATGACATGGGTGCACAATGTCCTACGCCCCACGTCTCTACTGAGGGCAACTCTGAAGGGTCACCTCGGCTTCAGAGCTCACTCCCACCCCACACCTCCCTGCCCCAGGGTTAGCTGAGGCCTCTACTGAGACTGAGCCACAGACAACTTCTCTCCTACACAATCTGGCTTTCTTCCCTTCCCCCACACATCTCCTGCACTCCGTCTCCTTCTCAGAGTCTACTTGCTAGGAAATCTGATCTTCAACAAAGAACAATGCTAGAAACACTCCCCCCCACACACACACACACATGTACACACAAAAAGCTGAATAAAAGAAAACTAAAATACTGGTTAGAAACAGTCCAGTAATGATTATTCATCTTACAAAAAAATGGGCCTTTGCCTTATACAAAGTTAAAATAGGATTTGCTTTAGGATTAATTTAAGCAAACACTACTTGTATATGTGTTTGTAGTCATTACATTTGTCATTCAAAAACTGAGGGAGGAGAGAAGTAATTTGGGGCAGGGGGAATAAGGACAAAATGTCCTCCACAGTCAGTTAAAGATTGAACAGAAAAAGAAAACATCTCTGCTGTTGGAGTTTAAAGCAAAAGAAAACATATGTTTTGTCTCTTAGCTTCACAGATCTTCTAGCAGAAACTTTGCTTACAAGATGTATGTCTGGAATTTTGCAAGCATTACTAACCAAATAGAAATGCAAAATACTTATTTTCAGGATGCAAGGCAATTTTCTGAATTTTATTGAATGGTAGAGGAGAAAATTTATTCTTCCTAAAAGAGTGAAAACATGCAGCATCCAAATGGACTCTTCTCATCCACTTGCTAGCTATTGTGATTAGATAACATGACCTGAGGAGAAAGAATTTGAAGTCTAATCCTAAGAGAAGTGTGGATTTGGCCCTCCTGATCATTTAGCATCTTAACTTCTTCCCTGCTTTAAAAAGGGAGATTCGGTATCAAAATAAGATGATGGCTCATATTGTGGAGGTGAGAGACAAGAAGCTGACTTAGCAAGAAGAAGTAAACAAAGCAGTGATTGGCAGTCATGAAAAAAATCGGCAGAGAGAACAGAGCCCTCAACAGCCTCTAGAGCAAAAGGAAAAATGATTTCCTGGGAGAACACAATAAGATTAAAATGATGCAAACAACAACGGCTTAATCTCCAAAATAAAGAAACTCATACAACTCAACAGCAAAAATACAAGCAACCCAATCAAAAAATGGGCAGAAGACCTCAACAGACATTTCTCCAAAGACATATGGATGGCCAACAGGCACATTTTAAAAATGCTCAACATCACTAATTAGGGAAATGCAAATCAAAATTACAGTGAGGTACCACCTCACACCAGTCAGAATGGCTATCATTAGTAAGTCTACAAATAAATGCTGGAGAGGGTGTGGAGAAAAGGGAACTCTCCTACATTGTTGGTGGGAATGTAAATTGGAACAACCACTATGGAAAACAGTATGGAGGCACCTCAGAAAATTAAATATAGAATTAGCATATGATCCAGCAATCCCACTCTTGGGCATATATCCAGACAAAACTTTCATTCAAGAAGACACATGCACCCACAAATATTTACACAGATAGTTCTATTGCAGCACTATCCACAATATCCAAGATATGGAAACAACCCAAATGTCCATTGACAGATGAATGGGTTAAGAAGATGTGGTACATATACACAATGGAATACTACTCAGCCATAAAAAGGACAAAATAATGCCATTTGCAGCAACATGGATGAAACTAGAGACTCTCATACTAAGTTAGAAAGAGAGAGATAAATACCATATGATGTCACTTATATCTGGAATCTAACATATGGCACAAATGAACCTTTCCACAGAAAAGAAACTCATGGAGTTGGAGAACAGACTTGTGGTTGCCAAGGGGGAGAGGGAGTGAGTGGGATGGACTGGGAATCAGGGGTTAATAGATGCAAACTATTGCCTTTGGAATGGATAAGCAAGGAGATCCTGCTACATAGCACTGGGAACTATATTTAGTCACACACGATGGAGCATGATGGAGGATAATGTGAGAAAAAAGAATGTACATATGTATGTGTTACTGGGTCACTTTGCTCTATAGTAGAAAATTGATAGAACACTATAAACCAGCTATAATGGAAAAAATAAAAATCATTAAAAAAAAAGATGTGGTACATACACCCAATGAAATACTACTCAGCCATAAAAAGGGCAAAATAATGCCATTTGTAGCAACATGGATAGAACTAGAGAGTCTCATACTAAGTGAAGTTGGTCAGAAAGAGAAAAACAAATACCATATGACATCGCTTATATCTGGAATCTAATATATGGTACAAATGAACCTATATGCAGAAAAGAAACAAACTCATGAACATGGAGAACAGACCTGTGGTTGCCAAGGGGGAGAGGGAGAGAGTGGGATGGACCACGAGTTTGGGGTTAGTAGATGCAAACTATTACATCTGGAGTGGATAAGCAATGAAGCCCTGCTGTATAGCACAGGGAACTATATCCAATCACTTGTGATGGAACATGATGGAAGATAATATGAGAAAAAGAATGCATATATATATATATATATGTATAACTGGTTTACTTTTCTGTACAGCAGAAATTGACAAACACTGTAAATAAACTATAATAAAAAATTTTAAAAAAAAGGAAATCGTGGTCAGGAAATTCACTTCCCAATTCCCATATCTATAGTGTTCACAATTTCACATCTCCAAATTTGGACATGCTGCTGTATGATCTAACAGGTGAAGAGGGAAAAACAATGGAATTTGGTAGTTGCCCAGGAAAACCACGGATGTGTAATGTTAAAATCCCATAGCTTCTCTTCATAATAGGAGAGTTTATAAGTCTGCTTTCTATATCTTAATCAGTAATTTTTAATCTCTCCAAAGAAAAGTCAAACAGGGACAGAATAAATCTTCACTGTTACACATTGATATGTTTAATGTGCAACCATGCTCCAGGGGACAGAGTTGCTAGATTCCTGAACTTTCAAAATGGGAACAAGTAAATTCAGTGACAGTAGGGAAGGAAGAGAGGAAGAGGGGAAAGTTATCTCAGAGACTATCTTCCCTGAGCCAACCAACCAGGGGAAAGAGGATCCACCTATATATCCATAGACTTTAAGAAATTTGTACTTTTTCAAAATATTTACACAGACTGGAGGAGGGTGGTGTAAAGGGGCTGACTACTCCAGAGGAAACTCTAAAAGTAACCTTTGCTATACTTTCATAGCCAATGATTCAAAGATAATAATTAATATTCATGAAGCACTTTTTATATAAGAAGCTGTGTACCAAATACTTTTCATTCTCAGTGACTCTGAAAGGTAATGGTTTTCATCCCACATTACAGATGAGCACAATACAACTCAGAATTAGGTGATTTTCCCAAGATATAAAAGTCAGTCACATTGTCAGGACTCAAGCTCAGGTTTGACTCACCAAAACCTTGTTTTCCACTATGATTAATCCTGAAGTCAATGGCCAAAGTTTTAGTTGCTAGTTAAAGCTGAAGAATTTCTGACAGTTTTATCTCTTCTCTTCCTATTTGGACGCATTTTATTTCTTTTGTTTGTCTGATTGCTGTGGCTAGGACTTCCAGCACTATGTTGAATAACAGTGGTGAGAGTGGGCATCCTTGTCTTGTTCCAGATTTTAGTGGGAAGGCTTTCAGCTTTTCTCCATTGAGTATTACATTTGCTGTGGGTTTGTCATTAATGGCTTTGATTAAGTTAAGGTATGTTCCCTCTATACCCACTTCGGTAAGAGTTTTGATCATGAATGGATGTTGGACTTTGTCAAATGCTTTTTCTGCATCTATTGAGGTGATCAGGAAATCCTTTTGTTTATGGCAACATGGAAGGATCTAGAGGGTTTGATGCTAAGTGAAATAAATTATAGGACAAGTACTGTATTATTTCACTTATATGTGGAATTTAAAAAAACGAAACAAATGAACAAACATAGCAAAACAGAAATAGACTCAAAGATACAGAGAACAAACTGGTGGTTGCTAGAGGGGAAGGAGGTAGGGGGATGGGTGAAATAGGTGAAGAGGCTTAACAGGTAGAAACTTCTAGTTATAGAGTAAGTCAGTCACAGGGATATAGTGCACAGCATAGGGATATAGGCAATCTATGTGACTCTAAGGTGACAGGTGGTGACTAGATATATTGTGGTGATCACTTCATAGTGTGTAAAGATATTGAATCACTATGTTGTCTACCTAGAACTAACATTGTATTTTAAGTCAACTATACTACAATAAACACCAGTTAAAGGCAAAAAAAAAAACTGAAGAATTTCTGAGATCATTAAATCATTATTTGTGTATTTGCTCTGCTCCTTCTCTCTGTGACAATTTACTCTGTAAAATGAGTCAAAAAGATCTCTGTATTTGTGATTATCAGATCACTTGTGAACTTGACCTGCCAACCTTAGTGTTAGCTCGCTAAGTGCTACCAGGTGTGCTTATGGAATCCAGAACAATTTAGATAGAGCTGTGCTTATACCTCTGGGCCATAGGTTCATTATCTGAGGTGCTGTGACTGTTACCAGCTCTGATGTCACCTACCTGCTAAAGGTTGGATGGTGCGTTGTCTGCATAGATGGTCACCAATAAATATTCCTGTCTTTAAAGGTACATGCCCATCAAGAATTCAAGACTATACCCGTGCTACCTGTGTGGTTTGCTTTGGCCAACAGAATGTGACAGAAGTGATTCATGCTGAGTTCTAGACCCAGGCCTCAAAAGACCAGGCAGCTTCCCCTCTCGCTCTTGTTTGGAAAAATGAGCCATTATATAAAGAAATGCAGTTGCTCTAGTGGATACATTGCTTATAAAGAGAAGTCCCACCCAATAGCCAGTACCAGCAATCATATGTGAGTAGGAGTTCCCATTGTGGCTTAGCAGGTTACGAACCGACTAGTATCCATGAGATAGATAGAGAGATGACTGTCAAACATAAGATAAGGAGGTCAAATGACAGTACAAAAGGAGTCTTCGAGACCAAATAAAAAGAGGAAATCAGAGAGGAAAATCCCACTCTAGGAATCTCAGAAACAGTGTTCTTGGTAATAGTTCTTAAAAATAGTCCGGAGTTACTTACACAGAAATACTGTCTAGACAGGAGATTTTATCTTTTGTTATTTTTTTATTACTTAAACATTTGAGCCTTATTTAAATTTTAGTAAAGAGCATCTTTTTTAAATTAAAAAGAAAAGGAACTCCCTTTTCCATGCTGATCAACCATCTCCTTATGTCACAGGGTTTGGGACCATGTAAGCATGTTTCTCTACTTCACCAAGTGACATGGAGATTGCCAAAAACAAGAACATATCTCCTGGATCCCATACAATCAAGGGAGTGACAGCTGTGTATGTCCTCTTTGCATTTGACCCTGAAGTTACAAATTGGCTGCCATGGTTCTATTTTGCAAAATTCCCCTAGAGTAGATGAGAGCTTCTTCTACTCCTCCTCCCCTGCTGCTTCTCAGTTCTTAACCTCCATCCGGACACCTTTGTGTGCTTTTGAGTCTGTTTTCACACATTCCAGGAAAACTTTGAGTAAATTATTTGTATACTATCAAAGACTGCAAAAATACCCTTATTTAGTCATTTTCTGGAGAAGGTACCTGTCCCCTTTGAAACTTGTTCCATTTTTTGAATGCCAACATTCTAACAAAGGTATCATTTCCTTGGAAAAGGATGGTCTACTGTTTGTTGGCAGGATTCCCTAAGACCCAAGCTAGAACATTCATCAAACACTTCCTCTGTGCCAGACACTACGCTAAATGTCCTCACAAGGACATGATTGTCTTCCTCAGTCCACAGAGGAAGAAGCTAAGATGATCTGACTTGCCCTGGCTTTGTGCTAGTGAGTGTCAGAGCTGGACCCCAACTTTTTATCTCTGACTCCAGGTACTGTTGCTTCCTGGGAGTATAGAAATAAAGGCCACCTTTTACAAGATTGAGTCTGTTCAGATTCGCTATCAAAGCCATTTCTACAAAATGCATTCATAAAAGGTTTGAATTTCTCACCAATAACTTGATCTTCAATACCTCTTGCCCAATCAATGAAAAACTGTGTTTACTTAAAACTGTGATTTTTGATTATAGTAACTCTAGACCCAGTTTTTGAGTGTGGCAGGATGGACTACCTTGTTCTCCACCGTTGAGTAAGGAAGGTATCTAAGGTCAACCTGCCTCGCTTCCTCTCTCATTTCATACACTAATGTGAACCATGCCAATCACGAGGTTATCTACCACCAATGACGTTCCATGGTAAAAGGCAGAACAGCTTAAATGGCAGTCAGGACCACTTCCTAAATTTCTACCTCCCTGAAAACAGCATTTAGGATGCCTCCCTTTATCGTCCTCGTTTATTCTCCATCCTTCTAAATCCTGCTCTCTGTCACAGGAGGCTGACATGTTCAGAATACAACAACACAACCCCTTGTCAATGGCTCTTATCAGATTCAGCCAGTGGAAAGCAGTATTAGGAGATCAGAAGCAGGAAGACAATGGCCGGGGCAGGGGGATTTTCCTCCAGGGAGTCACCATGCTGGCCCTCCACTGGCAGAAATCCTTTCCGCACTCTCTCTTTCTCTGGGTCTCCCTTACCCTCTGTTCACTTGTTCCTTCAGGCCTAGCAGTATTAAAAGGAACCTGTATTGGCACAGTGGTGCACACCATCGTTGCTGCTTTTCCTAAGCCATACTCACATACTTCTAAAGAGACTTCATCAAACTCCTCTTAAATTACTTAATTTTAATGTGCCATCTGTTTCCTGTCAAAATCTTGACTGATACAATATTGAAAATGTTGGCAAGAACATACAAGCCTCACAAAAACATTACCACTTTATAAAATTCCTACTTAAGACATGATCTCAAAAATTAGGAGACAGAGCTTTTTTCTAAAAACCAGGCTTTCATTTATTAGAGGTTAATTATGCATTAAATCAGATGAAGAAAAGAAGGCCTATTTCTTTCTGCCTTACAAAAAAACACTACAAATATAATAATATAGCAGAAGAGAAAGAGGTGTGTGTTTATTTTTAATCACCAGAGTCAAGGTGTCCTGACCTGCAGTGTTGTTTGGGAACCCAAAATGTCTGAGTACTCTGATCTTCCTTGGTCTTTCGTATCCTCTTGCCTTCTTGATTCACAGTAATATAGAGGCCTATCTGCCTCCAGAAATCTGGGATCTAGTACTTGCCTTCCACCTAATAACTCTGACTTTGCTATGTTATGTAATCTCCCTAATCTTGGTTCCAATCTCTCCAACCTTGGTTCCTCTTATGGACTGAATGTCTATGTCCTCCCAAAGTATATATGTTAAAGCCCTAACCCTCAATGTGATGCTGTTCATACAGGGGGTCTTTGGGAGATAACGGGGTTACAGGTCATGAGAGTGGGGCCCTCATTAAGGGATTTCGTGCCCTTATAAGAAGAGACACCAGAGACCTTGCTCTTTCACTTCCATCTGAAGACACACTGAGAAGGCAGCCATCTGCAAGCCAGAAAGAGAGCTCTCAGCAGAAACCATATTCTGTCAGACCTTGATCTTGGGCTTTCTAACCTCCAGAACTGTGAGAAAATAATTTTTCTTTTGGTTAAATGACAGGATTTTGCTATGATATTCTGCTGATAAGCCCAAGCAGACCTTTCAATTGGAGGTGATTATTTCAGACTATCCACATTGGAATGTTTCTCTCCCATTTACTAGTTGTACAGCCTTGGTCAGGATAGTTAATTATACCTCAGTTTCCTCATCTGTAAAATTAGAACAATAATAGTACATACTCTTTAACTTGTTAGGAGGATTAAACGAGGTAACAAGTACTCAACACAGTGCCTGGCACTTACTAAATTTCAGTTAATGTTAATCATTATTATCATTCCTACGGAAACTCAGAATAAATAACTGTGCTGGGGTAGAACAATCAGCAAAGACCTCTTTAAGAAGGCGATAAAGAAACAAGGCAAGACCACTTCCAGAGTCAGTCCATTTTGCACTCCCAAAACATGTAACCCAATGTTAGCCATATAAGTGCTTGTAATCTGCTCTTTGATTGATGTATTGATATCCTGAAATAATAATCCAACTATAAATGCATACACTTAATAACGTATAATTCACATTGTGAGCAACTAAAGAATAAGTGTGGAAAGTGAACTGACCTGCCAGGAGAGGATTCAGTAGACAATTCATGAGTTCCTGGCTCATCCCTTTGCAAAAAGGCTAGAACTGATACGGCCACCTGGAGAGGATGCACTTAATTTTAAACCTCTTTATGACAGAATGTTCAGCCTTATTGAGATCTATGGATGTGAACTCCCTAACTAGGTTGTACATTTCTTTGGGTCAAAAAGCATACTTCATTTTACACTTGATGACCAGTCCCCAGGAGCATCGCAGAGTACTGAGCACAACACATCTTTACTGAAGGACCAGACACTAAGTAGACTGGCCTGCACACTGCCAGTCCACAGAAGAAGGCTTCCTGGAACAGAAAGAATCTGAGGAGACATGCGAGTGGCGAGGAAAAGATGGTGAGTTTACAGAAAGGGGGTTGTTTCCAGGAAAAGAAATGCCTTGTAAAACGTCAGGTTTATAACTAATTTCTCAAAGAATTTCATAACTCCTGTTTTTTAGTTTTGTTTTAAAAGAATTGCATAAGGTTAGAGGAAAAAGAAGAAGAGGGAAAGAGTTGGGGAAAGAAAGAAGAGGAAGGGGAAAAGAGGAAGAGGAAAAATGCCCTAAAAGTCCTGGAAGAAGCCTGGGGGCAGATTGGGGTAGTCACTCCTGAAAGAGCAGGAGTCCCCACTTCTCCTCCTGTGGGAAAAGAGGAACGTTGACGCCAACTACAGGATGAGACAGCAGGACCATCACCTGCTCTACTTCGCAAGACTGATTCACATGAACAAATTGTAGTTGCTAAGGGGGAGGAAGAAGAGAGTGGGATAGGCTATGGGGTTGGGATTAGTAGATGTAAACTATTACATTTATAATGAATAAAAAACGAGGTCCTGCTGTATAGCACAGGGAACTAGACCCCACCTCCTGGGATAGGCTATGATGGAAAAGAACATTAAAAAAAAAATGTATAGGAGTTCCCATCATAACTCAGTGGGAAAGAATCTGACTAGGAACCATGAGGTTATATTTTGGATCCCTGGCCTCACTCAGTGGGTTAAGGATCTGGCACTGCTGTGAGCTATAGTGTAGGTTGCAGACATGGCTCAGATCTGATGTTGCTGTGGCTATGGCATAGGCCGGCAGCTATAGCTCTGATTCAATCCCTAGCCTGGAAACCTCCCTAAGTCGTGGGTACAGTCCTAAAAAGCTAAAAAAAAAAATGTAAATATATGTAAAACTGAGTCACTTTGCTGTACAGCAGAGTGGCTCAACATTGTAAATCAACTATACCTCAATTTTAAAAAGGAAGAATTGCTCAATAATCTACCTCCACCCCATGTTTCTCTAGATTTAGAAAATGCATTCAATTAGTATTCATAGAGTTTAGGGAGACTCACCACTTTGATAGGCCCACTTGCTAGAGAGTAATGGGACATAGCAAGACAAACTAAAATAAATATCTGTTCCCAATGACTTTCCATTCTGAGGGCTAGAAAATATACAAAAGTAACTATATACAAAAGAATATTATATATAGAAGATACATTTATCGCTCAGAAATTGTGTTCCAAACACCCCAAAAATAGTGTTATTGAGTATATCTGGGATATATTGTTTTCTTGTGTAAAAGATATCCAAAGGAGGCGGATACAACTGTGCTATGGTGCTCCTTGATGTCATTAGAGACCCAGGGTCTTTTGCGTTTTCCATTTCACCATTCTTGAGACATGACCCTCCAATTCTTTGTTCCCAAGATAACTGCCAAAGCTCCAGCCATCATGTCCACGTTTCAGACAAAAAGGAAAGAGGAAAAACTAGAGTAAAGCAGCACATGCTTCTCTTTTGAGGAGCTTCCCCAAAACTTCCTTGAATACATCACTGGCTAGAATTCTGTCCCATGGCTACCCCCTACCTGCAAGGGAATTTCATGGTGTAATGCCGTTCTGCTAGGCATGTTGTTACTCTTAAACAAATCAAATATTTATGAGTAAGGAAAAATTCTAGAGCTCAGCCAGAAGTAACAGCAAAAAATTTTGACACTAAAGATGAAGAGTGCATGTAAGCAACTAACACATCTATAGCCATGGTCAGATTTTGAAGTGGGGCTAAAGACAAAGTGACAATTGTTGTTCTTGCAAAGTAGGCTGGTTTTGAAGAGATGGATTAAAAAGGTTGTCAGAGAGTTCTTGAAAAACCTCATGCAGAGGAATTGTCAAGTGCAGAGCTCGGTTCACTGGATGAGCAAGGTCCATCACTGTGGAAACACGCTCAGGATGACCAGAGCCCACAATAGTACCTAGCAGTCAGGAGTTAATAGGAATCATGACACTGTGATTGCAGCCTCTTTTAGGACCATCAACATCCACATGTCCTTCTTAAAACCTTCCAGCTCCCTCATGTTGACATTTGGTGCATTTTCAAACTGTTCTCATGTGATTTCCGACTTCCCATCAGTTGCATTCAAAACATAAATCAAGAAATTCTCACACAGCATTTTGTAAAAAAGTATGTGTTTTTTTTTTTTTTCTTTAGGACTATAAAAGTAATTTTAACTTTGGTTCAAGCACATTGATTTAAAATATAAGTATATTCTCTGAAGTTTAAAAACATCAAGAGGTGCTCCACCAAGGCAGTGTTAACCAGGCAGATGTTAACAGAGTGTGACTATACAACATGCATACTGAGAGTCCAGCAGGAGAGAAACACATACAGTTAACGGGGTCCCCATGTAGCTTAAAGCCACTGAGGGCACCACTCACACTTTGGCTACACTAATTGCACCCGCAGGGCACAACTTCATAGACTAGTCTGTGGATACCACCCACACAGTGGTCCTGCTAACAAATGTCTATGGAAGAAGATGCCCTTCTAGAATTGCCACATGGCAATAACTGAAAACAATTATAATGCTTTATTCTAAGTGTTTTATAATTCAAAATATCTTTAACAAATGAATCTGGTTCATTTTCTTTTTAACAGAAGAAAGAGTTCCAAGAAAGTTTAGTGACTTAACAAAGGACCACATACTTCCTAATGGGCAGAATCTATGGCCAAAGTGATAGTCCTACATGTGTTCTCACTGAACCTGCTGGACAGGATTGAATCTCTCTTGAAGCTACTCAGATCGTGCCATTCTAAATTTACTTTTACTAATATGGCTGGTGAGTGTTAAGAGAATGTAAATCTTTTTTTCTTCTTCTGGTTTATATAAATAAACAAGAACCTTAGACATTTTAAAATTATTAGTTTGTTTAATTGCATGTTATTTAAAAAAAAAAAACCTTTCAGTCCCTCTCATGTCTAAAACTCACCCACCTCAAACAAAACAAAATAAAATCCTCAGTTTAAATTGATGTTCAAGGCATCAGTTAGGAGTCAAGAAGCCTGGGTGTGTTCCACACTCTGTAAGCAACAGAAGTTTTCATCTCTAGGGGCTTAAAGTCGTTCAAGCTTACTGAAAGGAGCGGGACATTCCAAAAATTAAGATCCATGACACAGTAAGGAACACCAGAAAAACATGGCTTGCCCACGTGACAAGATAGCCTCTATAAATAGGAACCCCAGAATATCTGTTCATAAGACTAGCGGCTGGTAGCTCTCAGCTGCCTGGAGCTGCTATAGATTTAGAAGAAACTTCTTTGTTTGGCTCTCATCCCCTAGTTCTAAAATTCCAGTAGCTAATTTAAGAGAGTACTCATAGATCACTGCTCTATGTGGCTTAGTACACTGACAAGCTTGTAGAACTAGGTTTATTGCCTGTGCATGCTCGATTCGTGACTTCCAGGAGAAACTGTGGGAGAAAGTCCCACTCTGTCTCCTGCTTATCCCTACTCATAACATCAAAACAACCTGGAACTGTTTTTTGTTTTGGGGGGTGGAGTTAGCCATGCCTGCAACATTCAGAATTACCCAGGCCAGGGAGCAAACCCCAGGGACAATGCCAGATCTTTAACCCTCTGAGCCACCAGGGAACTCCAGAACTGTATTTTAAAATAGGGAAGCAAACTGCATTCCCCTAGCTTGGGCCTTCCTGGGTCTGAGAACTTGCTGGGAGAATGGAAAGAGAAGAAACTCTTCCCCAGACAGGACCCAATCAATACCCCACATGGACATGGGTATATACTTCTGTCTATATATTCCCTAATTGCCTCTCTCCTCTCTGCATCCTCTTTCTTTAAATCCTCAGGTTTACTCCTTCCCATTCTGTCTTCATTGCTAAGGACTCACCAAACTGCGTATGTGTACTTATTTCACAAGGAAAGTAAGTTCACATGATATGCACCACTCCAAGAAAAGATTTTACCTTGATCTTCTCTAAGCCTCTCCACAAAGATCTGCAAGAGCTAGAATGATGACCAGAGCCTGTGGCAAAAAGCTGACTATTTGCAGCATAATGAAGGGAGAGAAATTGGCCTTGAAAACCCTCTGGGACCACCTCTCTTTAAAGCTGATACTGTCAGTCACAATGACCTCCTATACCACCCTGCTATTCACTCATCAACCAAGGCTCCCTTCTTACTTGCCACCAAAATCATCTGTCCAAACCCCAATCCATGATGCATTGCTTTCTCTATCAACCTGTAAAAAATAATGCCCAATCACATTGTTGGAACATGAAGTCATCTAGCACCCACATGGAAGGCTTTTGCTCAGCAATTTCATCCAGGGCCACCCCTGCCGTGGAATGAAGTACAGCAGCAGTCTGTTTTCACTTGCACCTACATACTCAGCTACCCAGCTGTGGACCAAGCCTGGCCTTTTTTAATCCTCTGATAGCTGGTCAGAGGGAAGCCCCCATGCAGTCTCAGATGGGAGCAGAAAGAAGGACCTGGGCCACTTGCCCATGCTCACTTGCAACCTCTGTCCCTACCTGTGCCCAATCTGGAGGTACTAATTCTATGTTACAGTGGACTTCCTTAGTTTATCACTGGGTGAGCGCATGAGGTCAAAGTGGCAGAGCTACTGGCACCATGCACTGCAGCAGCCACAGACACTTTTCTGGACTCCACTTAGATCTGGAAGCCTCCACATCAATCATAGGCCACTTCTGCGCTCCCAAACTTTAAGTATATTACCTCCAGAACCCATAGAGACCTGTCAGGTGTCATGCTTCCTTCCTAGAGGTAGGAGGCATGGGATGTGATTCTTTGTCCTTTATTTTGAAGAGATGTCTTGTCAGAAGACACTCATGGCCCCTTAAAAAACAGAGTGCTACTAAAGAGTATAAGCAGAGGGAGCAAAGCTGAAGGACTGTCTCCTTGTCCAATTGGGTCCAGGCATCCACACTTCCCATCAAATCATTTCATTTGATTTGAGTTTCATTCTCTGGAGAAACTCATCCAGAGAAAGTAGGATTCTAATTCTGATCCCTGTCACACAGCAGCCACACTTTGAAACCCTTCCCCAGTGCATCAAAGGAGGCCGGCGCATCACTCTTTTACCCCCATCATGGTTATGGAGTCGCTCTGGACTCTCCCACAAGCTGAGCAGGATCCAGAGAGCAGCAAATGTCTCATCACCCTGAAACCAGGCACCAAATTCTAGAACACGTGTGCCTTCCACCTAAATACACCTAGCCCCACACCACCCACACCAGAAAATGAGAGGCAGGAGCCAAGAGCCAAGGGAGGGAATAAAGAGCACTTTGTGAATTAGAACTGTGTTTAATATTTTAATGGATTATGACTGCATGTGGCTGAAGAAGAAAAATAACTCTAATTCTTAAGCTATAAAATTAGCGATGTGTTTGGTCCTTCTCGAGAGTATGATGCTTGCTTTGTGTGCTCTCTTTTCTGTGGCTGCTTTAAAAAGAGGAATAGCTTTATCTAGACTGGGTGTTCATATGAAACCATATGCAAAGAAACCTGAAAGTGCCCATATCATCAGTGGCTAAAGCAGGAGGGAAGGAAAATGATGGAGAATGACCCCAAATCCATACACCTACTTCACATACCTTGCTTATGTAAGAATGCATGTCCCAGTCTAGCAGCTGAAACCAGAAATAGTCTTTCCTTTCCCACCTCTCCACGGTTGCCAGGCTGCTGAGGAATCAGCCTTCTGTGCGCCTCGTGAAGATTCTGCTCCTGTAGGACACCCCCAGCCAAATGAGTGATGGCTCTTCTGCCTGTTCAGCACCAGTTAATGGAAAGGTCTGTCATTTTGTGGTGATAGAAGAGGCAGCCCTCCACACAAAGCTACTCCCCCTCTTCCTTCTCCAGATCCCAGGGCTCAACTCTCTCTTTCTACTGCCTCCTTCCTCGTTGCCAGGTGAGGAGAGGGGAGAGGAGAGGAGGCACACATGCACACCTGCCCTGATACCACCAGGGCCCCTGGCAGCAGAGGGAATAAGAGAATTCACCTCTCTCTTTAACCCCAGACTGGCTCCACGCCCCTCAGTTCTTTCACAGCCAGGCTCACCCCTTCCTCACTAAGAGCATCTCCTCCAGCACATCCCCCTAAGCTCTGCAAGCTACAGAACGCCCTTGCCGCTCAGAGCCCAATCCTTCCTCAGGTGTCTACCTTTAAAATCACAACTCTCCTAAACAGTCAACTCAGGCTAGGGAAAGCCAAGCTTCTCAGTGCCAATAAAGACTAGGAAGAGTGGCCTGCAGGCAGAGAAGCTCCTCTTTCAAAAGCTGTTCCGTGTGAGGCTAGGATACCATGGAAAAAGAATGCCCAGGTATGTCACAGCCAAAATCAGTGGTGGTGGTGGTGGTAGACCTTGACCCATGTGATGTTTATAATCACCATGGACAAGTCCTGCTACAGCAAAATATGTGCTAAGCTCCAAATACTGTGCACACCAAGTATAAAATGCCAAATAATACAGGGCTGCAAGACTTCTAACAAAACAGGGGTCTCCCGCCCTATCCGTCCCTACCCAGAATTCCAGTCCAGAGAAGCAATCCCTTAGCCCTTTCAAGCATCTTTCTCTGCCTCCATATTATTCATCACTAGGGCTCACAGCTTCATGTATCCAGTAAGACACTTTCTTTTTACTTCTTACTTTAAAAGACAAGGTTTTAGGAGTCCTGCTGCTCCCCTACCCTACCTGAACACACAGATGTGTATATACACTCACTCCATATCTTCTCAATATATCACAATTTTTTGTTGTTGTTGAACCAAACTTCAGTTTACATATTATATACTAATATACATATTTAAATGTAATGCTATTAATATCTGGGCCTGGTGATATAAATGACTATTTCCTTTTTATACAATTGCCTTGCCATTTTCCTGAAGTCAGTTGTCTCATATTTGGTGGTTGTTGTTGGTTGACCTGCCTTTCTATGTATCTATCTCTACATTATCTCCAAATTCTCTGCCAAAAATATGGTACCTTTCAATTTATTCAAGCACATCAAACAGTCTATGTACTCAAAGAGACATGTTACTTAGAGAGACATTCCTTCTGGAACAGTCTATGCTGCCTCTCCAACCTGGAACAGTTCCTCTCTAAGTTCACTGCACAAATGGCATTCAAGGTGTCCCTACACCAATATATTTGGGATTACCTAACTCTTTTTCTTGAATTGCATACTCTTTTCTTATTTTTTCCTTTATTTATTCCATTGTTTTTGAGGAGTATATGCTCAAGCAGCTTTCTAAGAAAGGGTACATTGGAGACAAATCTTCCAAAGCATTGCATCTCTGAAAATAAATTTATTTATTTATTTTTCTTTTTTATTTTTTACAGCTGCACCCATGGCATATGGAAGTTCCCAGGCTAAGGGTCCAATCGGAGCCTATACCACAGCCACAGCAACATGGGATCCAAGCCACATCTATGACCTACACCACAGCTCATGGCAAGATCAGATCCTTAACCCACTGAGTGAGGCCAGGGATTGGACCCACAGCCTCATAGTTCCTAGTCAGATTCATTAATCGCTAAGCCACAAAGGGAACTCCTGAAAAGAGATTTATTCTTCTCTCATACTTGGTTGATAGATTGGATAGATATATTACTACTATCTAGAATAGGTAGAGATGGGAAACATTTTACTTCTAAATTTTAAAAGAATTTTTCCATTGTCATTTTGTTTCCAGTGTTGCTATTGAAAAGTTAATGTTGTCTCAATAGCCTTCTATTAGTCTTTTCCCCTTTCTAATTTATCAAAAAAAATTCTACTTTCCTTTATTTACAATTTTTTGAAATGTACAATGGTATGCTTTCTTGTAAATCATTTTTCATTCACTGGGCTAGGCACACCATAAGAACTTTGCAATATGAAGAGTCGTGTTTATTTGCTTTTCTAAATTATCTTACTTATTACTTTGAAATTTTTTCCATTTTTCCTTCTCTTTGGAATTCTAATTTACCATATGATAGATTTGCAGGATGATCTTCTAATTTTCTTACTATTTCTCTATTTTTTTCTACTTTCTGAAAAATATCTTCAGCTTTACCTTCTAAGTTTTTCCTAAATTGTTTTAGCCATCATATTTTTAATTTAAAAGGTTTTTTTTTTATTCCTGGCTATTCTGTTTTACAGCCTGTTGTTCATCAATGTAATACCTTATCTTGTCTCTTAGAGAGCATTAATTAAAAGATTAAATTCTATGTTTCCTTCCTTTTTTGTTTGCTTTGTTCTTTGATATTTATGCTGAAGATTTTCCTCTACTACCTGTTCATTTCTGGCTGTTCATTCATATTTAAGCTCTGTCTGCACCCTGGTACCAAAACCAGACAAAGACTCCACAAAAAAAGAAAACTATAGGCCACTTTCACTGATGAACATTGATGCAAAAATCCTCAACAAAATACTAGCAAACCGCATTCAACAATACATTAAAAGGATTGTACATCATGATCAAGTGGGATTTATCCCAGGGATGCAAGTGTTCTTCAATATCCACAAATCCATCAGTGTGATACACCACATTAACAAACTAAAGAATAAAAACCATATGATCCTCTCAATAGGCATGGAAAAAACCTTTTACAAAATCCAACACCCATTTCTGATAAAAACCCTTCAGAAAGTGGGCATAACGGGAATCTACCTCAACATGATAAAGGCCATATACGACAAACCCACAGTGAACATCATTCTCAATGGTGAAAAGCTGAAAGAATTCCCGCTGAGATCAGGAACAAGACAAGGATGTCCCCTCTCACCACTACTATTCAACATAGTTCTGGAAGTCCTAGCCATGGCAATCAGAGAAGTAAAAGAAATAAAAGGAATCCAAATTGGAAAGGAAGAAGTAAACCTATCACTATTTGCAGATGACATGATACTATACCTAGAGGATCCTAAAGATTCTACCAGAAAACTGTTAGAGTTCATCCACGAATTTGGCAAAGTCGCAGGATACAAAATGAGTACACAGAAATCGACAGCATTGCTATAAACTAACAATGAAAAAGCAGAAAAGGAAATTAGGGAAGCAATCCCATTTACCATCTCATCCAAAAGAATAAAATACCTAGGAGTAACCCTACCTAAAGAAACAAAAGACCAATACTCTGAAAACTACAAGCCACTGATGAAAGAAATCAAAGATGACACAAAGAGATGGAAAGATATACCATGCTCAGGAATTGGAAGAGTTAATATTACCAAAATGACTATACTACCTAAGGCAATCTACAGATTCAATGCAATCCCTATCAAATTACCAAGGACATTTTTCGCAGAACTCAAACAAAATATTTTATAGGTTTTTTTGGAAGCACAAAAGGCCCAGAATAGCCAAAAACATCCTGAAAAAGAAAAATGGAGCTGGAGGTATCAGGCTCCCTGGCTTCAGACTATACTACAAAGCTACAGTCACCAAAACTGCATGGTACTGGCACAAAGACAGAAATGTAGATCAGTGGAACAGGATAGAAAGCCCAGAATTCAACCCACGCACCTACAGCCAACTCATCTATGACAAAGGAGGCAAGAATATACAATGGAGAAAGGACAGCTTGTTCAATAAGTGGTGCTGGGAAAACTGGACAGCCACATGGAAAAGAATGAAATTAGAACACTCCCTAACACCATACACAAAAATAAACTCCAAATGGATTAAAGACCTAGAGACCTAGTTATAAGACCAGACACTATAAAACTCCTAGAAGAAAACATAGCCCAAACTCTCTCTGACATAAATGACAGCAACATCTTCTCAGATCCACCTATCAGAATATTGACAAAAAAAGAAAAATAAACAAATGGGACCTAATTAAACTTAAAAGTTTCTGCACAGCAAAGGAAATCCTAAACAACACAAAAAGACAACCCAAGGAATGGGAGAAAATCTTTGCAAGTGAATTGACTGACAAGGGACTCATCTCCAAAATTTATAAACAACTTCTGCAGCTCCATACCAAAAAAACAAACAACCCCATCAAAAAATGGGCAGAAGATCTAAACAGACAGTTCTCCAAAGAAGACATACAGATGGCCGAGAAACACATGAAAAGATGTTCAACGTCACTCATTATTAGAGAGATGCAAATCAAAACCACGATGAGGTACCACCTTACACCAGCCAGAATGGCCATCATCCAAAAGTCTACAAACAATGAGTGCTAGAGAGGGTGTGGAGAAAAAGGAACCCTAGTACACTGGTGGTGGGATTGTAAACTGATGCAACCACTGTGGAAAGCAGTATGGAGATTCCTCAGAAAACTAAACATAGAACTACCATTTGATCCAGCAATCCCACTCCTGGGCATCTATCCAGAGAAAACCATGACTCGCAAAGACACATGTACTCCAATGTTCAATGCAGCACTATTTACAATAGCCAAGACATGGAAACAACCTAAATGTCCATCGACAGAGGAGTGGATCCAGAAGATGTGGTACATATACACAATGGAATATTACTCGGCCATTAAAAAGAATGAAATACCAGCATTTTTTGCAACATGGATGGACCTAGAAACTATCATGCTAAGTGAAGTCAGCCACACAATGAGACACCAACATCAAATGCTTTCACTGACATGTGGAATCTGAAAAAAGGACAGATGGAACTTCTTTGTAGAATAGATGCTGACTCAAAGACATTGAAAAACTTGTGGTCTCCGGAGGAGACAGTTTGGGGGGTGGGGGTATGCGCCTGGGCTGTGGGATGGAAATCCTGTGAAATCAGATTGTTATGATCATTATACAACTACAGATGTGATAAATTCATTTGAGTATTTAAAAAAAAAAGAACCCCCCCAAAAAATATAAAAAATAAAATATGTGGAATCTAGAAAATAAAAAAAAAATTAAAAAAAGCTCTGTCTGACTCTATAAGGGGTAATATTGAAGCTCTGCCTAGCTCCCATGAGATGCCTTTACACTGACTGCTGTGGAGTGGAAGGATTTGAGGGCAAAGCCTCTTATGTGAGACTCTGCCTCACACAGACTCTGCCAAGATCACACCCCTGCTTCACTTTTTCCCCTTCCTGGGCTGCTGCCCCAGCTTCTTCTTTTGTCTCCCATGAGAACAAGTCCTTCCCGAGCCAATTGCATACAAGCACTCGTCCTAGGATCGGCTTCTGGCGGGATCCACCCTATGACAGATTCTAAAGCCCTTACTGTTAAATATAATGTTCTGCTTCTAGGAGTCCAGCCCTGTCACTGAACATAGTACCAGCATAGTAGGTACCTAGCATATGTTTGTTAGATAAATGTTCCACAATAAATTTTTTTAATGTCAGGTTATTTGAATAAAGTATATCAGAACCTGTTTTTCTCTTTTATGTACATGTTTGATGTTGATACCTAAAACACATAATTATTTGTCAGAGAATTTCAAAAATTATAAGCTTCTGAAAAAGAAGATATAATCTTAAATTATCTGTCAAAACAATTTTTTACCAAATCAAAATTAGAGTAATAAATGGCAACTCAAATGTTGGCAGAGAGATATAAAATCTAAAGTATCTGATGAGCATGTCATAAAGCTAAAACTGATCCCATCTTAATAAACATCAAAACATTGAGCATTACTGCTAATTTTATTTGAAATTTCTGAGAAATTTTTTAAAACACATCCTCTGACTTTTGTACCAACATACACATACATTCACCTTCTCTTTACTATTAAGTCAAACACAGTAGGAAAAAAAATACTTGAGAGTTTATAGAAGTTATTTAGATTTGATTTAAATGTATTCTCAATAGCTATTCATAATTTTCCTGGGACCATTCTAGGCATTTTCTTTTTAATGCTGGTCAGTGTTAGTCATGATTTGAGAGACACCGAGTGTCAAACGGGTAAGAATCTCAAACAAGTTTAGGTTTCCCTTGGAAAAGGTATTGAAAAAATATGCTGCTTTTTTTTTTCCCCAGGAAGAATCAAATTTATCAAATTGACCCTAACCACCTAGTGAATTGTTTCCAGAGTGGTTGGCTGGAAATAAAATGCCTGCATGCCAAAGAAATTTACTAAACAGTGGAGTCAAGGGAAGTAGAAGTTAGGATCTCTGATGTGCCTGGTGAGCTTGAGAGAGCTGTGATCTCCTGTGCCTACAGCACCCCCTTATTCCCACCTCCACTAAAACAGCTACTATGATCAGGGCAGAACTGTGTCACCTGTGCTGCTGAGAGGTAAGCCCTTCTGACCTCCAGCGCCCCACCCTAATGTGCTGTTTCCAAGTCTACCTCAACCTATTTACTGTGCCCAGCCTGAACCCTGAGGCCAGGCACATTCCTAGGTCCTCTGAGCACCGACCTCTGCCTGGGACTCCAGCCTGGGACTCCATGGCCTCCTAATTGGTCACCATAATAATGCCTCATTCCTTTTGCTGCCATCATAGCCCACAAGACATGTTCCTCCTTTAGCTCTGACCCCTCTACCGTATTTTCTCCCAGAGCCACCACAACCTGTTGCTGGTAAAATATTAGGTATCATCATGGATTTTAGTTGTACAAAACCTCTTCTTTTCAAAAAGGAACAACTATTTCCAGGAACAGACACTACTCAAATTAGCTTAACCAAACATAGAATTTTCTGGAAGGACACAGGGTACTTCCTGGAACCTAGAGAGGGTAATATAATAGAACCTCAGGAAGAATCAGAGTGAGGGAGAGGGACAGAGACAGATCTTTCTCTCCAGACCCATGGGCCTGAGTGTCTTTTACCTCATTCACTCTGCTACCAACCCTCCTTGCTTTGGCAAACTTCTGTGAACCCAGACTCATTTTTATATAACTTCTTGATTCATGTACCTGACAAACACCAACTGAAGCCTACATGTCCCAATTTCAGGTTCTTGAGAATGTACTTGATGACCCACCAGGGAAAAATAAATCACAGTGACAAGGGAAGTAGAGTAGCTCCTGCAGCTGCTTCCTCTGGAGAGTGGAAGCCCTGCCCCCTGGAGGTGGGAGGAGTGACTAACATCTCAGTACACTCTGTACTCCAGACGTCTGGAGAATGACTCAACCTGGTCATCTGTTTTCCAGAGAGCTGAGATTTTAGAGATGCTCCAAATTGTATTTCCATTACATTTATCAAAAATCATTTAAGCATCCATTTTAAACTTCCCTGCCTTCCTAATCAGTATGCTGTGGGCAGCTAAACCTTTTTCTTATGATTCACCCACCCTTATCATCACCATGTATTGCACATTATGCAATACAGAGAGAGCCAGAGATCCTTTTGAGGGAGGCCTGTGGAGCTATTTTCACCCACAGAAAATTATATTTGAGGGGTATCATCAACAGCTTCCTGTGGCTCTTGGTATACATATTTCTAAAAGCCCTTCTTCTCAGGTTTAATTTGCTACTCTTATAATCCCTGTAGCTTTTCAAATTAAATCACCTAGGCTATTTGTCACAATCCATTAGGCTCTAAGGAACAGTCATGCACTCAGGTTCCTCAGTTAATGGAGGATGATATAAAAATACCCGAAATATTGAAGAAGGTTCAGCATTCCAAAAGCTGGCTCTCATAGGGACTAAACTGTTGTCCAGGGTACACAGCCCAGCTCTTCTAGCCCAATTATCTTGTTCCTCTGGGGGAGGCACTGTGGGAGTTCACAGAATGAATGGGATGAAATCCTAGTGCAGCCATTACCGGGTAAAAGAATTTAGAAGGTGTTCAGATGCAGACTACCATGACTGAATAATGTATTCTGCTGAATTTTAATGTGCACAGAAATTAGCTGGGCCTCTTATTAAATTATAGATTTGGATGTAGGTGTCAGAGAGTCCTGAGTGTCTGCATGTCCCACAATCTCCCAGGTAGTACCTACAATGATCCGACAGAGTAGCAAGACTACTGGGCATGTTCGGTTGTGGCTCATCAGTAATAAACACCACCTGTGTCCTGCATCCCTTATGAGGATGTAATGGGGAGCTTCACACTGGAAGAGGCTTCTTTGGATCATACAGATGCTGGATTGACCTTTCAGACTGTCAGGATGCTAAGGGGTGCCTTCTCTTGCCCTTTCCCTAAAATTCTGAACCCATGCTCTTAAAGTGAAGTAAATCAGATTTGCCATGCCATTACTAAGTGAGTTGGGGTAAGTTCATACATGTGAAATCCAAGAATGAAACTGCCCCTCCAGCCAATCCCCTCAGGCATCCACCTTGACCACTTTAACCCAAGTTCTCCCTTCAGTTATGTTGTCCCAACTACTCTTTTTCTCCTTTTACTCCCTTGATACAACCAACCTATCCACTCTTCCCTCTTCTCTGTTTATGCTGGTACATGGCTTCTGTTGCTCCACATTTCCTGCTGACATTTTCTGTGTGTGTGAATCTGGGCTTCTACAACATTTTATGTCTCTATCCCTTGCTAAATCTCACATTTAAACTCTCCAGCAATGGAATCTGACCATGTCTGTCTGTTAATCACTACACAGTTTGAACCATTCCATCTGAACTGAGGTATCACATCAGACCACCTCAATAGCCATTGGTTCTCCATGCATAGCTGCCTTTATCTCTGGTTCCAAATAAGATCTAACTGGATGTGGCCAGAAACAAAGAGATTTCTGTAGAAAGAGCTCGGGTTTGGATGACAAAAGGCCTGGTTTGGTAATTTGCTTATATAATTTACTATAAGCACCTGGGCAAGTTACTGGATGTTTCTGAGTATCCATTCATGTATAAAATGGAGATAAAGTTGTTACTATTATTGCAATGAATAAAATAATATCCATATAAAGAACTGTGATGGTTTTTGACGTCAACTTTAGACTGAAGTACAGTCCCCAGTTATTCAATCAAACACTAAAGTAGCTGCTATTGTGAAGAGATTTTGCAGATACAATAAAGTCCCTAATCAATTGTCTTTAAGTTAGGGATATCATCCTATGTGGGCCTCAATCATTTGGAAGGGAAATTATCCAGGGTATGTTGGCTTCATTGATTGGGAGGCTTTTTGTTTTTGTTTGTTTGTTCGTTTGTTTTGTTGTTTATTTCTATTTTTTTTTTTAATTGGGAGGCTTTAAAAGAGAACTTGGGCTTTCCCTGGGGGAGGAAAGAGTGAGTGCAGGAGAGAGAAGGAAGAGGAAGACCTTCTGTTTGTGGGTTCCCTTCCTGACCACCTGCCCTATAGACTCTAGGCTTGCTGTGCTTAGTCATCCCCCATAATCATGTAAACCAATTCCTTGAAACAAATTCTTGTCGTGTGTGTGTGTGTGTGTGTATAACATTTATTTATTCTCCTACTGGTTCCACTTGTCTGGTTGAACCCTAAACCTGGAGTATACAGTAAGGTGCTCAACAGATTTTACGCATCACTGCCACATCACCATTGTCATCATCATCATCATTATTAACTAGGCATAAAGAGACACTGGCAGCTGCTTCTCTGAAGAGTGAACTCTGGGTATGGTGGGTTCCCAGAATGTCTAATCCTAAACTATACATTCAACTTCTAAGAAGAGTGGGTTGAAACAAAAGGAAAGCCTGGCTCAGGAAAAGGGACCAGAGGGCATATCTATTGATAAAGCCCACTCAATGTTAATGCCTCTTCACGTTTTGGTTCTTAAGCTTATCTAGAATAGGCAAGATTGCCAGATAATACTGTATTTTAAAAGTTGATATTGAGAATTTTTTGAGCTTATGTGTTATTGAGATTGCTCTGAATGAGTAATTGTAAATGAAAAAAGCCAGAATCTTCTTTATAATCCTACTTGACTCCACTGTGCCAGGCCTTTCTTGTTTTCTCTTCATCAACACTCCTATCTCCTTTTTTTTTTCTGGCAATAACACCCTGCTATGAGGTAAATGATTATCTCTAGCACATCCCACGCGGTTGAAAGAAGGATGTTAACAGTGAGACTCCACATGCAGCCACAAGGGTAAACACAAGAACCAACTTAAGCAATAATTGTACAGTATCTCCCTGGACACAGTGAATGCATGGTGGACACATAACTCCATAGAGTCAGATCAGAACTCTCTTAAGAGAAAATATGGACTCTGAGAAAAACATAATCTCTCTCCTAAATTATGAGCCATGAGGATATGAGCTTATGATCACCTGAAGCCACCTCCTATGTAACATACAGAGAGCTAATTTGAGAACAAAGATAAAAAATTTGGAAAGCAGAGCTGAAAAAAACAGGATAACATGGTTGACTGACTTCCGCATTTGAGTCCCAGGATATACCTATGCCTAAAACTGTGTCCTCCTTTATAAATTACCTATTGATACATAACTATTTACCCTAAAATCTAGCAACTTAAAGCAGTAATGCGTTACTTCCCAAGTTTCTGAGAGTCAGAAATCTGGGAGCAGCTCAGCTGGGTGGTTGAGGCTGGGGTCTCTTGTGCAGCTGATATAGGTCAGGCTACAGTCATTTGCAGGTTTGTATGGGGCTAGCCACTTCAGAGATGGCTCTTAGTGGAAGGCTTAAGTTCATTGTCAAGTGGGTGTTTCCACAGTGCTATCTGAGTGTCCTCACATTATGACTCCCCCAGAGTGAGTGCCCAGGGACGAGAGCAAACAAAAAGCCCCCATATGCAAAGCCTATCGCTGTACTGCCTCTGTGTTCTAGTCACTAGAAGTGAGCCACTAAATCCAGCCCACATTCAAGGAGAGAGGGGCTAGGTTCAATGTCCACAAAACATTTGAGGATATTTAAAACCACTAACTACCCCAGACATTCATTACGTGACTCTACAGTTTCCATTTTTCCTTGAATTACATTGAACTGTATTTCTGTCACTTGCTGTTATTAGTCAGGGATTTTACCATACCTACTTCTTCTCTAAATGTGACCTTGATTCCAGAGGCAAGATGGCGGAGGAGTAGGGGGACACACTCGCCCTCTCCCATAAACACAACAAAAAAACACACCTACATGTAAAACGACTTGCAGGGAACAACAACTGAATGCTGGCAGAAGAACTTAAACCTCCAAAAAATGGCAAGAATCTCTTGACATAACTGGGTAAAACAAGAAAAAAGAGGAGAGAAAGAGAAGGGGAGTCAGCACCAGACTAGCACTCCTGAGAGGGAGCTGTGAAGGAGAAAGGGAACCCACAGCCTGGAAAGTCACCTAACCAACGGAAAGATCAACTGAGTTGGAGAGATCTCAAGACACCGAGAAAAGCGAAGCAGCCAGTCCGAGAACTAAAAAGCAGAGTGAGAGCCTAACAGATCATCTGAACCACTGGCACAGACACCGAAGACTGAGACACTTGGGTGGGGGCTGGGCGCTGAGACCTAGGCTCTGGAGGTTAGTTCCTGGGAGCCGGCTGGTGTTGGCAGTGTGTAGACAGCCTAAGTGACTAGGAAGCAGTGCATTGCAGGTGGAGGGAGCAATACACTAAGGGCTGGGGAGTGGAAAGCCATAACAGAGGGAATCCAGGAGAAGGTCTGGACCTGCAGGTGGGAGAGAAATTATTACAGAAAAGCAAATCAAAACCACAATGAGGTACCACCTTACACCAGCCAGAATGGCCATCATCCAAAAGTCTACAAACAATGAGTGCTAGAGAGGGTGTGGAGAAAAAGGAACCCTAGTACACTGGTGGTGGGATTGTAAACTGATGCAACCACTGTGGAAAGCAGTATGGAGATTCCTCAGAAAACTAAACATAGAACTACCATTTGATCCAGCAATCCCACTCCTGGGCATCTATCCAGAGAAAACCATGATTCACAAAGACACATGTACTCCGATGTTCAATGCAGTACTATTTACAATAGCCAAGACATGGAAACAACCTAAATGTCCATCGACAGAGGAGTGGATCCAGAAGATGTGGTACATATACACAATGGAATATTACTCGGCCATTAAAAAGAACGAAATACCAGCATTTTTGCAACATGGACGGACCTAGAAATTATCATGCTAAGTGAAGTCAGCCATACAATGAGACACCAACATCAAATGCTTTCACTGACATGTGGAATCTGAAAAAAGGACAGATGGAACTTCTTTGCAGAATAGATGCTGACTCACAGACTGAAAAACTTATGGGCTCCAAAGGAGACAGTTTGAGGGGTAGGGGGATGTGCTGAGGTTGTGGGATAGAAATCCCATAAAATTGGATTGTGATGATCATTGTACAACTACAAATGTAATTAATTTATTGAGTAATAAAAAAATTAAAAAATAAGGTATACATATATGTTGAATCACTTAGCTGTACAGCAGAAATTGGCACAACATTGTAAATCAACTATATTTTAATAAAAAATATAAATGAAAGAAGTGGGGTTAATGGAGTTCCCATCGTGGTGCAGTGGTTAACGAATCCGACTAGGAACCATGAGACTGCAGTTCGATCCCTGCCCCTGCTCAGTGGGTTAACAATCCTGCGTTGCTGTGGCTCTGGCGTAGGCTGGCAGCTACAGCTCCGATTAGACCGCCAGCCTGGGAACCCCCATATGCCGCGGGAGTGGCCCAAGAAATGGCAAAAAGACCAAAAAAAAAAAAAAAAAGAAGTGGGGTTAAAATAAGTGGTTAATACCACATTCAAGGGTGAAATTCATGGCAGAAACTGCACCTTTCCCAGATAAATCCTCCCCTAATATTTGTCATTTGTTATTAAAACTATACTCTATCTAGCAATTAATAAGAATTTATTATTGTTTAACACTATGCTAGGTATTCTAAATAACAGTTTGGCCTTGATCACATAGCTAACCTGTGAATTAACCAACCCTAACAACTGTCTTACAACTAGAATTTCTATACAGTTTAATACATTTAAACCAATTTGAGTTTGGCTTTCTGCTACCTTATTAAATATACTACCTCATTCAACTATCAATACTAGGTGAGTAAAAGAAACTACCTGGAGTTCCTGTCGTGGCGCAGTGGTTAACGAATCCGACTAGGAACCATGAGGTTGCGGGTTCAATCCCTGCCCTTGCTCAGTGGGTTAACGATCTGGCGTTGCCGTGAGCTGTGGTGTAGGTTCCAGACGCGGCTCGGATCCCGCATTGCTGTGGCTGTGGTGTAGGCCAGGGGCTACAGCTCCAATTAGACCTCTAGCCTGGGAATCTCCATATGTCTCGGGAGCGGCCCGAGAAATGGTAAAAAGACAAAAAAAAAAAAAAAGAAACTACCTCTATTTAGGAATGGGGGACCATATATCATACCACATACAAAATTATGGGAAAGCTAGATCTGCATGCTATGTTCAATTATCTGAGGGCTCTCAATTCGGCATATCATATAATTCAGTATAGATCTCATTTTTCACCTTATTTTTAGTGATACTCATCTATACAATGTACAAATTTCCACTGCAACAAGCAGCACATTGGCTAGAATTTTTATGGTGCTATCACTGAGCTTCACACCCTAAAATTTAGTCTTATCACAATCACCCCTGAAGCCTGGTTATTTTCCCATTGTGTTGGTGATATCCCATCTGAATACTGAACCTGTTCATTATTCAGTTAAACTGGTTGGAGAGAAAATACTACATCACCTCTATTTTTTCACGGACTATGTCATTACTTGAATTTTCAGTCTGGGTCGTTACTAAGAAGTTACAGATTATAATACTGAGGAGTTTTGCTATTATTTGCAGTGTCCATGTATTTTGAAGGAAGCAGAATTTGTCCAAAGAATCCTGTTTCATCCTCAAGTTTGATATGCCCAGGTTTAGACCAAGCAATAATATTTGAAAAATGGGATGTTTTCTAAAGTTGAAATGAGCACAGAGCTAAAATATTAACATTTTTATGTTACTTGATGCTCCTATAAATTTGAAATGACGCTTCTATTTAAAAGGCAGTTTTGGAGATGACGAAAATTATACTTACAGATGATACCCCAATACTTTTTTTTAGTTTTTTATATTGTTTTATAGCAAGTCTATGAGTCAGCATACACTCTATCACAGATAATTCAAATTCAGAAACCAAATCTCCAGGGTCTAAAGAAACAAATGACTTCAATCTAGCTGAAAATTCTTTCAGTGATTTGAGAGTTTCAGGATGAAAATCTTTTGCATCCCCTCCACCTTGTTATTATATCGTAATTATTCTTAATAACATATTTATTTTGCCTTTTTAAAAGAGAAAATGCATAATGCCTAACAGGTAACAGCATGATCACTAATGAGCAACTACACATGAATAAAAGAGGCTAAATCAGTGATTTCAGAGGAAGACAGGGCAGGTAAACCATCAAGAAACGCATTCAACTTCTTAGAACCAAACAAAGGTGTTCTGGAGATTAAATTCCATTGCAGTGCTCTGAATAAACCTGCAAAATGAATTCTAAAACTATCCATATCTGGGATATATGAAACCTAACTGTCCCAGTTATCTAGATGTTGGTGTTCATAACTCAAAAAATAAATAGGAGAAGAAATGAGAGGATAATAAATTTCCTTGAAATTAAAAAAAAAAAAAGGCATTTCAAAAGAAGCAGTCAAAGAAAAAATGGGTTTTGGCAGCATGTTCTTCACAAAACAATCTGGAAAGAACAAAAGTTTCAATTATGCATTGAGGTTTGTTTTCTCTGAAGCAGCCTTTCTTTCTCCAAAGCAAGTCCTCTATCCAGCACTGGGGCCACCGATCCTTGGAAGACATTTCTATTTCATAGCACAAAAAGCAATTATATAAAATGTTTATTTTTCCATCTTAGCAAACTCTCTGCCTCTTTCTTCTTGAAAAATGTCTTTGTCATTTACTCCTCCTTTCTCTTTGTGCTAGAAAGGAGAAATGTAACCAAAAAAGTAGCATAAACATTCCAAATTGTGTTTAATCCCTAGTAGAAATAAGATGAAACAAAACAAAACATGTGACTGAAAGGTGTGACAACCTGACCAGAAAAAGTTAGAGTCCTGAGCATGAAAGCAAGTAAGAAAAGCAGCATTTGTGTTGATTATTAAAGGAAGAGCCCCCACAATGAGATCTCTGGATTTCTGAATAGGGTTGTTAGAGTTGTCACCTGTTCTTTCTCCTTTAGGCAACATACCCACAAGCAAACCTATTGTTATTCTGCTTTATTTCTTACACATTTTCATGATGAACAGTTTAGTAACAAAAGAAAGAAAGGTAAAAGCCCTCATTAATAAGATAGTATGATGTATTACAAAAGCATAATTCAAAAAGATACATACACCCCAATGTTCATTACAGCTCTATGTACAATAGCCATGACATGGAAACAACCTAGATGTTCATCAACAAAGGAGTGGATAATGAACATGTGGTACATACATTGCAATGGAATACTACTCAGCCATAAGAAAGAACAAAATAATGCCATTTGCAGCAACATGGATGGACCTAGAGATGATCATATTAAGTGAACTAAGCCAGAGAAACACAAATATCATATGACATCACTTATATGTGGAATCTAATAAAAATGATACAAAAGAACTTATTTATAAAATAGAAACAAACTCAAAGATTTTAAAGTTCAATTTAGGATTACCAAAGGGGAAACTATGGGGGGGAGGGAAATAAATTGGAGGATGGGATTAATTTATACATACTACTATATATATAACAAATAACAAGGACCTTCTTACTGTACAGTATGGGGAGGTTTACTCAATATTCTGTAATAATCCTTGGGTGGGGGAGAATGGATATATGTATACATATAATGGATTCACTTTGCTATCAACATGAAGCTAATATAATATTGTAAATCAACTACACCTTAATAATTCTTTTAAATTATTCCAAATTAGAGTTAATTGGCAGTCCTTAACCTGACAAGTTGTGCCCACCTTAGTCGCCACTTCACCACTCTCCCCTCCAACCTATTCTAGGCAAGGGCTCTTCTATCCCACACATATACTTTATATCCTTTTCCTCCTTGCCTACAGGTCTTGGCTTATCCTATACCCTAATCCAGAATCCTGCTCCTCAAATCCCTATTAAGCTCCACCTTACAGTTCCTTCATGACTGGAAGCAAAACTTCTCCATCTTAAGTAGCCTTCTCCTCCTAATCCTACCTGACCATGTCCATCTCCCCTCCTCTAAATGACATTCTGTCTACAGCACATTCAGCACAGCATCTGGCCTCAACGAATTAACTTTGAATTCCTTCAGAGATTACACTGACAGCTCTACTATCCAACTTAGAATATCATAATGGTCACCTCCAAATTAAGTATTTCAAGCAAACTATTTTCTCCTTATCTTTATAATTCTTGTCTTTCCCTTTGAAGTAAATGTAGAATGAGTTGAGTTGCAGGGTTGGGGGTATTTTTATCTTCTAAATTTAAAATGTGTGTATGTGTTCTTCTTTTTATGGCCACACCTATGACATGTGGAAGTTCTCAGGCCAGAGGTCAAATGGGAGCTGCAGCCACAGGGCTCTGCCACAGCCGTAGGCCTCTGCCACAGCCAGGGCAACACTGGGTCCAAGCCACATCTTCAATGTATGCCATAGTTTGCAGCAATGACAGATCCTTAACCCACTGAGTGAGGCCAGGGATTGAACCTGCATCCTCTTGTACACTATTTCGGGCTCTTAACCCACTGAGCCACAACAGGAACTCCCTCAAATGTGTTTTATTTTATTTTGTTTTTTATTTTATTTATTTTTAGGGCTGCATATGGAGGTTCCCAGTCTAGAGGTCCAGTCAGAGCTATAGCAGCCAGCCTATACCAGAGCCACAACAATGCAGGATCCAAGTCACGTCTGTGACCTACACCACAGCTCACAGCAATGCCGGATCCTTAACCCACTGAGCGAGGCCAGGGATTGAACCTGCATCCTCATGGATGCTGGTCAGGTTTGTTAAGCTCTGAGCCACAACAGGAACTCCAAATTTGTTTTATTTTTAAGTTTTAAACAAATTCATAATATCTTATAAATTTGTTAAGTCGATTCTATCAATTAGATAGCCACAATGTTTATGTTCCAGACCTACATTAATACAGGATGTACAAAACTATAAAAATGTGTCTGGCTGTGCTTATGGGGGAAGACTAAAGGCAAAATGAGGGAAAAATAAAGTCAAATGCTCTGTGGATGTCCACCCACTCTACATCTTGATGGTTGAATTAATTAACTGTTTAATGCAACTGCCATCCTGTGGTGAATGACCTTCCTAACTTGACTTTCCGTCTAAATGAAAGATCATCCTCCTTCCTCGTGTGTACAATTGTTTGCCTAAAGATCTAATGATTTCTGACACACTTAACTTAAATCCCATGTCTTCTCTTTGAATTTCAAAAACCTAATTTGGTTTCCTTAACTCAATTCCATAGTGGACAAGGTTATTTGAGGATGAATTGAGAAATACATTCAGAGGCCCTCGTCTTCTTTGAAAGTGTTTATTTTTTTTTCTTTTTCTCTTCCAAACTCTATTTTCCTAGAGGAAAGGGAATAATTTAAGCATCCCCTCTTTGGATGGAAGAGTGTGAGATAATTACTGAGAATTTCCCTGGGGCTCTGAAGCAGCTTGAGGTCAAATTTAAGTCTGAAAACAAGGACTCAAACAAATGCCATGAGATGATACCTTATAAATATCTTAAAGAGGGGAAATGGTTGGACATCTCCACCTAGAAAAAGGCAGAAAGTATCTCAAGGATGCTATGTGATTTGGTAAGACAAAATTTCCCCAATGCCTTACTCTTAGAGTTAAACCAAATTAAAACCACATTGTGTCCACCCCACGTTCTGGTCCCCTGCCCATAACCAAGGATATATGAATTTGTTCTCCCATAGGAAGAAATCCTCTTCAGCTTCTCCTTTGAAAAGAACCAAAGCATCCTCCTCGTCAGTTGTTCAGGACCCTCCTGTAAGAGCTTAGTCTCCTTACTTCTCTCATCAGAGAACAAATGAGCTGATGATACAGAGGTAATTTGTACCATTTCCCCTTATATAAGACAGCCTGGTGTTAGGATCAAATAGAACCCTGGAGGTTCTAAAGTTCCCTGCTGTGGTGCTGGTTTGATACCTGGCCTGGGAATATCCACATGCTACAGGGGCAGCCAAACAAAAACAAAAACCAAAAAAAAGAATCCTGGAGTTTCTGGACTCATGAGATCTAGGAAGATATTAAATCTCTCCATTTTTGAAAACTAAGAAACTGAACAAATTAAGCTTTAAGATCTTAAGTCAATGCTTCCTCCCTTCCATTCCCCCTTTCCTCCATTTCTCCTTCTCCCTTCCCCCTCCCTCCTTTCTCTCTTCCCTCATTTTTTTCTTTTCATTTATACCCCCTTCAGATGACAGGAAGCTCAGTTTATCATGACAGATGGGCTTTTTAAAAAAAAATCATTGTTCCCTCTCAAGAACAATAGAGTTAACAGAGAATGACAACTTGAATACTAGAATTCTCAAATTCAGAAAGAGAAAATAAATGAAATTTTATATAAACATAAGATGGGACACTATGAAGAAGAAACTTCACAGATTAAACAATGCCCCTACTACACCTCCTCTATCCTCTCCACCTCACTCAGCTTCCCCTCCAGTCAGGACCCAATGGGTAAAGGATTCCCTACTTTTGTGCACCAAACACCTCCTAAGCATATCTTAGTACTTCTAACTGTAGAAAAAAATATGGACCTGGGGGTGCTGAGACAAGTGTTCCTGCTCTTACAAAACTTACACCCCAACAAAGGAGAAAAGATCATGCAAATAACCTAATCTTACTGGTTGTGAGATAAAAACAGCCAGAGAAAATTATGTAAAGGGCTATGGAAGCACAGAGGAAGTAAAGAAGCTTTTATGTGATATGTTGGGACATTCTAGAAAGCAAAGGAAGACTTCTAACCCCCAATGGACTGAAGTCTTCTAATGATGACACTTATTCACCATGGCAGGTGACGGGAAGATAATTCTCCATGTATGTGTGGTAGAAAGGAATCATCTTCCCAAATTACTACAGTTCCTCTGTGTTAATGTTTAACCACCTTAAGATCAGCCCTGAATTTCACTCCTGAGCCTTGAATATAAGTGGGATGCATAGCATGGTTGAAGACACAAACTTTAGCTTCAGGCAGACAGGTTTGAATGTCAGCTTCTCCCTTTATGTGTTATATCTGGAAAGCAGGCAAGTTGTTGAACATATTGATCCTTAGTTTCCTAATTTGAAAAATAAGGAAAATAGCAACTCATCTGCTTTTTTGTGAGGTGTCAAAAATCTAGGACACAGTACACATTTAATAATCTAGAATGTCATTCAATAAATCACAGGTATTAATACTATGATAGTCCTAAAAATACCTGTTTTACACAAAGCTGACACTTACCTGAAGTATGACAATGAAACACAAAACTTTTATTCACATACAGCTAGTAGAAATCTGCATCAGATATTGTGTCAGAATCCTGATAGTCTGAATGTCTGTAAAATATCCAGGCTTCCAATGCACACCCCTGTGTGTGCCTGTGCGTCTGTATGTGTGTATGTGTGTGTGTGTGAGTGCAAACACACACACACTCTCTCTCTCTTTTAACTTTGAGCGAGCCAGGTTACAAATTCTCCATCAACAGAACTTATCACAGTCAGGAGCATTATCAAACTGCAAGAAAAGTGTAGCTCCCTTTCTTTAGCATCTAAGCCATTTTTAGAACATGATGCTCCTCAGATTGACTTAGAGGATGCCAAGGTGACCCAAGCTTCTTTGGTCAACTCCTAGAGAGATCCAGAATGAAAAAGAAACATCTTTCACCTTCTTTTCCCACCTTACCTCAAAGTCTCCCATGTGAATCCTAATCCTAATCTCATCACTTTGAGAGAAGGGAGAAACAAGTTTACTAAAAGACTCAGATCAGCAGTTAAGTTTTCCTACAGTAAATTTCTTCTCACTATACAATATACATGAGGGGTTTCTGCCCTGATATTTTAATCATGGAGTAAACAACATTTTAAAAATCTATACATATGGGAAAGGCTCTTTCTCATCCTCTGGAAAACCAAGTAAGGACTTTGAATATACACACCTTTATTTCAGCAGAAGAACCTTTGGGTGGAAACAAGAGTTCCTCCCAACATTCATCACTATGTGGCTTTGACTTGTCCCCTCTGAGTCACTGCTAGATTTATGAGGCCCACCATCCTCAACCCCTCCTGAAGGAATAGGCCCACCCACAGCCCCTGTGACACAAATGACCGCATCTGTACAACATGACCCAGAGTCAAAGGGATCAGAGGTTGTGTCTTACGGCAATCCATCCACAAGCCAGAATTCAGTCTTTGACCTAATGGGAAAAGATGATCTGAGCCAATCAAATTCCATTCTTCAGAATTTAGCACTAGGAAACCCGGAGTTGAGGCAGCTGGTAATAGAGACAGGAGCTAAAAAGGGCATGTGGCAGAATGGAGTCAGAGAGAACACTGCAAGATGATGTTTTCAAGGAGCAGAAACTATAAAGAAGAAAGTGAAAGTCAGAGTCATGTGGTTGATGGAAAAGAGAGGAAACATACACAGAGAGAATGAGAGAGAGAGAGAGAGACTAAGTCTCACTCTGTCTTTATCCAGCTTCTTCCTTCCTCTGCCCTTCTTAGGGAAGCCCCCTCGTTAATGCCTTAGCTCATCCCTCCCACTTCTGTGCTCTATTTACTTTCCCAAATGCACCTCAGTGGGCAAGGGCTTTAGATCCCCTCAATCATAAACAGTCCTGGTGCTAGGTCCCAGGCTCTGAGGTCCATGTGCCTTCCCAGATAAATGTCAAAGGGCTAGACTGAAAAGTGAGGTTTGATCTAGAGTAGTGCAAAGCATGGAGAGTGGAGCAAGAGAAAAAACACCTAAGGAAGGAGCAATGCAACCTTGATAGGCTGAATACAATTTTGGCATTGCCATGATTTTTGAAAATCTTTTTGTAGGACTAAAATTGTTTTTGGGTATATAGCACTATTGTAAGTGTTCTTACTAGCCCTTTCCAGGCTGAGTCATTCTCACTGCATTACTCTCCCTCTTAAATCTGTTTCGAATTCCAATTATGGTCACTCTCCAAGTTCAATTCTAGACTTTAGAATTCGATAAAAGTCAGCTTAATTTTTTATTTCATGCTATGCTCTTCCATGATACATGGAGAGAGAAATCCCAGGTCTCTTAAAGATCTAATATCTACAAGCTAAGATGTACTAATCATTAGCTTGATAACTGGAAATAAAGAAAAAAAAAGTCATTTTGTTTTAGGATCTATGTTCTAAAAGAGGGTTCTGGTAGAAGCTTCTTAATGGAGCAGGAGCTTAGGGAGAAACTTGAGGATTTTTAATTACCTTTCCAGAATATGTTAAATATGAATAAAATAAATTATATTCATCCAGAAAAGTGTATGTGAAAAGGAGGTCTTGGCAATGGAGTTCTAAAGGCCTAAGATATGGCCTTATTTACCCTAACATCATGTAAATATGGTCTCTAAAATTTGCCACCCCCTCCCATTGATATACTCAACAATTCTGGATGAGCTCAAAGATGAGGAAAATGAAGACTCAATTTTCAATTTTAGGTCAGGAAACAAAATGTCCTGGGAACTTGAAGGGATTGGTATACTGTTTACATGCCAACTAAGCAGGTGATTCCATCAAGCTGATCAAACCCAATGAACATGTAACCATGTTGAAATATTCCCTGTTAGAGGATAAAAATGGTCAAACACAAAAGAAAAGAAAAATATCCGTGAGGTCTCTTTAAGGGCTTTTGTTTACCTTGTGTCTATCTCCAGGTTTACTGTCCACTCAGATGTTGAAGAGCTTAGAGTGAGAACGTGCCTTCACGTGGGTAATGGATGTTTGCGCGCTCCAGCCCACTGACGTGTATAGGGAGAAATCCCATGTTGGCTGAGGCTAAGCTTTCAGTCAGCTGCAGAAGTGGGCCTGAGCACCCTGATGAAGCAAGGCAGGGCTTCTGGTTGTGAACCAGTCACACAGATGAAAGTCACATATTTTTTCAAGGCAGCCTTACAACTTCCCACAGTAGGGACTGGCCCTCACAATCCAAAACAGAGAACTGAAGGCAACTAAAATGTAAACCTATCTTGAAGCTTCTGACAACAAAATCTTCTTCCTGGTCTTTTTCATCTTAAGGAAACGTATGTCTCAGCTCCACCTCTGAATTCCTGAACAAGTCAGACCACCTCTGTGTGAAAGGAGGAACTGGCAACCCAGAGGAAACATATTTCAGAAACTTTCAGTACATAAATGTCAAATCAAATTAGTCTCGTACCTTCCCCTTCATTGAACCATAATTCAACGAGAGTCTTATTATGCAAATTCACTGGAAAGCACAGGTCTCTACATCTCTGCCAAACGATGAGTGCAACAATGGCTGTCACGTCATTCTAGTAAGAAAACATTGTATCTTGAAGACAGGAACTGGAGCTGATATAAAATTTTAATATGTTCATATTGCTTAATACAGTGCTATCTTGAGAGAGCACACAATAAATAACACTTGAAAGTGGCACACTGTTCCATGCCAAGTTAACCAGAAGGAAAATGTGTTCTGAGCTGAGCTATAAAACATTAGTCTTCCAAATAAGTCTCTGGCTCCACAGTTTTCAGGACACTTTGCTAATGCTTGTTTTTGTTGCCTTTTGTTGTGTATTTTATGTTTGCTTCTTTTCTGTATTACCATATGTATAATCCTTCAAAGATAACAACCAATCTCATTGAAAACTGCTCAATGTATTCTTCACATTTGTCAAAATATTTCAATTAACAGGATAAGGTGAGTCACTAAAGATTTTCTTGTTCTCACACACACAAATGACCTAAAGCTTTAATGCTTAAGCACTCCTATATAAGCAATAAATGAGCTGAACAATTTCCCACGAGCTCAGAGACACTCTGAAAAACTTAAACCTTCTCACGACCTATGAAATGAACTCATTACCTTTATGAAATTGCAGTAAAGCCCACTAATGTTCCGTAAACATAGCATTTACTCCCATCACTGCTTCTGGCAAATACTGTTCAAACAGTGCCTGCATGGCAGAAGGGCTGAAAATCCTTATGTCTAACAAACATTAAAGGAATCTCTTTTGAATACATCATTCCAAACCCAAAACATTTTATTTTCCTGTTAGAATAATACTAACTTAAAGAAACTTAAGCTTAGTAATTGATGTAACTGTTCTCTGCAAGTTATTTTAAAAAAAAAAGAAATCAGGTCCAAATACCTACTGTCATCCTCTTGTAACAACCCTGACTTGGGTTAAGCAACAGTCAAAGATGCTGCAAAGCCACACACCTAGCTACTCTGGGAATATCACGACAAAGTGGTAGGGACTCAGATGTCATCTAGTCTCTCCCACCCATCTTGCTGCACAGCTCTCTCCTATAACCCCCTGCAGGGGGCCCCCAAACTGCTGAAGAACTCCAGGGATGACACACTCACTGGTCTTTTGTGCTCTCACTGGACAACTCCAATCGGGAAAAGGTTTTCTCTATGTCCATGCTGTCTTAGACCTTGCAAAGGACCTCTTCTCTCTATGTATAATATGGCCTTCTACCAGCTCCTGGTTCTTCTTGTATTTTCCCACTCCCATTTACTTTATCTGGGTTAGAGATCCATGCTCCTGCCCTTCCTGGTTCTCCGAACCCCAGGCTCAGCTCACAGCTCCTGATTTCTACTTCAGCCCCAGCTTTGCTCTACCAACTATTCAGACATGCTTCTCCCATAACTCCTTAGCATATTCACAAAGACATAATTTGCAACTTGTTCTCTGGCTCCATGTAGCTATAAAACTATAGGCCAGAGATTCTCCCACCTTCTGCCAGCTCCCCCTCTCGTGCCCTGAGCAGTTCTCCCTCCAAGAAGCCAGCATCAGACCATGAAGAGCTAAACCTCCCTGAGACACTGACTCCCATGTTCTACCCACATGTTCCCATCTTGCACTATGAAGTCAGAACATATAAGATGTGGTTGTTTTAAAAAAGCAGTTCAGAGTTTACCTAAACAGAAATTGGGGACTTCTGTGAGCAAAACGAGTTGGAGTTCAGAGCCCACCCAGGATCTCACAGGCAGGAGAGAGAATGAGGGCAGATCCCAAGGCCATGCTTCCTGCCTCTCTTGTTGCGGGCACACCTCCCGGCCTGGGTCCTGCGCCATTATAGCCAGCCTGCTTGGAATTTGCTCCCTCATAATCCCCTCTTTCCTGTTTACACCTCTCTTTAACAATCATGCCTGACCCCTCTTTCTTTCAAACCCCATGTAGATTCTACCAGCCAGACACTCCAACTTTACTTTTGAAGCATAGTGTTTAATAATTTCCTCTCCAACTCTGCCACTACTGTCTTCTTCCAGCCCCACATCACTTCACACTTTTCTTCCTGTCTCTGGCTTCTTAGCCTCAACATCATATAGCCAGAGAAGTTTCCTATTGGGTGAAATTGCCCATGTCCTTCCCTGCTCATCTTCCTAGTGGTTCCTGTGTCCTGAAGCAGAGTCCAAGCTCTTTGGAATCATTGACACTGATCTGGCCTCAGTGACCCTTGTCCACCTCACATGTCATGGTTTCTTTTCACTCCTGCCCCAGATGAAAACAAGTCGGTTATTGCTCCCTGCAGACTCCCAGCTGGGTGCTTTCCCACATGCCTTTATTCTCGCTATCCTCTCTCCCTAGGATGCCTTTCACCCACCTCCCCAATTCTGACTTGAATATTTCTCCTTCATTCTCCAAAACTCCACTTGGACATCACCTACTCCAAGGAGTCTTTTCTAAATCTCTTAACTCTAAAGAAGGTTGTGGACTATGAACACCCAGTGCCTCTCACTGATGATATCATATTGATTACGACTGTCTACTTAGGGATCTCCAAGCCTCTCAAGGGCAGGGCATGTCTTATCACCCTCTGAATTGGTGGCATCTGGTGCAGAGCCTGGCACAAAGCAGCAATATGTAAAATGTTTGTTAAATAAATAGCTCAACACATTTTTTTAAAGATAGGACATACCAAGCAAATACACGAGAATAAAAATGGTCTTACAATCAAGGAAAAAACAAAGTTTCCAGTTAAGTGCTATCATGTTTGAACTGTTGGTGCTGCATGAACATAAAACCCTTACTGTAATGGTTTAGCAAAGCTTATAGTCCATAGTTTGGAGTCAGTCAGAGAACAAAAGGTGCCCTGTATTGAAAGGAGCATGTGTTACATTTAAGTCAGAGCACTAACAGAACTTGGTCCCCTCAAAAAAACATAAACTATACTGAGGAATCATGATACTAAGCACAGAAATGAACAAGAGTGAATCAGGACCATAAAGTTAACATTGTCATCACTGACATATTGAGGAGGTCTTCATTTAACCACAAGCAAGCAGGAGCCACTAGGAAAAAGACTGGATCTCTATCAGCCTCTGAGTAAAAAAAGAATACCTTCCAGGCCAAGACTATTATGTAGGAAAGTGAGTATCTGTAGCTATCGGAGGAAACAGAGGGAGCTGAGATCCTTGTAGCCTCACTGACTGTGCCCTTGAATTTCAACCCTGACCACATAACTAGAGTGGTTTTAGTACTGGGATGAATACTATGATCTGGCTTCTGCATGCACTGTTTACCTACTTGGGTCAGGCAAAATAGGCTGAAACAACTTAGAAATTAAACATTGGAGAAGACAATATGATCGAAAAGAAAATGAATCTACAATAAAACAGTAGCATTATTAATAAACCACTTAGCAACTAAGAAAAACATTAATTTTATCCATTTCTTTCCTTTCCTCGCCCTCTATTTTTTCACTTCTCTCCCTACCATTCTCTCTCTCTCTAATCTTTATTTTTGCATTTCTCTTGCACTTTTCTTCTCTTTTAAGACAAGGAGAAACTGAAAAAGTATAAGATTCTATGGATTTGGGAATTATCATAGGTTTGTTGTCTAAAGCTTGGAAATTTTCTCTGGAACATATCCCCACACATGCCCATAACCTCCAGTTATTCCAATAACTATTACTTACAAATGTCTAGAGTTCTGCCTCCAAGTCATCACTCATACCATAGGAGCCTCTATAGCTACCTTCAAAAGATCAATATGGACAGTCAATGCATTTATGTTCTAAATATAGGTTGAATGTGTGTGCCATACCCATGAAAAGATATGTCTACCCAGAACCTGTGAATGTAACCTTATTTGGAAAAAGAGCCTTTGCAGGTGTGATTTAGTTAAGAGTCTTAAGATGAGATTTTCCTCATAACCCTAGTTGACAATAAATCCAATAACAAGTGCCGTTCCAAGAGAAGGGGAAAATACACATAGAGAAGTTGAGAGGAAAGAAGCAGAGATTGGAATGATATGTTACCAGCCAAGAAGTGCCAAGAACTTCACACAGCCATCAGAAGTTGGGAGAGGGTCATGGAATAGACTCTGCTGCAAAGCCTCGAGAAGGAACCAACCCTGCTGGCACCTTCATTTTGGACTTCCAGCCTTCAGAATAAATTTGTTATTCTGAGCCACCTGATTTATGGCCACTTGTTACAGCAGCCACAGGAAACTAACACATGTAAAAACTACAGTCATCTTTATACCACTTGCTTTACCAGCAAGCATTCTAGTGTTTTTGTGGATGGAGGGGAAGTCTTCCTTAGATGCTCCTAAAGATCCCTTCAAGTCTTCTGTACATCTGAGAACAAGTTCTTTTCATTACTCATCTGCTCTTTCCTAGCCATATGCCAGGTCGAAATGACGCCATTCCTTGGCCTGACACCTCTGCCCTAGGAAGTAAGAACTCCATTCCCTTGCAGATACCACGGTGTCATAAGATATAACACAGAGAGTAATTTACAATTGCTAACAGATGTGTGATTTCATTTTCCATATGCCCTGAATTACACAAGTCCAAGGAGGAACCATTTTCCTTCTTTCCACATGAGAGGTAACCCCTTGCAGCAGTGTAATGCACTGAGCACTGAGTGGTCTGCATAGGCCCTTCTCATAAAGTGCCCTACAGAGCCAGCTCCCTTACCTAGCTCCACCTGTCATGTCTCAAACTCATTCCAACAGCTTAGAGTGAATTTAACCACCCTCGTTAATCATGAAGACTCCCCCTTGACCCAGGCTAAAGCTCACCTTATCAGGATCAGCATCTATTAACAAGGGAAATATCTTCACCTTTCCAAAACAACCTCATCTCCAGCCCACTGTAACCTCACCATTAAACCCCCAAAGTCAATGACATCAAACTTCAGCTTCCCGACACCTCTTCATTTATCCAATCCTGGGTTATTCAGTCTTGCAGTCACTCACTTAAGACTACAGTGGCTATCTCTAGGACAGCCATCATTAATTCCTTTCCTTCCTGAACATATATGTTAATATCACATTGAGAGGTGGAAAATATTTCTCCACCCCCTTCAATCTGGTCTGGCCTTTGATGCTTTGACCAATAGGAACCAAAGAAGTAACACTGTGCCAGCTCCAGGCCTTACTGTTGGGACTAGCAGTGTTCACTTTAATATCCACCACCTAAGCAGCTATTAAGACGTCCAGCTGTAAGGAAATCCAGGTTGAGCTTTGTATGGTCTTGTCTGGTCCTATCTCTTTGTACGAAGTTTCCTACCATGTGTTGTGAAGCATAGGTTTGGCCCTCTCTCTTGTTGTCTACTTTATCTCAGCATTCAAACAAGATACATACAATACCTATACAACTTCCCATTAGAATAAGCAATAACATACTCCCACAGAAGTATCTAAATCCATACTTAGGGAAAAAAAGCATTTCTTAGAAACAAAACCCACAAAAATGTACCTCTGATTCAACTGTACAAAATAATTTCCATCACTAAGCCTGCTTGCAATCAGATGAATAGTTTCTTCTTGGTTTTCCCCAAGTGGACACTTGCCTTTCCATTTGCATTTAAAGAGTCTATTTAGTTAGTTTTCTCCAAACGAATAAAAAAGTCTCCCCAAGAAGAGTAGTTGCATTTCTACCTCTTTTAAGACTAACAATTTGTACAGCTTAGAAATGACAATTATTTCTTTTCTATCACTTCCATCAAGGTTTTAAAAGCTTTGGGAATTACAGCTAGGCACCATGTTACACTTTCATGCCTGTAAGCTGAAGTTTTATTCTAAGAAACATTCAAAAAGATGTAAGGAGGCATTACATTGGTCTCAACACTTGAATATCTCTAGAAAATGTAAATGCAAAGAGAAAGGGAAGCAGAAAGCAGAGACGGGGAGCAAGATATGAAAAGGCTGTCTCAGGGGAGTTTAAGACATTTTAGAAGGAGAAAAGCTAAAAGGAAGACGTGAGATTCCATTTCCATTCTTTTCCTTTCTCTCCATCTTTTCCCTTGTGGCTACACATACTTCACAACCACAGCATCAAGATTAGAATATAGCTCAGGAGCCATTTTAGACTTCAGTGTTCCAAATAAGTTTCAAAACCTCCACATATGTGGAATATCCCAATTGAAAATATTCTACTCTCTGAGAGCCAATCCAAAACTCTTCCTTCAGGTATCCACCATATTCTCATTGTCATTTCTTTGTCACCACCATTACTGGCTGTAGGAAAAGCTTAGTTCACTGCTTAGGCTGCAGAAATTAATGCTCAACTTATCCAAGGTACATGTATACAATAAGGATGATAACAACTGTTTATAAATTTAGCATAAACAAAAAGGTTACTCTGAAGGTCTTACTTTCTATTCATTTTTAAGGGTAAATACCAGTTCTCCTTAAATACAGATTCTGTATTTGTTGTTGATCCTTAACCAAAAGTAGACACTTTTAGAAGAAGTAACAAAAGCTCTATAGTTACATATTTTACAATACAATATCTAACTATAGATTAAAATGTTCAAAATCAGGAGTTCTCAATGTGGCACAGCAGGTTAAGGATCCAGAGTTGCCGTAGCCATGGCACAAGTTTCAGCTGCAGCTCAGACTCAAGCTCTGGCAAGGGAACTTCCATAGGCCATGGCTGCAGCCAAAAAAAAAAAAAATTCAAAATCAATAATGCTATTAGACTATGGGCCTTTAAAATTCCAAGCATGCATCGATAACCAATAAGAAATGGGAAAAAATCATTGTCTCTACAAGAGAAAAGAGTTAAAGCCTTCAAAACCTACAGGCATTATGGTGGAAAATTATTTCATATTATTATTTCTCCTTAAAAGTTCAAAATTAATGTATTTATTCTTTCCATAGGCTTTTAACAATCTCAAAGTTGTAACTTCATAAAATATTAGATATAAAAAGCATGATTTTATTAATTTCTGAAAATAGATACAATGTTGAAATTCATCAGTGGATTATTAGTGGCTGAAATACATAAGAACTGAAAAAATAAGAAAAATGTGAAATCTAATAGAAAAATGGCAAGGTATACCAGTCTATTCATGTAAATATATCAATTATAGCTATGTACAGTCCCTGTCTATTAAAGATCTGAATCACCTGTGGGTCTGCTTCTTTGGTGTATTCATTCAATCATTCATTCACCTTCTCCCTTTCTCTTTCTTTTCTCCCCTACTCTGTCTCCTGTCTTTATATGATTTGTTTGGGATTCATAGTATGCCTAGTAAATTTTGACTGAATGCCAGAAGTTGTACACAAAAACCTGTAGAAACTCTGGATAAGGTTATCTTTTTCTGGAGAGGGTTGGTCATTTCTTTGCTGGGCAAATAAAACAGAGGTGGCCACTTCAATCCAATCAAGGACTGAGAGGGGTCATGGATGAGTTGTAGTTCTGGCAAGGCTCTGTCTGTTTGCCTCTGCTCCTAAGATAAGTGCCACCAGGATTCCAGATAAAACCTGTTGTCTTCACCAGGCCTTCTTCCCCTGGTGTGTCTGCTACTCCTATCCTCGCCTTATCAAGCCATAAGCCTGCTGAAAATTCCACTCTGTTTTTGGAGCTTTTCTGCTTGGCTTCTTAACCTCCTACCTGTTTAGCATCATAATTCAACAGAAGTCTTGAAGGAAAACAGGCAGTATGTTGGGTTAAGTTCTCCACCTCTCCCCTCTCAAAAGGATCCTGACCCCTCAGGTTCTAAGTTTGTCTTTCAAGCCCCACTAGATGCACATAAACTCTGCTGATTTCTTTCCATCTTGGTAACAGTCCTTTTCCCAGATCTGCAACATCCTGCCCATACCTGGAATTGGCAAATGCCCAAGGAAACATTCATTCACCTCCCCTTTTCCTGAGGGTTTGTGCCCCTAAGTACTGATTGTCTCAGAAGCTTTCCAATACCTTTAAAGATATTTTTTAACCTGGCTTTTCTAAATCCCTTAACCCCTGGAGCACTGGTCTGCTGTAAGTACTCAATCATACATAGAGGCAGAAGCTCAAGGGGTATGAATAATACATAGAAGAAGAAATCTGGCATATTCCTAGTGAGGCTATGAAAGTCCTGTGACCTAGTGATTCCACTTCTCGTTTGGGTGTGCTAGTCATGGAATTGTCTGTAGCAGGGTCTTGGATCACCATCACTAGGTTACCATCACTAGGTGAGGGGAGTAAACATGCTAGACACACCCTATAGGGTGCTATGAGGCAGGGGGAAGTCTGGAGCTAGACACAGACACAACTGACCTTGAACAATGTGAGAGTTAGCCTGTGCACAACTTATATTCAGCCCTATATAGCTGCAGTCCCTCTGCATCAATGGATTCAAATAACCACAGACCCTGTAGTATTGCAGTATTTACTATTGAAAAATATCAGCACATAAGTGGACCCACGCAATCGAAACTCACATTTTTCAAGGGTCAACTGCAAAGCCAACTGGATACACCTCAAAAGTACAGAAACATAACAAATTATACAGCCTAGAGTGGATCAAGCACACACACAACACACACAAACATGACATATATTAAAAGAATATATATATACTTGAGAACACAAACACATTAAGACAACTATGTACAGAAGTAGGGCTCTCAGGAAGGAAGGGGGAGAATTACAAGAAAATAATGAGCAAACACTTTTAGAGCTATTACTATGCACCCGGCACTATTCTAAGTGCTTTACATTGATTTAAATTCTCTCAACAGTGCAGAGAGACAAATGATATTATTATCCTTGTTTTACAGTTGAAGAAGCTTGAGGCACAAAATGGTTAAGCAACTTGCTCAAAGTCACACAGCTAGTAAGTGGTAGAGCCAGAGTTGAAACCTGGGAAATCTGGAATGAGAAGCTATGCCTCTCCCGGGAGGCTTCAGATCAACAGCAGGACTAATGCTGAGGAACACAATGACATCAATGCTTCCACCCAGAGGTGCCAAAACTAATCAACCAGTTACTAATGAGAACATCTGGGTAAGGCTGACCTGCATGGACAGATTCAATTTCTTTCCACCAGAAGCTCATTGTTCATAAAAAACATTTTCCTCATTTCTCTTCAGCATAGAGTCTAAACCATTTTAAGTGTGCAGTCAGTGAGAGTTGAACAATGGCTATAATCTCAACAGAAGCCTATGGTTCATGCTGTATGCTCCTTTTACTTGAGAATCAAAGGTACAATCTTTGGCTGTGTCAAGCCCCACGGTTCCCCTCAGAGAACGGATCTCACAGAAAGGAAAATAAAAGACACTGTGGAATGTCCAGGAAAATATCAGGAAATTGAAGGTACAGAGGAGCCCAGATAACTGGGCTTAAGGAGGATTCAATACCGCATATTGACTCGGGTCCTAAGAGAGGCCCTGTAAAATGCTTCTTGAGGTAGAAGCTTAAAAAGAGAGGGTAATGAAAATAATTCTGGAGCTCCTGACTTTGAGCACACTGACATCAGTAAATGGAATAGCAGATGAAGGGAGGAAGAAGGAGGAGACAGTAACCACTGTTTAGAAGGATCTGCCAGTTGACTAAAAACCATGGTCTTTTAAGAAATGGATGTAGGAGTTCTCGTCGTGGCTCAGGGAAACAAATCTGACTAGTATCCATGAGGATGCAGGTTCGATCCCTAGCCTTGCTCAGAGGGTTAAGGATCTGCCATTGCCATGAGCTGTGGTGTAGGTTGCAGACACAGCTCAGATTCTGCGTTGCTGTGGCTGTGGTATAGGCCAGCGGATGCAGCTCAGATTTGACCCCTAGCCTGGGAACCTCCATATGCCATGGGTAAGGCCTTAAAAAGACAAAAAGAAAAGGAAAGAAAAAGAAATGGATGCAAAAACTGGGTAAGAGAATGGGGAAACAGGGGAAGGAGGAAAGACAGAATGAAGAGGGATGAGGGTGGAGAGTGAGAAATGGGAAGAAGAGGAAAGAAAGAGGGGGAGGAAGAGGAGAGGCTCAAGGAGGCAAACAGAAGGGAAACAGCAAGAAAGGGAGTTAAGATGCAGAAGCAGAGGGAACAAACTACCCGTTCCATTTCATACAAGTAATTTTGTTCTTTACAAAGTAGCTTTCAAGTCTATTCCTCTAGGAAATCCCACCAAAGTGAATATCAGTTGCTTTTACTCTCCCCACAGCCCCCATCCCCTCCCCAAAAACACACACCATTTTTTCTTCACCATACTGACAGCCAGAGCTTATGTAAAAAATTGAAGGAAAACAGTACCATATGTTTACCCTCACCCGCCCCCCCCCCAGGTGTTATTCATATGTACATATGTCATCACAAGTGATGTGCGCGTCATTTTCTTGTTCACTCTCAGATGCAGAACCATCTGTCCCCTCGTAGGCTTTAGATCGACTATAGCTTTGTATCCCTTTGTCTCCTAGCATCTGGTTGGTTCAGCTAATAAACAAGAGGCACTAGTGGAAGATGGGCAGTCTGGAAAGGAAAGACGCCAGGGTATTTCTCCCCACTTTGCTCATTTGAGGCAATGTCTCCAGTGGTGCTTATGCCTCTATCCTGACCTCAGCTCCTGCCAGACATGCCCTCTCCCATTTTTCAGCTGCAGCCTGGTGGCCCCGGGTCCTGATCTCTGGCAACACTACCCCCTCCTGCTGCCCCTCTACCTAGAGATGTTTCCAGCTTTTTCAGTAGTTCAGCTCCATCTCTATGCTCTAGGTCCCCACATTTAGTTCCTCCTACTGAACACAGCCCAGTTTTTCTGCATGGAGCCCATCTGAAACACTCGCAAGCAAGTACATATAGAATAGGATGGTAGAAATTCCCTCTGTGGCACAGTGGGTTAAGAACCTGAGTTCAGCAGCGTGGGTTGCTACAGAGGCACTGATTCAATCCCCAGCCCAGTGCAGTGGATTAAAGGATCCCATGCTGCTGCAGCTGTGGATTCAATCCCTGGCCCCAGAACTTTGGTATGCCAGGGGTTGCAGTCATTAAAAAAAAAGAAGAAGAAGAATAGGATGGCATACAACCTCCTGTTCTCAATTCTTTTGGGCAATAGGCAAAAAAACACCAGCCTCCACCCCAAGTTATCCACATCCTAATCAATCCTAGGAGCCTGTGAATATGTTTTCCACATGGTAAAAGGAATTTTGCAGCTACAAGTTAAAGGTCTTGAGATGGGGAGATTATGCTGGATTACCCAAGTGGACCCACTATAATCACAAGGCTCTTAGATGTGAAAGAGGAGGCAGGAGGGTCAGAATACCAGAGGAGATGTGGTGATGGAAGCAGAGGTTGACATGATATGATTTCTGGAGAAAGCCAGAGGCCAGGAATTCAGGTAGCCTCTAGATCACAGGAAAAGCCTGGAGTATTCACACCCTACCCATTTCCTTGATTTTAGCTCAGTGAAATCCATTTTGGACTTCTGACCTCCAAAATTATAAGAATAAATCTGCATTATTTAAAGCCACTAAGTTTTTTCTAATTTGCTATAGCAAGAAAAGGAAACTAATACATCCTGCAAGGGTCACCAAGGGAGCACTGAATGCAAAAAGAAACTAGACAGTCCTGGGAGAATCCTGGCTGTTATGGGCTCTTCCATTTCTTCTGAATGGGAGAGCAAAAGGAATGGAAAAAGAGAAACCCCTCCACCAAGGGCCAACGGTCTCGACACCAGGTACCAATAGGCACATGTGTGGGGGTCCTAATAGAAACTAGGGGTTGATTAGAACTCAATTCACAGCCAACATGACAAGTAAAGCACCTGATTTTTCAATAATGGAATGGGATAATGTTATCAGAGCTATCATCTATCATATTTCACAGTGTCCCCCCAAAGGATACCAGGGCAACTTTCTGAGTTCAGTATCAGAAATCATTCTGTTTCACCTATTTGACACATTTGATCTTAATTAATAGATTCTGTGACATATGTTCAGGTCATGCTTCCTCTTCCCATTTGGCTGCTGAAAGATTTAAGCTTAGATTATGATTCACCTGTGACCTCGGTATAGGACTTTATTATATGCCTTTTATGGATTAACCTGACTTCTGACTCCTGTACTTTCCTACCTTGTTTTCTCTTTACCTGAATTTGTTATTTCAAATTTATTCATTCTTTATCATGTATACCTATAAAAATAAAATTAAGATACTTTTGATATAAGACAGGGTTTCAAAGAGTGAATAAATCAATTCTCAATAATGGATGTCACTGGCAAGAGGGAATGGAAGAAAAGGAAGTCATGAATGATAAATGGCCAAAGGGCTAATGCAATCAGAAGTGAAGTTGAAATTGAAAAATATTGAGATAAACATATTTTCAGTTAAGTCAGGATGTATTTTGAAGTATACCAGTCAGAAGACAGAGGCAAGAGTTTCCCATCATCCCCCAACTCTCTGATCACAACTATAGACAGACAGTAAGGAAGAACAGCCGGTGAGCGTGGTAAAGAGCTACAGACACTAGAAATGCCAGTCGGGGGTGGAGCATCAGAAAAAAAACTGAAACAAGGTACTCAGATGTGGTTCTTGGCATTGACCTACATTAGCCTGTGTATTTTTTCCTTCCTTTCCAGAAAGAGAAAAGAGCACACATGTACTTCAGGGTCTACCAAAATGCCCATAAAACAGACCCAGGGATGTTCCTTTGGACTCCATATCACTTCCCATCTTAAATGAGATTTTGCAGGTAGGTTTTCATAGCTGAATAAAAATAGCCAAGATCCACACAGCTGCCATTTATGATGAGTACATGAAGATTTATAATAGGCAGGATAGAATCACTACCCAAATTAACAATATAGACTGATCTTCAGACCATAATATGCTGACGGCAGGGAACATAATTGCTTATTTATACAAATGGTCTGTGCACTCAGGCATTCTGTGTAAATAGATCATTATAGCCATTTCCAAGACATTATAATCCATTAGGTAAATTAGACATGCTTTACAAGTCCTAATGATATGGCGGCATGACCAAATGCCTCCAGAAACATTTATCCAGTTCATCTCTCAGATCTGCCTGACTTCCAATGAGGGCATTGGCTGAGAAGGCCACCAAGTGGTTCTGTTATGAGAAAAGGCAAATGCAAGATCTCAGGGTTCAGGGGTTTGATGCCTTCTTTGCCCTGCTGAGCAATAAACAATTGTTTAGAACCAACCCTCACATTTAAACCCTCACATGATTCACTAAATCATGAGATTTTTAATAACCGCCAAATAAGACTATTCTTATTCATCTCATAAAGCTAATGATTTTCTTCTGAATGGCTTCTTTCTTGTTACTGTGAACCTTGCCTGCCTAAGAAGAATAATTCCCAGGCCTTTTCCCAGAATAGTTCTATCCTCAATATCTCTTGCCAGGATTGTTAGTGTAGACTCTTACTGATCTCCTGGACTCTGATGTCTCTCCTTCCACTCATTTAATGCTTGATAGCAGATGAATCTTCCTTAAGCAAAACTAGTCAGTGTACTTTGCTTTGTCACATATGCTAACACATATTTTCTCATTCAATTACTAATCTGAGAAAAACTAGATAATTTCCCTGATTAAATCTGTTCCATGATTCCTCTGCCTACAACCAAAGTGACCTTGAGTTTTAGTTCACCCAGGACAGACCCAGCTTAATCCACCATTCTGATACAATTCTTTTTTTTTTTTTTGCCATTTCTTGGGCCGTTCCCATGGCATATGGAGGTTCCCAGGCTAGGGGTCTAATCAGAGCTGTAGCCACTGGCCTACGCCACAGCCACAGCAACTCAGGATCCAAGCCGCATCTGTGACCTACACCACAGCTCACGGCAACTCCAGATCCTTAACCCACTGAGCAAGGCCAGGGATCGAACCGGCAACCTCATGGTTCCCTAGTTGGATTTGTTAACCACTGAGCCACGAGGAGAACTCCTCTGATACAATTCTTAAATGCACTCTTTTCACTCTCAAAAGTGTTCCAGGTTGGACAATAATTTTATTGTTTGCATATAAAGTAAAGCTGAAACTCTGTGGCTTAAAGTTCATGCCTACCTATTCTGAACAGGAGTTTCTCTAGACATAACTGTACTGAGCACAAGGCTGGAGCCTTACTAAATCTGAGTGACCAACTGAGCGACCCCGCCATATTTCACACTCAGACAGAGTATACTGCCCTTTAAAATCATGGAGCCTGTAGGCTAGAAGAGCTCTTCTAATTCAAGCAACACCACCATTTTATCAATGAGCAAACTAAGGCACAACAAGCTGATGACAGAGCCAGACCCCAATACCTGTGCCTCCTAACTCTTGACACAGGGTACTGTTCCTTCTGCAATGAGTGTATATAATCAGAAGTCTGTGAGTCTAAGAAAGAGGGTTTTTTTCCTCAGTATTATGACTAAATGTTGGATTGAGCTCTTTACATTTGTCCATGTCCAGCAACAGTGACAGCATTTAAGAGGACTCTACAGCATGAGGGATGCTTTCTGTTCTTATGAGGCAGTAAAGCTATGTGACTCAGAAAGAAATCACACTCACAACCGCAATTTCACTAACAGCTCCTATTCATTAAAGAAAGGAAACAAGTGCATTTTTAATTAAAAGAAATTGGGCAAATAGATCCCTAATGAATGGGAGAAAATGTCTGCAAATGGTATGTCCAATAAAGGATTAATATCCAACCTATATAAAAAGGTCATGCAACCCAATATCAAAAAAATAAAACCTGATTAAAATATGGACAGAGGACCCGAATAGACATTTTCCTAAAGAAGACAAACAGATGGCAATCATGTACAACAAAAGATGCTCAATATCACTGATCATTAGGAAAATGAAAATCAAAGCCACAATAAATCAACTCACATCTGAAAGAATGGCTGCCATCAAAAAGACAACAAATAATAAATGTTGTGAGGGTGTGGAGAAAAAAGACCCCTCCTACATTGTTGATAGGAATGTAAATTGGTGTAGCCACTCTAAACAACTCAAAATAGATTCCTCAAAAAACTAGAAATAAAAGTACCATATGATCTAGCAATTCCCCTCTGAGGTATATATCCAAAGAAAACGAAAATTCTAACTTGAAAAGATATATGTACCAAATGTCCATAACAGCATTATTTACAACAGCCAAGATACGGAAGCAACCTAAGTGTCTATCAATGATTGATCTGGATAAATAAGACATGGTATATACATATATATGTAATAAAGTATTAGTCATTAAAAAATGAAATTTTGCCATTTGCAACAACATAGTTAGACATAGAGGGTATTATGCTTAATGAAAAAGTAAGACAAAGACAAATAGTATATATCATCACTTATATGTGGTATCCAAAGCAGCAAAACAAAGGAATGAATATAACAAAACAGAATGGACTCACAGATATAGAAAATAAACTAGTGATTGCCAGTGGGAAGAAGGAAGACAGAAAAATAGGGATAGGGGATTAGGAGTACAAACTACTATGCATAAAATAAGTAAGATACAAGGATATGTTATACCCCACAGGGAAGATAGTCAATATTTTATAATAACTTTAAATGGAATATAATCTATAAAAATATTGAATCACTATGTTGTACACCTGATACTAATGTAATATTGTAAACCAGAAAAGAAAGGAAGGAAGGAAGGAGAAAGGAGGGAGGGAGGGAGGAAGAAGGGAGGATCTCACACCCAATGGACCAAAAAAATTATAAATGGGTCTCCAGCTTCTTTGGTGCACTTGTTTCTTTTTTAATCCATAGGCTCTGAGAAGGAATTCAGCTCTCTGTCCCTCATTTCTTTCTGTCCTTTCTCCTCTTGCTTCTCTCCACCATGAATACAAGGGACAGGTGCCCAGCCTGAGTCTCCCCATCATTCCTATGCTGCTTCCAAGGTCACACTGACTGGAAGAACGTTAAAAAGGATGGTCACCTCAGCCAAATTACCTCAAAGCACATTTCCTCCTTCTGCTTTAAATCGTTGCAGTCTAGGAGCTTCAGAGGAGATTTAGGAAAGGATTAAAAATACAAGGTAGGCGAGTTCCCGTCGTGGCGCAGTGGTTCACGAATCTGACTAGGAACCATGAGGTTGCGGGTTCGGTCCCTGCCCTTGCTCAGTGGGTTAACGATCTGGCGTTGCCGTGAGCTGTGGTGTAGGTTGCAGACGCGGCTCGGATCCCGCGTTGCTGTGGCTCTGGCGTAGGCCAGTAGCTACAGCTCCGATTAGACCCCTAGCCTGGGAACCTCCATATGCCGCGGGAGCGGCCCAAGAAATAGCAACAACAACAACAACAATAATAACAACAACAACAAAAAAGACAAAAAAAAAGATAAAATTACAAGGTAGGCAAAGGGAAGTGGGAAAATGGGGAGTTGTCATTCAAAGGATGTGGAGTTTCATTTTTGCAAAATAAAATATTTCTAGAGCTCTATTAAACAACAAAGTATATATAGTTAACACCACTGTATAGGACACTTAAAAATGGTTAAGATCGTAAGATTTATGTTCTATGTTTCTCCCCAAAGTCTGAGGTAGGTGTGATGGTTAGTTCTATGTGTCCACTTGGCTAGATCATAGTCTCCAGTTGTTCAATCAAGCAATAATCTAGGTATTTCTGTATAAGTAGAGTTGGCCCTCTGTATCCATAGGATCTGCATCCATGGATTCAACCAAATGTGGATCAAAAATATTCAGGGAAAAAAAATTCCAGAAAGTTCCAAAGAATAAACCTTGAATTTACTCTGTGCTAGCAACTATTGGCATAGCATTTACATTGTATTTGCAACTATTTACATAGTATTTGTATTGCATTAAGCATTATAAGTATCTAGAGATGATTAAATCTAGAGATGATTTAAAGTATGCAAGGGAATGTGTTTAGGTTAAATGAAAACACTATGTAATTTTAACAAAAATAAACTTAAAGACTTAAATATAAGGCACAATACCATACAACTCCTAGAGGAGAACATAGGCAAAATATTCTCTGACATAAACCATGCAAATGTTTTATTAGGTCAGTCTCCCAAGGCAATAGAAATAAAAACAAAAAATAAACAAATGGGACCTAATCAGGCTTAAAGCTTTTGTATAGTAAAGTAAGACATAAATAAAATGAAAAGACAATTTACAGAACATGAGAAAATAGCTGCAAATGATGCCAATGACAAGGGTTTGACTTTTAAACTATATAAATAGCTCATACAACTTAACAACAAAAAACAAACAACCCAATAGAAAAATGAGCAGAAGACCTAGACAGACTTTCCTCCAAATAAGAAATACAGATGGCCAATAGACGCATGGGAAAAAAATGCTCAACATCACTAATTATTAGAGAAATGCAAATCAAAACTACAATGAGGTATCACCCCACACCAGTAAGGATGGCCATCAATAAAAAGTCTATAAATAGCATGCTAAAGAGGGTACGGAGAAAAGGGAACTCTCCTATACTGTTGGTAGGAATGTAAACTGGTGCAACCACTATGGAAAATAGTATGGAGGTTCCTCAGAAAGCTCAATATAGAACTACCATATGATCCAGCAATCTCACTCCTGGGCATATATCTGAACAAAACTGTCCTTAAAAAAGATATACGTAAAAAAGTAAAAAAAATAAAATAAATAAAATAAATAATAAAAATAAATAAATAAAAATTAAAAAAATTTAAAAAAAAAGATATACGCACTCTTATGTTCATCACAGCACTATTCACAATACCCAAGACATGGAAACAACCAAAATGCCCATCAGCAGATGAATGGATACAGAAGATGTGGTACGTATATAAAATGAAATACTGCTCAACCACAAAAAAGAATGAAACAATGCCATTCACAGCAACCTGAGAAACTAGAGATTTTCATACTAAGTGAAGTAAGTTAGCAAAAGAAAGACAAATGCCATATTATATCACTTATATGTGGAATCTAAAGTATGGCACAAATAAACCTACCTAAAACAGAAACAGACTCAAAGACATGGAGAACAAACTCGTGGTTGCCAAGGGGCAGGGAGTGGGATGGACTGGGAGTTTAGCATTAATAGATGCAAACTATTACATTTAGAATGGATAGATAATAAGGTCCTACTGTACAGCACAGGGAACTATATCCAATCACTTGTGATAGACCATGATGGAAAATAATATTTTTTTTAAAAAATGATGTATATATATTATGACCAAGTTACTTCACTATACAGCAGAAATTGGCACAACATTGTAAATAAACTAGATTTAAAAAAAAAAAAAAAACACTATGCCATTCATACATTCCGTGGACTTGAGCATCAACAGTATTTGCTATTCACAGGGGATCCTAGAACTAATTCCCCCTCAGATACTGAGAGACTTTACTCTGTAGATGTGATTAAAGTTGATACTCAGTTGGCTTTCAGGAAGGGAGACCATCCTACATAGACTGGGGGCCTGACTCAATCAGTTGAAAGTTCTTAAGAGCAGAGATGAAGTTTCCCTGAGGAAGAATAAAGTCAGCCTGTGGACAGTAGCTTCACCTCATGTCCAAGAGTTGCAGCATAACCTTCCTGATGGCCAACCACATGCATATTAGACAAACTTGGCTTCCAGTTTGCCTTAGCAGCCACCAGAATCAGATAAGCATTTGCATAATCATAATCCTTTGTGTTAAATCTCTTAAAACATAGCTCTCACTGGTCTGTTTCTTGATTAAACTCTGACTGGTACAGTGGGAACAACAACAAAAACCTTTTGGCTTTTCTTTCCTTTTGTTATAGAAAGATATAAAGAATGTCATGGGTTTCCAATTGACATATATTAGGGACCTAGCCAGGTCCAGACCTTGTAGTAGGTAGTTGGACCCCAGTGGAAATAGTTCCCTCACTGGAGTTCAAACCCTCCCTCTTTTCTACCTCATCACCCAATCTTTGACATTCACCCATCACAGATATATATGCATAAAACTTCACAAAGGATAGGCTCTCTCCAGACCAGTGATTCCTTTTTTTCTTAGTATTATAGTTGATTTACAGTCTTGTGCCAATTTCTGCTGTACAGCAAAGTGACTCAGTCATATATAGATGTGACACACACATTCTTTTTTTGTATTATTTTCCATCATCAGACCAGTGATTCTTAATCCTAACCTCACTTAGAATGCTCTGAAAGTTTAAACAATACTGGGTCCTGGCCCCACACCAGATCATATGGATTTGAATCCTGGGGATAGGACCTGGGCACAATTTTTTATAAACTCCCAGAAGACTATAATGTGAGCCAAGGTTGACAGACACTGGATTTAACTACCCAGTTGTAATTATAACTTCAGTGTCAACTAAAATCACTCTGCCCTAGAGTTCACATTGTAGCTCAGTGGGTTACAAACCCAACTAGTATCCATAAGGACACAGGTTTGATCCATGGCTTCTCTCAGTGAGTTAAGGATCCATCTGTTGCTAGACATGTTTTTATATTTTCTTAGCCTCTTTACTGAAAACTCCATCTTGTCCTTCCTTACTTTGTCCCGTCCCGTCTTCCTGCTTGAGAAACAGTCATGGTGGTGATAAATGACTTAAACTTAAGAACAAAGACCTAAAGGCTTGGGTTATTCAAGGGGTCAGCTGAATGAGGACATAATACATTGGTCTAGGCATGTAGGACCTGTGCAGATTGGCATGCCATTTGCACAAGCATGATATGTCCTCTAAAGAATAAGAGAAAGAGGAACCTCATGCCCAAGTGGTTTATGAGTAGTCGTTAACAGAATACGCATTAGAAAAGAGAACCAAGGTGCAAACCTAGGCACACAGAGTTGCCACAAATAGGCATGCCATTTGCGGAAGCACAGTGAGGATTCTCTGAAATGCTATGCATAGATAGCTAACTCAAATGCTAATGATTCTTAAATGCCTTAAGTTTAGAGTAAAAGTTTAACCATCTACCAGCTAAGTGACTTTTAAAATAATAAAAGAACTTATAAAATAATAAAAAAAAAAAAACCTACATCCTGCACCTACAACTCCCTTTTCACTTGATGTAATCCTCAAGAGCACAATAAAAGCAGTGTGGTTTCTTGAGGCAGGGCTCTTGGTCCCGGAGACCTTGAGTCCCCCATTCCCACCTTTACTTAAGATAAATGTCTCTGTGTCTTGTTTTATGTTAACTTTCTTTCCTTAAGTTCCACAGCACCCGTTCTTCATTCCCATCCTGCTGGGCTGGTCTCAGCATCCGGCATTGCCATGAGCTGTAGTGTGGGTCACAGATGCAGCTCAGATCCCATGTTGCTGTGGCTGTGGGCAGCTGCAGCTCCAATTCAAACCCTAGCCTGGGAACTTCCTTATGCTGCAGGTGCAGCCCTCAAAAGCAAAAGAAAAAATCACTCTGCCCTAGAAAATCTAAATAAGATTGTTTGAAACCTCATTCACAACTCTGGAAAGTCCAGTGTCTTTGCTAAGATTTCTGCACATTTACTACAGTAGGGTTCCAGATTTAGCTAATAAAAATAAAGGATATCTGGTTCAACAGTGGAATGTTGCAATTTATTACAAAAGACTTAATCTAGGACATTTAGGGCACCCTGACAAAGTCAACACATGTTTCACTGCAAAAATCATGAAATACGAGGGCATATATAGAATAGAGAGAAAGAGAGAGAATGCCTGGCAACCCTATGACCATGGAAAACCCATGAATTCATGCTCTTTCCCTCACTGGATTGTTTTGACTTATTAAGTCTACTTGTACTCCTATATGTCCTTTTTTTGGGGTTTAACTTTTTATTGAAGTACTGTTTATTTACAACGTTGTGTTAATTTCTGCTGTACAGCAGTGATTCAGTTATGGTTTACCATAGGACATTGAATATATTTCTCTGTGCTATACAGTAGGATTGGGTTGATTATCCCTTCCATATATTACAGCTTATGTCTACTAAACTCAACCTCCCACTCCATCTCTCCCTCTTGGCAACCATAAGTCTGTTCTTCATGTGTGCAAATCTGTTTCTGTTTTGTAGATGTCTGTGTCATTTTTTAGATTCCACATATAAATGATATCATATGTATTTGTCCTTCTCTTTCTGACTTACTTCACTTAGTATGATAATCTGTAGTTGTATCCATGTTGCTGCAGATGGCATTATCTCATTCTTTTTTAGGGTTGAGTAGTATTTCATTGTATATATGTATCACTTCTTCCGTATCCATTCATCTGCTGATGGACATTTTGGTTGTTTCCATGTTTTGGATATTGTGAAGTGCTGCAATTAACATAATAGTGCATGTATCTTTTGAACTGTAGTTTTGTCTGGATATATACCCAGTAGTGGGATTTCTGGATCATATGGTTAACTCCATCTTTAGTTTTCTGAGAACCTTCATGTTTTCCGTGGTGTCTGTACAAACTTACATTCCCACCAACAGTGTAGGAGGTTTCATTTTTTCCACATCCTCACCAGCATTTGTTATTTGTAGAATTTTTAACGATGACATTCTGACTGGTGTGAGGTGCTACCTCACTGTAGTTATGATTTGAATTTATCTAATAATTAGTGATGTGAAGCATTTTTTTCACATGCATATTGGCTGTCTGTGTTTATTCTTTGGAGAAAAATCTATTTAAATCTTCTCCCTACTTATCAGTTGTATTGTTTATTGTTTTGTTGTTGTTAAGTTGTATGAGCTGTTTATATAGTTTAGAAATTAAACCCTTGTCAGTTGCATCATTTGCAACTATTTTCTCCCATTCTGTAAGCTGTCTTTTCATTTTCTTTATGGTTTACTTTGTTATTCAAAAGCTTGTAAGTTTGATTAGGTCCCAGTGGTTCATTTTTGCTTTTTTTTCTATTGCCTTGGGAGATGGACCTAAGAAAACATTGATGTATAGTTTGTATCAGAAGATGTTTTCCTATGATCAGTTCTAGGAGTTTTATGATATATCATGCCCTTATGTTTAAGTTTTTAAGCCATTTTGAGTTTACTTTTGTGCATGGTGCATGGTGAGAGGGTGTGTTCTAACTTCATTGACTTACTTTGTTCTTTTTTTAAATTTTTATTGAAATATAACTGACTTAGAATGCTTTGTTAGTTTCAGGTATATAGCAAAGTGATTCAGATAATACAAATATATATATATATATATACATATATGTATTCTTTATATGTTCTCTTCCACTATAGGTTATTATAAGATATTCAGTATAGTTCCCTGTGCTATACAATATCCTTACAGTCTTACATGTTTCTGTCAGGATTCTGCAAGCATAAATTAAGATGTATGTTTCACTTCAGGTCCTTATGCTTACCCTTGTGGGTAAATGACTTTGCTAGAGGTTTGAGCAGGGTGTTAATACTGCAGCAATACGAGCAACTGAAGATTGAATAAGAGGCACCTTGTTCGACATGGTTATTATCACTTCGCTAGATTGTTTAGTCTCTTCCTCTTCTATCCTTTTCTCTTCCCCAAATCTAAATTCCCATATTTTTTCCCCTAATGAGGAGTGATTTAGCAACATCTATACTTTTCTTTTCACCTTCTCTCTGAAATGCCTCTGAAATGCTTCTCTCTGAAAGGGCCCTCAACAAAGACAGGCCCTGCTCTCTGAGGGCTTCCAGTACCACTTGGAAAAACATTTACTTTTCACCCATTCCATGACTGTGCTAATATTTTCTATGTCAACAAATACTAATTCGGGTCCTTGGAGTTTGGAAAACCATTTTTCTGCACCTCCAGTTTTCAATTAGAGAGGGCCATTCTATGTTCCAGTCCACATTAGCTTTGAAGAGGAAGCTGAATCGCCTAAGGCTACACAGCCCATTAGGCAGACTGGTTAGCGGGAATGCACAATGTTAGTAAGTCAGCTTTTGGGTTTATTGTGGTTTCTAACACATGCTAACCATCATCATTACCTGGGCCTATTAAGAGTGTAGTTTCCAACTCCCACCCCAGACCCAGAGAATCAGAACCACAATGAGGGTGATTTGAATGATTAGCCAAGTTTAGGAAACATTTCCTTTGCATACTTAAAGGCCCTGTTAAAATGTAAACAAAGACGTTTTCAGTATGGAAGAATTAACATGAGCTGATTCCTTGGAGTGGTTCTGAAGGGAAGATCCTCCAGTGGCAGTTCGCCTTCAGTCTGTGGGTCTAATTCTCATCTATTCAGTGGCTGGGCTAGCATCATCTCTATGGCTTCTCCCAACTCCAGAATTCTAGGATTCAGCACCACTAGATCCTATACGAAGGCTTCCAGACTACAGTCCAGGGGACTGAAGTATGGGAAGGAATAAAGCCAGAAAGAGATGAATTTTAAGAGGCCAAAGAGTAAGAAGGGAAGCAAGCCTTGTCGGAAAGGATACTTTAAACTGGAGGATCCGGAATCCAGTGGGAACACACAGGCACTTGGAGAGGGAGTCATGGCTAAGAGCACAGATGCGGATCTCCAAGCCATCACATCACTGTGCCTCGGGACCATCTTGCCCAGGTCCATCCCTTTATCTCTTCATATAAAAATTAATGGTCAAATGTTCCTGATATTCCTGAGGAAGAGGCCAACCTACTTCCACTCCCGCTGAGACTCATAGCACAGATATTAAAAAGGGGGGTGTGACATCACTCAAGTACTAATGGAGCAGGCTGTTTCCTTACCCAAAATACCTCAACTTTCTGCTCAGCACACATTTAACAGACACAAACAGGTTGACTCAACTCAGAGGTGCAACATTTAGAAAATGATCATCTGGCACTTGTTTAGATGTCTGAACAAATTTTGAATTCAGGTGTGAAAGCTTCAAATCACTCATGCAAAATTAAAGTGGCAAAATGCCATTTATACCCATTGTTGAAATAAAGCTAAGACTTTTCAAGAAGAAAATCTAAATGACTGCTAGAAGTTCCAAAGCCATAACTATTCCAAAGAAAGGAAAGTAAATGATTAAAACACTGATAAATAAGGCAACATTTCTGGACTATTAATTCAACATAAAATGAAGAAGGAGGAGGTGGAGGGGGAGAGGAAGGAGAAAAGTCTGTGCGTGTAACATGTTAAAAGAAGAAGAATATTGTACTTGGAATTCTTTTTGCAAAGAATTTCCTGTAGAAGAAGAAGGGAGAAAAGTGGAAGAGAAGAAACAGGCAAATTGTGTTCCTCTGGGGAGTTACTGACCACCTCAGATGAAGCCTAGACTTGGCATATTAAGGTCTGGTCTCGGGAGCCCTGGGGGAACAAGCAGAAAATAAGTCAGAGTAAAAGACGAAAAGAACCAGGAGTCAGAAGGACTGAGCTGCACCTTTGGGACCACAGGCAAGGAACTTGGCTGCTCTGCCTATTTCCTTATTTATAGATTGAGTGCACAATGCCAAGATCATGGTATGGTTAAAGGATTAGAAATCCCGTAGGAGTCCCTGACACCTACTAAGTGCCTGATAAACAGTAGCTGCTGAGATGACCTGAAATCCTGATCATGTTTTATTATTACTCCTGTTTACGAGAGGCTTTTGGATGCCTGTACATTATACACTGTCAGCTGTTCCCTCTCTAGGAGCAATTATATGTCTCCAGGAATATGCTATCAGGTGTGGTTTTACTCATCAAAACCAACATACAAATGTCAGAATCCTGAAGACTGAGAAAGAAGACTGACAAATTTTAATGAAAGTGAGAAGGAAGAATAGGGACTGACAGTGGAGGACTGGGAGGGTTGCCCAGGAGACAAGAAATCAGAATGAGGGCCCTGCATGGTCCCCTGGAAGACGTCTCAAAACTAAAATAATGAGCCATTGAATCTAAAGTCTGAATGTCTCATAAATGTGTCTCTGGTGAATGCTCAGGGATTTGCCCTCCTAAGGTCACCAACTCAGGAGCCTGGCTGTCAGGGTTTGAACCTCAACCCCACCACTTCTTGGCTATGTAAACCTCAACAAGCCACTCAACCATCCTGTGCTTTGATTCCTCTGATGTACAATGGAGAGAATGCTGGAGCATTCTGGGGGTGTCACAAGGGTTACATGCTCCTAGCGTGGAGAGGACACTGTAAAGGGCCATTATTATTTACTCAGTAAGAGACAACAGAAACCCTGAGTCGACCTTTTAACTGCTTATTTGCATATGTTACTATTATTCTTTTGTCTGTAATTAACATTCTCATTAACTAAATCTCTCAGAATCATAGATTAACAAGCCTCAGCAATTTTGAGTATGGACGGCTCTTTTTCCAAATGTTTTTAAGGATTAACACACACAGGCTAACTATTGAAAAAATACACTAATTCAGTAAATTTTCTTAAAGTAGAATTACTATATTTTGTAAAAACTGTAACTGCTAATGGCTTTTTTAAGTCCAACCAATTAAAAAACACAAGATAAAGATTCTAAAAGCCACTTCAAATCCAAGTACTGCAAACAGCAAGCACCGACATTACTTTTTTTTTTTTCCTTTTCTAGGGCCACACCTGCAGCATATGGAGGTTCCCACGCTAGGGGTATAATCAGAGCTGTAGCCACTGGCCTACACCAGAGCCAGAGCAACGCGGGATCCAAGCCATGTCTTCGACCTACACCACAGCTCACGGCAACACCGGATCCTGAACCCACTGAGCAAGGCCAGGGATCGAACCCTCAACCTCATGGTTCCTAGTCGGATCCATTAACCACTGTGCCACGACAGGAACTCCAATATTACATTCATATTAATCCAGGTATTCTCCAAGCAGGCAGGGGGACAGAGAGACAAATTATTCTAGAAAAGTTATTTACTGCTGGGAGAGTACTACAAATTGGTTTGGAGAAGGAGGAAAGGAGGATAAGCAGAATGATGCAGGCTACAGAAATGTGATGAAACCCCTTCCAGAATGCTCTCTCATTTCATTTATAGGTCATGGCAGCAACGGAAAAATCCAAATCAATTCAGTGGACAAGATGGAGAACCCTACCACAGTCAATCACGATCACATGTGGTACAGCTCCTCTCTCGGAAAGTTAAAAGAAATCAAATGCAGAATGCCCCCCCAGCCACATCAGTCACAAGAGCTGACCCTGACTTCAAAGGCAGCAGCCAGGGATCGGTAACCTCAGCAGTGACCGTCTTGCCAAATACAGCCAATAAAGTTTAAATCACTTGAAGTTCAGTTCAAAATAAGTATGTTTCTAATAAAAGTGTGTTTTCATAGATCTTCAGTGATGCTACATTCCTGGCTTGGGAAGCACTGGGGGTTTTATCTCTAAAGAAAGCAGGCCCATGAACAGAGTTGAGGAGGCAGGCAGGTGGCCACAGAATTCTATGAACCAAGCTACACGGAGATTTAAACACTTCTGACATCATGTATAAGAAAGGAGGGAGAGAACAGGAGTAGGATGTTTAGAATCATCTGTGTACAAACAGATAAGATTCTCCTCCACCATTTTTGATCCAGGATACACAAGTTCTGTTTCTTCTATTGCATTGTTGTCCATTGTTCATAAACCCACCATTAAAAAGCATACAAATCATCCCACTTTTAGTAATGTAATGTCCCAAACGTTTTGTAGAAAATTAGAGTCCCTTCAGAGTTACAGTCTCATGTACTTCTCTAAGCAATTTATATTTTAGGAACTTCTAATGGGACTGTAAAACCTTTTTTATAAACACTGGCAAATATATCTGCCACAGGACAGTTTTAAGAATTTTAATGAATGCGTTAATAACCTCTTTAAATTACCCTTTACTATCACTGACCTAAAGGATGTGCCTTAGAAAATATCTATAATAGAAGGATTATTTTAAACAATTCTCTCAAAGAGAGTTCAGGGATTTCTTTTTAATAAAAGATTTAAAATCTACAAAAGGCAAGTTAAATTATATTTTGTCATATTGCTCAAACTAAAACTTAAAAATAGTGGTCTCTGACTACTGTCAGTGATCTCTAATTATTGATATTTTTACAGTTAAGTCCAATAAAAGAAAGTGACCTCTTGTTATGGACTGAATTATGTCCCCCCAGATTCACATGTTGAAGCCCCAGTGTGACAGTACTTGGAGATAAAGGCTTTAAATGAGGCCATAAGAGTGGGCTCGAATCCAATAGGACTGTTGTCCTTATAAAAAGAGGATGACGCTCTAGCGATATTTCCTGCCCTCCTTCTCACACCCTCCCTCTTTCCCTGCACGTGGACAGAGGAAAGGCCAACTGAGGACACAGCAGGAGGGTTTCTGAGCAGGACCCTGTATCTGAGGCCTTCCCAGAGGAGATCCTCACTCATGTCTTCCACTTGCCTTTTAATCCATAGAAAAACTTTAAAGAACCAAGTTAATCAAGGAAGTGAAAAAATTCAGAGAAGAAAAGAAAACAGTAATAATAATTGAACCATTCAACAAAGTCAAGGACCTTCAGTTCTTCAAAGGCTATAGATAATATTCTGAGCCATGTCCTTGAAGCTGTTTTGCAAGTGCTGAAGCCCCCACCGGTGGAAGAAGTCAGCTGATGCTGCCCACAAGCATGTAGATCCCAGACCAGTTGGAACTAGAAGGTTGATGACACTGACTCCCAGTTACCTCACCACCCACCAATCAGAAAAATATCCATGAGCTAACCACACCCTGCTCTTCAAACATGATAAAGACTCCTCACTACCCTCTCTATGGGGGAGCACAGTTCTTGAGTCATTAGCCTGCTGTGTTCCCCTCTTTGCCATGGAATTAAGGCTACTTTTTATGTTTCCTCCAACTCTGTCTCCACATTTCTATTTGGCATCGGTGTACAGAGGCAGCCAATATTTTGGCAACAGGAGGCAGCTATCATTAGCCGGGGGGGGGGGGGGGGGTCTCACCAGAAACTAAACCTGATGGCTCCTGGATCTTGGACTTCCAGCCTCCAGAACTAGGAAAAAGTACAATTTCTGTTGTTTAAGTCACCAATCTGTGGTATTTTGTTATGGCGGCCCAAGGTATTACACCACTTAACAAGGAATTCCAAAACAGTATGATAAATGCTATGAAAATGAGAGCTGCAGAGAACACAGGAGGAGCAGCTCATGTGGGCTTGGGTCAGGAAGGGCTTCACAGGGAAGTGACTTCTAAACTGAGATGCAAAGAATGGGTTCGAGCAGGGTTTCTCCAAGTGGGACCTGAGGAATCTGGGAGACTCCGAGACCCTCTCAGAGGGGTTCTTGAAGTCCTGCCTTTCCCAACCATTGTGGGTTGAAGAGTGTCCTCCCAAAAAAATGTTATGTTGGAATTCTCCAGTACCTCAGAATGTGACTTTGTTTAGAGATAGGAGTATTTACAGAGAGAATTCAGTTAAAATTATGTTATTAGAGAGGGACTTTTATATTGATTACATGTTGAAATTTTACTATTTTGGATATATTAGGTCAAAACACATATTATTAAAATTAATTTTATTTGATTCTCTTCACCCTTTTAAGACAGCTACTAGAAAACTTAAAATTCTACAGGTAGCTTGTATTATATTTCTATTGGACAGTGCTGATATAGCCCAACTTAGCTACATAGCCTGAGGGTCAATAGGAAATTGTATCTGAAATTTTTTTAATAGAGCTGGCTTATTAATCTCTTTAAGATGGTGGAGGTCAAGCGGCCCTGCTTGGCTCCACTCCTATCACCAGCTGAGCATAAAACAGGAGGACGGAGCATTCTTCTAATTTTAAAAAAGGCATCTAAGCAACAACTGAAGCCCTCTAAGAAGAGTATTATTCTGAAATCATGAGAACAGCATTGAGGGGCTGCCCACACTGATCAAGAAACTCTGGAACTCCCAAAATACTAGCCGGAGATTATACAAGGATCTGGGGTTCCTGAGTTGGGAAGCCAAGGCTTAGAGCTCATGTGAGCTTATTCACAGCCTCGGGCTTGTGAAGTCAAAGGACATTAAAGTCACAATGACTATTGGAAGAGGATATCTATTAGGATGCTTTTAGCTGCAATAAGAAAACTGAACTTAAAGTAGCATAAACAAGAGTGGAATGTCTTACATAATGAAAAATTCAGAGATAAGGTAGAATTCATTGATCAACAAAGTTCAAAACTGTGGGCAACTGTGGGTTGAGTTTCTTTTTGCCCCTCCTTTCTTCCACGTATGCCATCCTAATCCCTGTAATTCTGTTTTGTTTTGGCTTTTTCTCATGGTTGTATAATTTCACTGATGATATTTAAAGCCACGTACTTCTTTATTCCTACCCCTAGAAAGAAAGAGAGTGACTTTCCATGTTTCTTTCTTAAAAGAAAATAAGAATGTTACCACAGCTACCAAAAAACTCTCCTCCTGTCTCACTGGTCAGCTTTGGGGTAGTCACCTATTCTTGAAACAATCACTGGCTAGGATGATGGGATTACACTTAGGCCAATCAGGCTCCCTTTTCCAGAGCCTGGCTCTGAATAGATAGCATCCCCTGACAATTTGTCTTGCAAGAGGGTGTGGTGGATGCCTGAACAAAATTCAGGTCCTGTCCGGAAGGAAGAGGTCAAGGAATTCTACTGAGTAGGCAACCATAGCAACTCTGTTTAAATACAAGTAAGGAGCCATTTGATAAGGGGTTAACATTCCAAATATATGAAGAACTCATACTATGCAATAGGAAAAACAAGCAATCCAAATGAAAAATGAGTAGAGGTTTCTGAACATACATTCTTCCACAGGAGACATACAATGGACAACAGGCATGAGAAAAGGTGCTCAACATCACTTACCATCAAGGAAATGCAAATCAAAGCCACAATATCAGCTCACGCCTGTTAGAATGGTTATCATCCAAAAGGCAAAAAATGATAAGTGTTGACAAGGATGTAGAGAAACAAGAACCTTATGTAGTATTGGTGGGAATGTAAATTCATGGAAAAGAGTATGGAGGTTCCTCAAAAAATTAAATATAGAACTACCAAATGATCCAGCTATTCCACTTGTATTTATTCAAAGGAAACAAAATCCTAACCCCCAAAATACATCTGCACACCCATGTTCATTACAGCATTATTCACAACAGCCAAGATATTTGAACAGATATCTTGGGTCCATCAATGGATAAATAGATAAAGAAAATGTGATACCCACATACTGAGGAATATTATTCAGCCATAAAAAAGAAGAAAATCCTACATTTACAATAACATGGATGAACCTTGAGGGCATTATGTTAAGTGAAATAAGTCAGATAAATACTATATACTTTCAGCTATATGTGGAATCAAAAAAACAAAAACTGTACCCAAAGATACAGAAAACAGAATGGTGGTTGCCTGAGGTAGATGGTAGAGAGTGGGCAAAATGCAAGAAGTTAGTCAAAAGCTACAAAATTCTAGTTAGAAGATAATAAGTTCTGGGGATGTAAAGCACAGTAAGATGAATATAGTTAACAACACTGACTGTATATTTTAAAGTTCTCATCACAAGAAAAAAAAACTTGTAACTATGTGTGGTGATAGATGTTAACTAAACTAATTGTATTGATCATTTAGAAAATACACATTTATCAAATTATTATGTTGTACACTTAAAACTAATACAACATTATATGTCACTTACATCTCATTAAAAAAAAAAAAAAAGGAATGAAGCCAGTGGGGAGAAAGCTTAAAAATACAAAAGGTGGAATAATACTTCCAGACAATTAATCAGTCCTGAGCCTGCTTCCCTCAGCTTCACATCAGCCCCACAACGGGTTTGGCTCAGAAAACCATCTAATTTTAAGAGGACAAAACAATAGGTCATTATGAAAGAGCATTATAAAAACAAAGACTCTCTTTCAAAGCTGAATATTAATGACTTCCAAAATATCTGTTGTTTGGTACTGTCTGGACCACCAATGCCTCTGCTTTTCTGCAAAAATGGTAAATCAAATAATCCTTACTCAGCTTCTTGCTCCATTTCCAGCAGATATACTTAGCCCATCTTTATGTTCCATCTTTCTGCCTTCCCACAGTCCCCAGACTTTTCAGGCCAGAGTAATGAGAGTGTGTTCTCTTGTGACTATTTTCCAAGCCTCATGTGATATAGATAGGCCATAATCTAAGAGGAAAAAAGTAAGCCTGTAGGATCAGGGTTTGCTTTGTAACTGAACAGGGGACAAAAGATGTCCTTTAGTTACTATTGTGTTTATCACAAAAACAGCTTGGGTTTTTAAACCCTTGGCATTAAATATTCTAATTCCCCCACATGACTCCTTCTGCAGCAGCCCAAAGGTCACAATATACAGAAGGAACTGGAACTCTACAAAATTGTCTCTTCATGGAGCACAATGAGACACAATGAGAGTACAGAGTTGGAGCTAGTAATTAAAGGAAACAAATCATGCTGACACGGCTCCAATCAACCGGTGGAATTTTGGAGTTAGAGGAGAACTTCAAGACAATCTAGCCCTCTGTGGCTGGCAAAATAATGGCCCCCACCAAAAACACCCATGTTCTAATCCTCAGAACCTATGAACACGTTACTTTACATGGCAAAGGGAATTTACAAACGTTAGAAAGTTAAGGAATTTGAGATAAAGACTATCCTAGATTATCTGGGTAAGCCCAACATACAGGGGTTCTTATCAGTGAAAGACAGGACAGGAGAGTCAGAGATGGAATGTCTGATGGGAGCAGAAGCCAGAAAGATGCAACTGCTTCTGGAAGGGGTCCCTGAGCCGAGAAATGCAGGCAACCCTGAGAAGTTGAAAAAGAGAAGGAAACTGTTTCTCCCCTAGAACTGCCAGAAGGAATGCAGCTCTGCCAAGGCCTCAATTTGAGACTTCTCACCTCCAAAACTGTAGGAGAAGAAACTTGTGTTGTTTTAAGTCACTAAGTTTGTAGTAAGGTGTTACAGCAGTAATAAAATACTAATAAACCCTACTACCTCATGTTATAAATGACTCCCCCTCCCAATATACTGAGACACTTGAGCTTTCTTCTTCCATTTATTTTTGCTTGCTAACTAACTCTCTAACTAGACTCTGGGCATCCCCAGGGTAAAAACCCTCTTTTCTTCTTTTCATCTCTAATAACACCTAACACAGATTTCTGACCCAGAAAAATCATGTATTAGATATCTGTTAGCAGGAAGGAATCCAGGAAATAAAAGAAGAAAGCCGAAGATGTCTCCCATGAGGGGGCTTCAAAGGCCTAGGCTCCTTTAGATCACACCTTGTCCAGGGGAATGGGTGGGAGGCAGTTTCTTTTTTTCTTTTTTTAGGGCCACACCTGCGACATATGGAAGTTCCCATGAGAGGGGTCGAATCAGAGCTGTAGCTGCTGTCCTACGCCACAGCCACAGCAACACAGGATCTGGACCTCATCTGCAACCTATGCGGTAGCTTGCAGCAACACGGGATCCTTAACGGGAGTGGGGGAGGAGCGGTTTTAAAGGCTGGAACAAAGTTACTAAGGTCTCACTCTCTGAGGAGGGAAGAGCTTGGAATCAAGGAGAAGACCTCTGCATTTGTGTCTTAAGCTATGGGGTCAGAATGCTGCAAGAGCAGCAGAGTTGATATCAGGGAGGCCATGCTTAGCCTTCAATTTTCTCTGCAGATAATACTCCTCAGAACAATGTGCATTGGCTCTGGAAAGCAATCTTTGCTTTTGTGCCACCAGGGCCTCCAGCTTCTCCCCTTCATCTGGGAATAAACATGTCCCCTTGGACACAGGGTGGGGCTTTGTACTAAGGGTGGGTGCCCAACCCCAGCCATGCCAGGGGCCTTCTCCAAGGATTTTTCAGACACTTGTTGGCAAAGCACAACCTCTGTCCTCCTTAGTGACAAGCTATGAGGTGATCAAATTGCTCAAAGCCACATTCTTCTTCCCAAGTCCACGAGCAGCTGGGAGAGTGAGGTCAAGTCTCAGAGAGAAGGAGAGATGAAAGAGGGAGCCAGGCAGGCCTGAGCCTGCAGAGGTCCCAGGAGTTGCCCTGGTTTGTGTAGTTCTTCCTTGAATTTGGTGAACTACACCAATAACTCTCCCTGGGGCTTCATCTGCTTGAAATCAGTTGCCTGTCACTGTTAAAGGAAAATCTGTCATATGCACTGGGTACTTATACAGTCAAGCAACAAAAAGAAAGGCAAAGCTGACGGAGGCCCCTGTGTCAGGTCACACATGTTCTCTGACTGGGACCCCTCCCCTCCCATGTGTGTCACTTCACATCTGCCAGCATCTGTCCTCACCCTCCTGAGTGAGCTTCTTGGCCATGAAGTGCAAGTTCTGCTACGACCACATTGTTGGTGTCCCCAAAGCCACAGAAGGTGGAGAGCAGCCCACTGCAGGAGCCAGGCAGGAGGGAGGAGGCAACATTTCTTTCTATATAAAACTTCCCTTGCTAAGAACTGAGCATGTCAAACATTTCTCCTCTTCCCCATTTCCACAGCTTTTGTTGTTGCTGTTCCAGAATATTGCATAGCAGATGATATATACACACGCCAAACATTCATGAGGAGGTTCAAAGAGGAAGAGAGGGGAATTTCTTGAATAATACCCTTTTATTTGGTCTAGCAATGAATTGCCTATTTTGGCTGAAGCAGTCATTAACAAAGTTTCCAGCTTCTGGGTCCTGTTTTCATTCTTTCCAGCCTCTCCCACTGAAGTCGGAGGGGTGTCTCCAGCCCTTGGAATGAACCCCATGGCCTGAGCTTCAGAATGTATTGAAAACAAAAGCAAATCGGTGAGGGGAGAGGATTAAGATGGTGGAATAGAAGAACTGGAGCTCAACTTCTCTCCTAAAAACAACAAAATTCACAACTAAAGACTGAGCAATCTCCACCCAAATGGACCTTTAAAAAGATACCCTACTCCAGAAGAAAAAGAGGAGATCACATCAAGAAGTAGGAGGGGTGATTTCACAATATAAACAACCCAATACCTCCTGGGTGGGAAACTCCACAGACTGAAAACTAACTGATTCACAGAGACTCACCTACAGGAGTGAGAGTTCTGAGCCCCACATCAAACCCTCACATGCAGGGATCTGGCACAGGGAGAAAGAGCCCCTAGAGCATCTGGCATTGAAGGCCAGTGGGGCTTGTGTGCAGGAGCTCCACAGGACTGGGGGATACGGAGACCCCATTCTTAAAAGGTGCACACAGACTTTCACATGCACTGGGTCCCAGGGCAGAGCGAGGTCTCCATAGGAATCTAGGTCAAACCTGACTGCAGTTCTTAGAGGACATCCTGGGAAAACAGGGGTGAATGTGGCTTGTTGTGAGGGAAGGACATTGAAGGCAAAGCTCTTGGGAACATTCAGCAGCAGTGCCTTTCTCTGGAGGTGGCCATTTTAGGAAAATCTGGCCCCACCCATCAATCAGCACTGAGAAGCCCCAGGGCAAAAAACAACCCAGGTGGGATCACAGCCCCACCCCTCAGTAAACAGGCTACCTAAAGACCCCTCAGGCACACAGCTGCCTCTAATCCCATCCAGAGACTAAGCCCCACCCACCAGAGGGATAGGAATCAGCTCCACCTACCAGTGGGCAGGCATCAGTCCCTCCCATCAGGAAGCCTACAGCAAGCCCCCATACAGACTTCAGCCACAAGGGGGACAGACACCAGAAGTAAGAGAGGCTACAACTCTATTATATGTAAAAAGGTCACCACACCAAAAACCTATAAAAATGAAAAGACAGAGCACTATAACTCAGATGAGGGAGAAAGGAAAAACACCAGAAAATCAGCTAAGTGATGAGGAGATTGTCAGCCTCCAGGAAAAAGACTTTAGATTGTTGATGCTGAAGATAATGCAAGACATTGGAAATAAACTGGAGGCAAAGATGGATAACTTACAGGAAATAATGAGCAGAGAGATACAAGATATAAAACTTAAACAAGAAAAGATGCAAAAAACAATAACTGAAATAAAAAAAAACTCACTAGAAGCAGCTAACAGCAGAATATGGGAGGCAGAAGAACAAATAAGTGAGGTGGAGGACACATTAGTGGAAATTATGGATGCAGAACAGAAAAGAGAAAAAAGATTGAAAACAAATGAAGAGAGTCTCAGAGAACTCTGGGACAACATTAAATGCACCAACATCCGTATTATAGGGGTGCCAAAAGGAGAAGAGAGAGAGGAGGGGACAGAAAAAATATTCCAAGAGATAATAGCCAAAAACTTCCATAACATGGGAAAGGAAATACTCACTCAAATCTAGGAAGCACAACAAGTACCATATAAAATAAACTCAAGGAGGAATACAATGAGACACATATTAATCAAACTGACCAAAATTAAAGACAAAGAGAAAATCTTGAAAGCAGCTAGGGAAAAGAAACAAATAACATACAAGGGAACCCCAGTAAGGTTATTGGCAGATGTTTTAGCAGAAACTCTGCAGGCTAGAAGGGAGTGGCATGATATACTTAACATGATGAAAGGAAAAAAACCTCCAACCAAGATTACTCTACCCAGCAAGGCTCTTTCAGATTTGAAGGAGAAATCAAAAGCTTCAGAGATAAGCAAAAGCTGAGAGAATTCAGCAACACTAAACCAGCCTTACAACAAATACTAAAGGAACTTCTCTAGGCAGAAAAGACAAGACAGCAATAGGAAACAAAAATTCCACAAATGACAAGGCTCACCAATAAAGGTATATATACAGTAAAGATACGAAATCATCCATGCACAATTATACCACCAAAATCAGAAATCATGAGAAGTGGGTACAAATACAGGACACCGGAGATGAACTTGGAATTAAGAGAACAACAACTTAAAACAATCTCATATACATATGGACTCTTATATCAAAACTTCAGAATAACTGCAAACCAAAAATCTACAATTGATACACAAACGAGGAATCTCTGGAGAAGAAATATATCTCATAGTAAATAAGTGCATAATCCACCATGAAGGGGGTCATTTGACATCATTCTTGGAATCCTGAAGTCTTCTTACATCTGATTCTGATTTCCTCTCCATCAAAGAATTTATGATAATTATAATTAAAGAATGCAACTGTACAATTAAATAATACAATTCTACAATTGTATTATTAATAACCATTTCTCTCCATGGTACAATGTAAGGTCTCTGTCTTGTTTATCACATCACCTAGAATGGTGTATAATATGCCTATATTAAAGAATCAACAAGATGTAACAAATCGTGAGGACATATTTATATAGTTACACTGTTTTTTAACCATTTTATGCATTTTATATTTTACTTATTTTCAGAGGGTGTATTATTTTTGTTATTCTTACCAGTTAAGTTATTCTTTTTATTATGCTATATAAAATATTTAATGGTATATAAGGCTTTCTTCTCTATAAATTTTAGTTGCATAATATACATAATTTTAATATAATGCTAATTTTTAAAGAAAAATTGAAATGTAATAGATAATACTAAATAGGAAAGATGAAAGCCATACAAAATGGGATAAAGTATAGAATAAATTTCCTATTTGTCTCAGCACATTTTCCATTCCACTTCTCCAGAGGGAGTCACTTAATCTGTTTCTTACGATCCATGATATAATAATCTGTATGAATGTAATTGTGTTTAAACATATGTATTTTATTCTGCAAAAAAAAATAAAAATAAAATTTCAAAAAGAAAAAAAAAATCAATCCAAAACCACTTCTTGGCGACCCATTATCACAAGGTGCTGAACTCAACTCTGAGGGTTCAAAACCACGTATGAGGTGTAGTCCCTCGAGGGACTGTAACATTTACTGAGACCTTACCATGTGCTGGATCTGTCTGGAGGATCTAATCTAAACATCAAAAGAAACCAGAAAAACATATTCTTCTTCATTTTGTAACAAAAGACACCAAGGCTCTAAGAAAAACATTCTTGCTCAAGGTCACATAAATGTTAAGTGGCTGCAACTCAAACTCAGGCCTGAATTCCAAGTCTGCACTTAAACCCTTGGCTTAAGAGATGAAAACTCTGTTTACAAGGGATAACTTATGATATAGAGATAGAGGTACACACACAGAGGCTGTACAAATGGGATGAAATGTTAGCTCTCGGAGAATTTGAGTGAAGAGATTGGAGGTCTCTTTGCAACTTTTTTATAAGTTTGAAATTATTTTATTGTAGATTATTTCAAAGTTTTTCTGACTGGAAGGACTCTATGTTGCATAGGAGCTGGGGGGTTTTTTACCTCTGCCAATTTTTTTTTTTTCCTTTTCTAGGGCCACACCTGCAGCATATGGAGGTTCCCACGCTAGGGGTATAATTGGAGCTATAGCCGCCAGCCTACCCAGAGCCACAGCAACGCCAGATTCGAGCCATGTCTGCGACCTACACCACAGCTCACGGTAATGCTGGATCCTTAACCCACTGAGCAAGGGCAGGGATCGAACTCGCAACCTCATGGTTCCTAGTCGGATTCGTTAACCACTGCGCCACGATGGGAAATCCTCATCTGTGCCAATTTGACAGGAGTCAGTACTTGTCCTGATGTACATCCTTGTTAATGAGTATTAGGTTTTTCACAATTTTCTTTGCCATTAGTATTTTCACTTTTAGTCAATTACCTCTTTGTGACTTTTTCTAGTGGGTGTGGTGACCCACCCAGATCCCATCTTCAGGGCCACAGCATGCATTTCACAGCTGCTGACAATGTTAGCGGCTGACAGCTCATGGCTGCATCTCTCACTGGGAAATGCATCCACCCCCAGGAACTGTCTCACCCACAGGTAGCCCACTCCTGAGGGCAAGTGACCAGTGCCTGCCTAACATATTAATATGATGGCCTGATGCCCAGCCTAAACTTGGGACAATTCTGAAAGGCTATCCCAGCTCCCCGTAAAGTTGGATAAGACCTCAACTGCAACCATTATGCATTTCAAAGTCTCCCTCTTGCTCTGTCTTCCTCAATACTTTGCAAGTTGAATTTCCAGAGAGCACTCCCCAACAAGCCTTCTGCACACAGCTCTCCATCTCAGAACCAGTTTCTCTGGAACCTAAGACTGGCAGAGTATCTTCTACATATAGAAATGCAACGATAAGAGCTACATTGATTATATTACAACGTGAAAGTCCACAAATTTGTTCTGAGAATTCAAAATGTTCAATGTTAATCCACTCAGTATTATCACTGGTATCTTTTATATTACTCATATCTACCTAACTCTTACAGAGAATCTGCTATGTGCTTTTAAAGCCTGTGGTTCTGCCTGATCCTCAAGATCTTAAACTTGAAGGGCTTGAGCTCTGCAGCCCAGAACCTGCCTGTGTTCAGACCCAGATGCATCACGTACCAAGTTCCCTAATCTCTCCAGGCTTCAATTGCCTCACTTATCAGATGGGAATATTAGTTTCCACTTCATACGCATGGTGATTAAATTAGTTAAATAATGTAAAGGTGATAACTCTATATAGAAAACACATGATGACAAAGATTTCCACAACCATTCAACAGTTTATTTTACTGTTGAAGGCCACTGGAAGTGCCCAAAATCATACTAACTCCTGCCTGCACTTTAGTTTACAAAAATAATGTACACAAGAAAACAGCTATCAAAAGTCCAGGGAGTAGTAACAGCTTTTGTTCATACCGTGTTTCACAGTTCTAGAGCAGTAGATAATAATTGCATTCAAACTCCATTCCAACCAAAATTCTCTGTGTTCAAATAAACAGCTACAAGTAATTGAAGGTATATTCATAATACACTAGTTTTTCACGCATAACTTGAAGTATAAAAAGACATGCTTAACATTATCTTAAATTACGTTTCAAGCCACCTATGACTCCACACTTTAAAACCATTTTATTATGTTTAGGCTAATTACAAACCTTCAGCACATGGTAACATACTGACAATTTGAGTACTTCTCAGTTTCTTCTAGAAAAGGCATCTGAATCCAGTAACAGTGACAACAATTCTGTGAAATTGAAGCTAAGAATAAGGCTTCCAAAGAGAGGGACCAAGAGAACAAACTTAGCATGAACAAAGTATGATTTAAAATTCGCATATCAGTTTTTTGCAACTGATGCATCTTACAGGATCCCAAAAATAATTTGTACTGTTTATGCGCTAGGCATTCCTTTATACTTGAAATCCATGGGAGGCAGAAAGGTAAATGCCAACCTATCCTATCTCTCTAAATTTCATCACTACAAATTTTCTATTTGTGGGTTTGGGAAAAAATGGTATTTTCCACATTTATTCCCTGGGAAATATGCATGCATCTGCAGTGCTTTACAGCCTGAGAAAGGTTTCCTTACAGAGCCATGTGTATATCCAAGCTAGATTTGGTCTTGAAAGTGGCTATTTATTTCATTTCAGCAACAGCCCAAGTGAGGCATTGATAATGCTCATGTAAAGTATTGATGATAGTAATATCCTCTTCTTGGATGGATCCCTTAATCATTAAGTAGTGTCCTTCTTTGTCTTTATGTCTTTTGTTTTAAAGTCAATTTTGTCTGATATGAGTATTGCAACTCCTGCTTTCCTGTCATGTCTATTGGCATGAAATATTTTTTCCCACCCCTTCACTTTCAATCTATATGTGTCCTTTGTCCTAAGTTGGGTTTACTGTAGGCAGCACTTAGAAGATTTTTGCTTTTTTATCCACTCAGCCACTCTGTGTCTTTTGATTGGAGCATTCATTCCATTGACATTTAAGGTGATAATTGATAGATGATTATTTACTGCCATTTTAAACCTCGTGTTCCAGTTGATTCTATGATTCTCCATTCTTCCTTCCTTTTTTTGGGTGGATGGTCTCCAATTATTTTCTGCTTGAGTGTTTTTCTTTTCATTTTTTGCAAATGCAATGTTTGGTTTTGATTTGTGGTTGCCCTGCTTTTAAAGAATGCTAACCCCTTCCTATAATTATGTGTTTTAGCCTGATGGTCCTGTAGGTTCAAACACTTCATTAATATACCAAAAGTAAGAAGAGAAACAGAACGAAAAAAAAAAAGAACAGAAAAAAAATTTTTTAAAAAGATAATTTATTTCCTTACATCCCTTGCCAACATTTTATGATTTTGATGACTCTTTTTTTTCTTTTTAATTTTATTTTGTTTTAAACATGTTCATGATTAAATCTGTATGCTGGCTTATCTGAGTGACTTCTCCCTGATTGTGGCTTCCTCATTCCTTTCTTTTTGGTTTAGAGAAGCCCTTTCAATATTTCTTTTAGCCTGGGTTTTGTATTGCTGAATTCTTTTAGCTTTTGTTTGCTGGAAAAAAATTTTATTTCCCCTTCTAATTTAAATGATATTCTTACTGGATAGAGTATCCTAGGTTGCATATTTTTTCCTTTTAGCACTTTAAATATCTCTTGCCATTCCCTCCTGGCCTGTAGAGTTTCTGAAGAGAAATCAGCTGATAACCTTATGGGGGTTCCCTTAAAGGTAACATTTTGCTTTTCTCTTGCTGCCTTTAGGATCCTCTCTTTATCATTAACTTTTGCCATTTTCATTATAATGTGTCTTGGTGTGGGTCTATTTGGGTTCAACTTGTTTGGGGCCCTCTGTGCTTCCTGTTTCTTAAAATCAGTATCCTTTATATTTGGGAAGTTTCCAGTGATAATTTCTTCAAATATATTTTCTATTCCCTTATCTTTTTCTGCTCCTTCTGGAATTCCTATTATATATATATTCAGATATATATATATATATACCCCAAATACAGAAGCACCAGATACATAAAACAAATACTAACATAAAGGGAGAAATTGATGGGAATACAATCATAGTAGGAGACTTTAATACCCCCCTCACATCAATGGACAGATCCTCTAGACAGAAAACCAATAAAGCAACAGAGATCCTAAAGGAAATAATAGAAAAGTTAGACTTAATTGACATCTTCAGGACACTACATCCAAAAAAATCAGAATACACATTCTTCTCAAGTGCACATGGAACATTCTCAAGAATCAACCATATATTGGGACACAAAGCTAACCTCAACAAATTTAGAAGCATAGAAGTTATTTCAAGTATCTTCTCTGACCACAATGGCATGAAACTAGAAATCAACCACAGGAAAAGAAATGAGAACAAACCTACTACATGTAGACTAAACAACATGCTACTAAACAAACAACAGGTCAATGAGGAAATCAAGAAGGAAATTAAAAAATACCTGGAGACAAATGATAATGAAGACACAACCTCTCAAAATCTGTGGGACACTGCAAAAGCAGGGCTCAGAGGGAAATTCATAGTGATACAGGCCTTTCTCAAAAAAGAAGAAAGATCTCAAGTTGACAACTTAACCCTCCACCTAAACGAAGAACAAAAAAGAAAAAGAAGAACAAAAAAGACCTAAAGTCAGCAGAAGGAAGGAAATTATAAAGATCAAAGAGGAAATCAATAAAATAGAGATTCAAAAAATAATACAGAAAATTAATAAAACCAAGAATTGGTTCTTTGAAAAGGTAAACAAAATTGACAAACCCCTGGCTAGACTCACTAAGAAGAGGAGAGAAGAACCCAAATAAACAAAATTAGAAATGAAAAAGGAGAAATCATAATGGATTCTGCAGAAATACAAAATACCATAAGAGAATATTATGAACAACCTATATGCCAACAAAGTTTACAATGTGGAAGAAATGGACAGTTTTCTAGAATCTTACAGCCTGCCAAAACTGAATCAAGAAGAAACAGACCAACTGAACAGACTAGAAATGAAATTGAACAGGTCATAAAAACACTCCCTACAAATAAAAGTCCAGGACCAGACGGCTTCACAGGCGAATTCTACCAAACATATAAAGAGGGAATTGGTGCCCATCCTCCTTAACTTTTTCAAAAGATTGAAGAAGAAGGAACACTCCCAAAGACATTCTATGATGCCATTATCACCCTAATTCCAAAACCAGACAGAGATACCACCAAAAATAAAACTATCAGCCAATATCTTTGATGAACATAGACGCAAAAATTCTCAACAAAATTTTAGCCAACCAAATCCAACAACATATCAAAAAGATCATACACCATGACCAGGTAGGGTTCATCCCAGGTTCACAAGGATGATTCAGCATACACAAATCAATCAACATCATACACCACATTAACAAAAGAAAAGTCAAAAACCATATGATCATCTCAATAGATGCAGAAAAAGCATTTGACAAAGTCCAACATCCATTCAGGATCAAGACTCTTGCCAAAGTGGGTATAGAGGGAACATTCCTGAACATAATCAAAGCCATTTATGAGAAACCCACAGCAAATATAATACTCAATGGAGAAAAACCGAAAGCCTTCTCACTCAAATCTGGAACAAGACAGGGATGCCCACTCTCACCACTGCTCTTCAACATAGTTTTGGGAGTCCTAGCCACAGCAATTAGACAAACAAAAGAAATAAAAGGCATCCAAATAGAAGAGAAGAGATAAAACTGTCACTGTATGCAGACGACATGATATTACATATAGAAAACCCTAAGGACTCAACCCAAAAACTGCTTGAACTGAGGAATAAATTCAGCAAAGTAGCAGGCTATAAGATTAACATTCAGAAATCAGTCACATTTCTATTTACCAACAATGAAATATTAGAAAAGGAATACAAAAATATAATACCTTTTAAAATTGCACCTCACAAAATCAAATACCTTGGAATACACCTGACCAAGGAGGTAAAGGACTTATATGCCTGAGAACTATAAAACTTTAATCAAAGAAATCCAAGAAGATGTAAAGAAATGGAAAGAGATTCCATGTTCCTGGATTGGAGAAATAAATATTGTAAAAATGGCCATACTACCCAAAGCAATCTACAGATTCAAGGCAATTCCTATCAAATTACCCATGACATTTTTCACAGAACTAGAACAAACAATCCAAACATTTATATGGAACCACAAAAGACCCAGAATTGCTAAAGCAACCCTGAGAAATAAAAACCAAGCAGGGGGCATAACTCTCCCAAACTTTCAAGCAATATTACAAAGCCACAGTCATCAAAACAGTATGGTACTGGTATCAAAACAGACAGGACCGACCAATGGAACAGAATAGAGAACCCAGAAACAAACCTGACACCTATGGTCAATTAATCTTTGACAAGGGAGGCAAGAACATAAAATGGGAAAAAGAAAGTCTATTCAGCAAGCATTGCTGGGAAACCTGGACAGTTGCATGCAAAGCAATGAAATTAGAACACACCCTCACACCATGCACCAAAATACACTCCAAATGGCTGAAAGACTTAAATATATGACAGGACACCATCAAACTCCTAGAAGAAAACATAGGCAAAACACTCTCTGACATCAACATCATGAATATTTTCTCAGGTCAGTCTCCCAAAGCAATAGAAATTAGAACAAAAATAAACCCTTGGGACCTCATCAAACTGAAAAGCTTTTGCACAGCAAAGGAAATGAAAAAGAAAACAAAAAGACAACTTACAGAATGGGAGAAAATAGTTTCAAATGATGCAACGGACAAGGGCTTAATCTCTAGAATATACAAGCAATTTATACAACTCAACAGCAAAAAAAAGCCAATCACCCAATGGAAAAATGGGCAAAAGACCTGAACAGACTGTTCTCCAAGGAAGATATACAGATGGCCAGCAAACACATGAAAAAATTGCTCGACATCGCTGATTATAAGAGAAATGCAAATCAAAACAACCATGAGATACAACCTCACACCAATCAGAATGGCCATAATTAATAAGTCCACAAATAAGAAGCGCTGGAGGGGGTATGGAGAAAAGGGAACCCTCCTGCACTGCTGGTGGAAATGTAAACTGGTACAGCCACTATGGAGAACAGTTTGGAGATTCTTTAGAAATCCATACATAGAACTTCATATGACCCCCACAATCCCACTCTTGGGCATCTATCCGGACACAACTCTACTTAAGAGACACATGCACCCTCATGTTCATTGAAGCACCATTTATAATAGCCAAGACATGGAAACAACCTAAATGTCCATCGACAGAGGATTGGATTTGGAAGATGTGGTATATATACACAATGGAATACTACTTGGCCATAAAAAGAACGACATAATACCATTTACAGCAACATGGGTGGAACTAGAAACTCTCATACTGAGTGAAATAAGTCAGAAAGACAAAGACAAATACCATATGATTTCACTTAAAACTGGAATCTAATATACAGCACAAATGAAGATTTCCACAGAAAAGAAAATCATGGACCTGGAGAATAGACTTGCGGCTGCCCAGGGGGAGAGGGAGGGAGTGGGAGGGATCGGAACTTGGGGTTATTGGATACAACTTGGAATGGATTTACAATGAGATCCTGCTGAGTAGCATTGACAACTCTGTCTAGATACTTATATGTAACAGAACGAAGGGTGGGAAAAAAAATTCATACATGTAAGTGTATCTTGGCCCTCATGCTGTATAGCAGAAAAATAAATAAATAAAATTAATTATTAATTCATTAAAAAGAAAGTAACTAAAGACCATCTTCACTTTGCAAGTTATTTAACGTCTTAGGCAAGTTACTTAGCCTCTCTGTGCATCATTTTCCTAATATATAATATGCAAGTAATAATAGTACTTCCCTCAGGGATTCCTTGTGAGGATCAAATGATCTAATAATATAAACGTTCAGAATGGGGCCTGGACCTAATAAACACTATATAATGTGAGCCATTACAACTTCATTATTATTATTATCATCAACATAATCATTATCATTGCTATCATTAAATATAAGCTTTATTCCATGTACTTTATATATTCAAAGTAAAATAATTTTACTTATTTTCACTACTTTATGATTCAGGCTTTTCTTCTAATTCACACTATTTTTTCCTCCCCAACTTCACACACATTAATGAGGTTTGCCAATTACACTCACTTCTTTTCCCTATTCATAATGCGACAGGCACTTACAATGAGACTTACAAAGACAAATAAAGCCTCATAATTTTTTCTGTAAAAGAGTAAAGAAAATAATTCATTCTATTTTATTCTTAATTAGAAACATTTGTTCTATTCCTAATTTAAAAAAAACAATATAAGATCTCAAAGCTGGAGAGATTTAAAAATATAGTTCATTTTACATCTTTCCCAATCACTGTCAGGCAAGCTCAGGGCAAAACGGTGGGGCTAATGAAACCAAATTTTAAGATCATTGCTAGGACTAATTATAGTTTATTACATTTAAAAAATACTTGTTTTTCTGAATTCAAAATGCATAGTTTTAAAGTTTTTAATTCATTTCATGCAAAGGAAATAAATGAACATAAATAATACAAAGTCAATACTGCTTACCAGTAAATATTCTTCCCTTCAGTGGGTTATACTGATTTAAACTTAATATTTAAGGACAAGGAATCAGCACCTCAAGCATATAATTGTAATTCACTAGTGTAAAAAAAAAAAATTCTAGTAAAAAAAAAATGGAGTGGAAGAAAAGGTGGGTAGGTGGCACCATAACAACTAGAAGCCATTTGTAACTATGCCCACCTGTCCCCTTGGCATAGCTAGTAGGTTCAGATAGCCTTGGAACTGGTGATTTCCTCTGCAAAGATTGAAGGAGGTCAAAGACAGAGTCCTGGTGGCTGTGACACAAAAGTCTCCAGCCCTGCTTCTGTTTGCTTGAACATGGACCTTAACTGTACCAGGGCCATTGTGTGACAAAATGGTTAAGCCCACCAAAGACGTCCCCAGCCTTCCCTTTTTAAACTCTTCTCAATCACAGTGGCTTACTTACAAATTCCCCTCAGTAGCCCAGAACATTTTCATTTTTAAAAATCCTCTTCCCTGGCAAAATGAGGAGACTCATGTCATCATTTGTAGAACTGAAGTTCATCTGCACTTCTTTCCATCACCCTCTTATCTGAATTTCCACCTTCAAACCTTCTATCTATACTTATAGAATAAAAATATTTGGCCTCTGAGAAAGAAGTTTAAGAAGCTGTATTAGTTTCCTATCACTCCTGTAACAAATTATCAAAACCCAGTGGCTTAAAACAACAGAAATTTATTATCTTCTCATTCCAGGAGTTAAAATTTCAAAATAGGCTATCAGAAGAAATGGGTTCGTCCTGGAGGCGCTAGGGAAGAATCCATTTCTTGCCTTTTCCACCTTCTAGAGGCTGCCCATGTTTCTTGACTCATGGCTGCATGAACCTGAACTCTGCTTCCATCCTCACATCTTCTTCTCTGATAATAACCCCTCCTGCCTCCCTTTTATAAAGACCCCTGTGATTTCACTGGGCCCATCAGGATATTCTAGGATAATCTTTTCTCAAGATCCTTAACTTAATGACATTTGCAAACATGTGGCCGTGCACAGTAACACACTCTCAGATTTCAGATTAGGACATGGGCAGGGCATCTTGGAAGGGAAGGGGAAGACGGTGTGCATTAGTCCATTTACCACAGAAGCTGACCCCTGCTCAACTAAACATGCCTCAGACCTGCTGGCTCCCTGAGACCTGGAGCCCTTCCTGCCTTGACTCAAACGAGCCTATTCCCATATTCTCTCCTCTTTTCCAATTCTTTCCAATTTCTTTGTCGCAAGACTACTAAATATCTATTATTCAAAACTCTTCAGTCTCATGATAGCACTTCCTTTTCCCTATGGCTTTAACTGTGACCTGGTGCTGCCCTCTCTGTCCCTGCCACATCCACCACCACCAGTTCATACATGATACCTGCCCATATTTCTATCCCAGGAATATAGTACCTAGCCTGCTGCTATGATTCTGCTGTCCCTACCTTGGCTGAAGAACTGCCCCCACCTGGGCCTAAGGCATACTATTTAAGAAACTTCTGCTTGGATGAGAGAGAGAAAAAGATGTTCATGAGAGAGAATTACAGATGGAATGGGCATAAGTGGAAAGAGCATAAGGAAACCAATCCTGAGGCCTTTATCTTTGAATCTCTGATGAAAGGGGAAAGTCACCATCAAGGCCAATTTATAAAACTAACAACATTTTAAAAAAATAAAGGTGAAAATTTGTTTTGGCTATAGAAACATCCTTTTAAATATTTTATTCCTTCCTGAGAGGAGGTGACCTTCCATAAACGTGTCGTATCAATCTGGTTGGAAATTTTATTGGGTTGCAAGGCTAACCACAGTATGTCTACAGAGCAGCTGAGAATGGTATTCCACAGAGGAATAGGATTCCATGCTCTACTCCACAGCCCCCACTTTCTCTGTCCAGGGCTCACATAATAAGACCATGGGGCCATTTCTCTATGAAATGAGAAGGAATATTGCCAAGCAGCATCACAGATTGCCCACTAAAGGCCAGGGGTCCATGAAAGCATGCTAGGTCCACTGTGGCTTCCTAAGGCTGGTCCTACTCGCCATACCACATATGTGCATAGATGGCAGTAAATGGATATATCCATCCATGTTTATCATTCTTTTTTTTTAATTTTTTTCTTTTTTTTGGCCACCTCATGGCATATGGAGTTCCCAGGCAGGGATCAGATCAGAGCTGCAGTGGCGACCTATGCCATACCTACAGCAATGCCAGATGCTTTAACCCACTGTACTGGGCCAGGGATCAAACCTGTGTCCTGGTGCTGAAGACACACCACTGATCCTATCCATGTTCTGTTCTTAATGCCCTGGTACAGAATCATTTTTCCTTCTTCCCCTTCAGGGAGCTACAAAACAGCTGTGTCTCAGAGTCCTAGTTTCTCTTGGCCCACAACAGAATTATAAGCATTTGTGCTAACAAATCTGGACTCCCAGAGGTTTTAGAGTTAGAAGAGCAAAGAACCCAATATGGTGGGTAAAAGGAGAAGGTCTCCAGATGTCCCACATGTGAGAAAAGGGACCATGGATTTGAGGGGCACTCTGGAAAGGAAAGCTCTAATATATTATGTTCAACTCGGAGACAGCCAGTCATTCACCTCTGAAGCCATGGGGTACCAGAGAGGGTGCCTGTAGCTCAGCCTGAATCAGTGAGGGAATTAGATTGTTAATTAATTGAACACCGGTTTCCTTACCCTACTCCTTTCACTTGCTGACTGGGGTGGAAGCATGGCTCCCTGGGGTGCCTAGGTGACACTACCCAGGAGGGCGCACTGAGCACTGCCTGTTTCTGCTGTGGCTTAGCCTGAATCAGTGAGAAGAGGGTCTAGAAGCCCACTGTGTGGACTGGTAGCCCACGGATGATAGGGAAAGAGACTCAACTGCAATACTCAGGATACGACAGAGGGAGCAAGGCAAACCATCACCAAAAACTAAACCCAGGCTTTGCTCTGTGATCTGGAAGGGACTTGTGACCCCTGTGCCACAATGTAAGCCCTAGGGAATGACAAGGATTCCAAAATCATACTAAAATTATATATGGTAGTATTTTGACAAATGCAATCATGGATCCAGATTTACTTTAACTTGGAAAAAAGTAAAGGAAAGCAATATAGCATTTCTTTCATTCTTCACCTAAATACATGTAAGAAAACAAACTGTTAAATTTTTGTCTGTGTCCCACACAAATACATACCATGTTTAAAATTTTTTTTTCTTTTTAGGGCCACACCTGCAGCTTATGGAAGTTCTCAGGCTAGAGGTCAAATCAGAGCTGCAGCCACTGGCCACAGCCACAGCACCACCAAATCCAAGCTGCAACTACAACCTACACCACAGCTTGCAGCAACTCTGGATCCTTAACCCAGTGAGCAAGGCCAGGGATCAAACCCACATCCTCATGGATACTAGTCAGGTTCTTAACCTGTTGAGCCACAGTGGGAACTCTTTAAATTTGTTTCTTTATTGGGGAAAAATTTCAAAAAAGAGACCTTTTGTATAAAATGTGGAATGTAGATTAGAATTTACATGGGAGGAAAAAAAAAAAACCTACATAGGTTAAAAGATAAGGAAATAACAGAAAAGAAAATCATAGACTTGGAGAATAGACTTGTGGTTGCCAAGGGGGAGCGGGAGGAAGTGGGATGGATTGGGACCTTGGGGTTAATAGATGCAGACTATTGTTTTTGGAATGGATTAGCAATGAGATCCTGCTTTGTAGCACTGGGAACTATGTCTAGTCACTTATGATGGAGCATGATAATGTGAGAAAAGAATGTATACATGTATGTGTAACTGGGTCACCATGCTGTACAGTAGAAAAAAAATGTATTGGGAAAATAACAATAAAAAAATTTTTAAAGAAAAGATGTGGAAATATTTTTCCAAAAGATACTTAATTTGGAAAAGAATCTGCCTATGAAATCAACTTGACTGGTGGAACTTAAAAAATTTAGCTCAACCTTCATTATGTATTTTAGCTCATCCAATTACGTATTTTAAAAATCGTCCCATAAGGAACTCCAAATAAGCTTGACTCCACTCATCAAAGAGGATATTTAATTGATTCATTCTGTTCTTCTTAATTTTTAGATTTCATAAATCTTTTTTCCAAGTAGTTATAAGCCTTTAAAGTCCTCTCCCATGATTTCTCTTTATCTTTCAGAGATGATGGCTTTACTCTCATATGTTTAAAAGAAGCTGGAAAATATCAGATGTTTCTCTTCAATGTAATAGAATCTGGGCCTTATTTCATTCCCGGATTTTATTTTCTAAAGGAATTGTTTAAAAAAAAAAATGAACAGCACGCAGTTACTCAAAATAATTTACCATTAATTTTCTATGAAATTGACTTCATTTCAGGTTTATCAAGACTGAATAATTAGATAACTGATTAGAGGCATCCTCCAATAAACGGTGTAAATATGGTGGTTTTTGTTTTTTTTAAGGTGACTATTCCTAGAAAATGCAGGGGATTATTTAAAATAAATGTCTCTATAAATGGCATTTCTGAAAACCTTAGCAACCCTGCTATTTGCACTGTTGTCCAAAGAAGAGCTGTGGTCCTGAGTAGGGGGGAGAAGGGCCAGGGTGGGGGGTAGAGGGCCCAGAGCGAGTGAAAGGAGGTATATAAATACAGTACAATACCTATATGCCAACATCTTACTTTAAGCAGACTTAGTGTAAAAAAAAAAAAAAAAAACTAGATTTTTTTTTAAATTGCGAATGAAGTACTAAGTTCCCTTATAAAATGCTTCTCTCCCACAGGATTTATTTGAAGAGCAAGATCCTCTGTTCCACATCTAGTTAAAGGAAAGCACTGTGGAACAAAGGAGTGAAAGATTGCTCAAAGTAATACATCATGGTCTTGTCTCCTAAAGGGCATGGTATCTACGACAAAAAAAAAAAAAAAAGCATTACAAACCTTTTTAGGAATATCTCTACTGTATGAAGCTGTCAATTCTGCATTATAAACAAACCACAAAATGCATATATCATCTACATAAAAAATAACTGATATGAGTAAAATATACTTCCATTTATAAAGTACTGAGGTTTTTTGGTCAGACCCATGTCGTGGGGAAGTTCCCAGGCCAGGGATGGAACTCCAGCCACAGCAGTGACTACACCAAGTCCTTAACCACTAGGCCCCCACGGAACTCCTATAAAGTACATTTAAACTCACTTTTTTTTATCCTAACAACAAGCTGAGGAAGTAGAAATTATTATTCAAATCCCGCATTTACAGATGAAATTGAAGGTCAGAGAATCAAAAGCAGAGAAGCTATACTCTTTCTGCCTTCAAAATAAATGCTATTCCCAGTTTAACCACTGCTGGAAGACAGCCAGGAGACTGGTTCTTAGGAAGCATCCTCCAGTCTCAATGAGAAAAGCAGAAGAGTTTGGCAACATCTGCTCCCTGTTCCTATCTGTTGGGCTTGGCCCAGGTCTGCCAGCAGCTCAGGGGACTACCTGCCTGCTGCACTGGCCTGGCAACCAGGCTTGCACACAGCTCTTCTTGGCAAGGCCACATCTTTTGAACCTGCCCCTAACTGTGTCTTCAGTGCTTTTGCTCTGACCACCCTGCCTCAGCAAAGCATGATCCATGTCTTGCCACATCAATTCTCTGTGTGACAGCTCACTGCACAACTCACCTCCTCTCTTGTCTGTGTGTCTCCTGACCAAATACGTGACGCTGAAATCCAGGGGACCATTGGTAAAGCCCTCACCGCTGGTGCTGCCACGATCAAAATATAACTAGTAAGACAGTAAACTAGATTCTCAGGCATTTTCATCCCTCGTAATTCCCAATTCTACCAAATCCCCACCACGATTCTACACACACACACACACACACACACACACACACACGCACACTCTCTCTCTCTCCCTCTCTCCCTCTCTCCCTCTCTCTCTCATTTTGCCTTGAGAGATGGTAATATCACATTTATTTATCCACTCTGAGTAGGCAATTTATAATTCTGAAGTTCATTAAAAATTTATTTTCAAAACCCTTAAACACTTTCACGGCACCTACTCTATACCAGATGCTGTTGTTAGCACTTTTCAGATAATAACTCAATTAATCCTGGCAACCCATGTCTGCATTTCACAGATAGAAAAAAGGGCACCTTGCCCAAGATCACTTGCTAAAAAGTGGGGACCAAGTTTCTAACTCTAAGAGTCTGTTTCCTGCCTCCATTTCTCATCCACTGTACCAACCCTACAACCACCTAGTTAAGGCACATCAGAGGTGATTTCAAGAAAGCATGGATAAAAATGAATGCTGGTGTAGAAAGAACTGAGGAACATGGGCCATCACATTGAGGAGAGAAAAGAGTGACCTCAATAGATGGAAAAGGCAGTAGTACAGACCCTCTGTTCACAAATCAAACGTGACATGAGAATGTCAGGCTTCCCAGTTTCCTCAGCGCTCTTTCTTCCTTCTCCACCCCCAACACCCCAAACAGAACCAGTCTAGAAACATCTCACTAGTCATTCTCCTCCCAGCTCACAAGGGAAGGCCAACTTACAATATTTTGTTTTATAGTATTTTTTGCCTCCTCACTGTCAAGATGCAGCGATTATAGGGATTCATAAACAGAGGCAATATTTTCATAATTCAGAAGTAATTGCTTTTCAAGCTGCAGTACACAGACACTTCCCCAGAGCTTGAAGCAAAGCACTCAGTAGTTTTATATCTGATCTATGACACTATTGTTTAGATAGACGGTTTGGGTTTGGCAGTTTTGTTTTGCGGGTTTGTTTGGTTTGGTTTTAGTTTTTTTTGCTTCAATTTGGTATTCAACCACGTGGTGGTGCACTGAAAATTAGTTTGATCCACTCTCCTCTGTAGGTCTTTTGTGTGGCAGCATTACACACATCTCCCTGTTTTCCTTAGATTCTGGTTTATTTTATGATCTCTTAGAGAAAGTGGTAATGTTATAGCAGAGGAATTTATGTTATAATATTGGTTCTTCTCTGGCCTGAAAAGGATGAATTGTTCCCCATTCTGTGCTGCAGCAGCTCCTTTTTTCACTGTTATTACTGACCTGTATTTAACTATCTGGGTGGGCTTCTGGTAATAATTAAACTGCCGTCTCCATGAAATCCCTTGAGAGCAAACAGTGCGGACAGAGAAATAGGGCTTGTAGCGACATTTCACCATCATCAAGAGGACAGCCTGAAGGGCACTTGTGTGTTCTTTCTCTGTTCTTCAGGCCATAACAGTCTAAAAATCTGATGATAAAGCAACCTTTGAAAAGTCTGGATAATTTACTGGGCTTTTGTTAGGGCAGAGTTCTAATGTTTTTTCAACACTTCATTTCTACAGTTAGGCAGTGGCTTTGGAAACACATTAAAGACTCTGTCATATAACACTGAAATCCAAATCCCAATAAGGACCAGATTTTGAGTATTTAACCCTGAACGGCAGCACTTGAAAAAAAGAAAAGAGAGAGGGAAGGAGAGAGAGCATTATGAAGGTAGCATGGATCATTGGCACGAAAAGGTCCTGGAATCAAGAAATGAGTATTAATTCTACCTCTCTAAGTGTTTCACTGTGATCCAAGAAAAATGAAAACATCCTTAGGCTCTTGTCTCCTATATCCAAAACTTACAGACGAGACGCATCGGTTAAAACTAGGTTGGGCTGCATCATTTAAAAAGTGACTAACAACAGTGGTGGAAACACATGAAAGGAGCCTGATGCCGGCAGCTGAAGGCTAATGTAGTGAAGCCAGAGTTAGGAACCCAGGGTTCTACTCTGTGGACTTTCTCCATCCTCAGATTGCCAGCTCATGGTTTAAGATGATTCTTTAAATTCTAGTCATCAGGTCTGCATTCCAAACAGCAGGAGAATGGAAGGAATAAAGAAGGAACTTATCCTCTCCCTTAAATAGCACTTAGGACATCACGGCACACTTCTGTATCACATTTCATTGTCCAAACTGAGTCCACAGCCACACCTTAGTCACAAGGAAGCAAGAGAAGGTATACTTTTACCAAGTAGCAAAGTGCCAGTGTTAAAAGTAAGAAAACAGCCCACAATGGAGTTGCTTATGCTAAGTTCCTTGTCACCAGAGACTTAATTACAGCTTCGGCTCTCCCAGAAATGGAATTTTAAAGGAGTCGATCAGGAATCGGCTTATCAGCCTAGCTAGGTACCCTACCCGAGAGATTCCTGCTATCCCCTAAAGGAAAGTAACCTTGTAATAACCAACCTGCTTTCTGCCTGGTATAACGTCCTTGTTTCTGCTCCCTTCTGACTATGAAAGTCTTTCATTTTGTACAGCTCCTGGGAGCTCCTTTCTATCTGCTAGATTGAATGCTGTGAAAGTCAAGTTGATTTTTTACTCACATAAACTCTAAAAATGTTTAATATGCCTTAGTTTATCTTTTAACACGAGCTTAGCAGGAAGCAGAGAATGGCTTTGGGGAGGTGGTCTCTGCCCCATAGAAATGCAGGCTTTTCTGAGATATTAAAATGTATCAGTGATTAGCAAAGAGATCCTGCTGTGTAGCATTCGGGACTATGTCTAGTCACTTATGATGGACCATGATACTGTGAGAAAAAAGAATGCATACATGTATGTGTAACTGGGTTACTATGCTGTAGAATAGAAAAAAATGTACTGGGGAAATAATAAAATGTTAATGTAGAACATAAAATGTTTTAGGATACTAAAAATAAATAAATAAACAAAATGTACCATTGAAACACTAGTATTCTTTCTTCAAACATGGCATTTAGACAACATTACATAGCAATAAGCTTTCTCTCTTCCACCCACCCCCTGCCCAGCCTTGTGCCACTGTTGATACTGCCCACCAACACCATCCCCAAATCTGACAAGGCCCTTCAGGTTTTCTGTAGGGTATTGACATTGTCTGTACTGTTTAGAGTCACCGAATTAGATGTTTTCTGACAAAAACCTACTAAAACATCAAAATGTAATTGTAAAATACGAAAAGCAACTGGCTCTACAAACTAACAAGAGACAGAATTCACTGCTGACACTGTTGGAGAGATGACTGGGAAAGGATTGGAGAGCTCATGATGCTCACAAGAAAGAAGCCTGAGGACAAGAAAAGCTGAAGTTTGTATAGGTCATGTGACACACATGAGACACACTAGCCTGGCCAGTACTATGCTAACCTTTGCAGAAACTGTCTCATTTAACTGTCACGAGAACCCTATGACATATATAAGCTTTTTAAAAACTGCTTTATAAATAAGGAAATTGAGGTTCATAAAGATTTAGAGACTGTTTGAGGTCATACATTCAGTAAATAGCAGCAATAAAATGAAAAGAGACTTAGAAAGGATTACGAAAATTACTGACCAGTAAAACAGACCAGAAGAGAGTAGTCTTGCATGGAGACAGGCCACCCTGTGAGGAGCAGGGGCCTTGGCTAGAAGGAACCCCCCTCTGGCACAGCCTAGCAGGAGGGGAGCCGAGAATCACACCTTGAATTCCTTCTCAGCCCTTTTGCACACCTCCTGCAGAGGCCCCTGTTGGAGGAAGCCAACCAAAAGTCCAAGGTCCAGGGGTTTCCTGAAATAGTTTATACAGGTCAGCCTCCCAGAGCAGAAAGCAGAGTTGAAAGGGAAGAGCTGAATCAAGAGAAGCAAACAGGATCCCAGCACATAAGATAGGCCATCACTGCTCTCTCTTTGTTACATTCAAGGATAACAATGGACAAGTGACATAACTTTGCCATTTTACCATAAAAATGTCCCTTCCCATTCCTCCACCCACGCCTATAAGTGGGAGTTGGGATGCACGACGTGATTCACTGCCCTATTTGTGCCAGCAGGTAAGAAGTTAGAACCTTGGCCAACTATTTTTTTTTTCATTTTTTCAAGTTTTTTGATATATAGTTGAATTACATCGTTGTGATAATTTCTGCTGTACGACAAAGTGATTCAGTTATACACATAAACACACCCATTCTCTTTCATAGTCTTTTCCCACATAGATTATCACAGACTATTGAGTAGAGTTCTCTGTGCTGGCCAACTGTACTTACAGGTTTCCAAAACCTAATCTAAAGCATGTAAGAGAGATGCAACTGACTATCCTATTTTTAAATTATGTTTGGGGAAGAGGGCGTGAGGGGTAGAAATTACAGAACTATAACACTTCATTTTTTCCATGGCTTGAAGACACTCACCATGAAGAACTTTCTTCTTTCCTACGAATCATCTATTCCCCAAAGCATCTTCTACTTAGATCTCTTGGTTTTCTTCAGGGAAAGAGAATAGCAAGACAGCAACATTCTTCAAGTGGTTGTTTCCTGACTTGCAGATATGTCTTTACCAAGATCTTCCATCCCAGGTGAGTAGGTCTTTTTCTCATCCTCTATAAGGGATCTCTTTTCCTTTTTCCTGATCTTTTGCATATTATCCTTGTCCTTATTTTGCCCTCCTGAAATGCTGGCTTTTCTAGCTCAACACTTACCTCCCACTTACTCACTTCTTTAAGAAAGCCTGTTTAAACTAACTCATTCCCCAAAGGAGTTTTAGTTTACTTGAAATTTCCATAGCAGCTATGCTCATTGCCAAAACATTGTGAATCCTCCATATCTACCAGTACTGCCTGAATTTTCCCTGACCTGAGATTTGGTGTATAGGGATTGGCCTCATTCTTTTTCATGACAAGGTCCTTTTTCATGAAATTACTATGAAGTTATGATTGCATTTATCATTCTCCTGCTGGTGGACTCGTGGATTCATTTCTCCATTGTTTCATTGTTACGAACAATGCTATGTTTGACATAGTTCTAAATGTATTTCTATACCCACCTGGAAGTGTTCTGTAGGACAGATGCTAAAGAGTAAATCTGACTGGTCAAAGGGTTTACATGTTTATTATTTTCATAGCTCTTACCAAATTTCTTTTTTTTTAAGTGGTAGCCATGTGGGCTCCTATTTAATGCATGAGAGTGTCCTCATACCTCTCCCTCCTTGCACAATGGATACTACTAATCATGAAAATGTTTTCCCAATCAGACAGGCAAAAATGGTGTCTGAATATATTAATTTGTATTCTATAATTACCAGTAAAACTGAGTATTTTCTGTTAACAGAGCATCTGTACTTCTTCTCCAACTTGCTGCTCTTGGCGGATTCCTATTTTCTGAGAAGTCTCTGTCTCTTTGACTTGTAGATAGTATGTATGTAATATAGATTCAGCCTTCGTTTCTGTCCTAGATTACAACTATTCTCTCCTAGTCTCATTCTTGCCATTCATTAATTGCTTTCTTTGTGGATACAAATTTTGAAGTTTTAAGTGGTACAATCTCTGAACCTCACACCTCTTCATAATTATAAAAATATGAGAACTTATAAAAGCATAAAACTTTTCTCTCCCTCCTTCCTCTCTCTTCCTTCTTCTGCTTCCTGCCTCCCTCCCCCTCTCTATCCTGCCTCTCCCCCCATGCTTCCCTCCTTCTCTCTTCCTCTCCCTTCATCCCTCTCCCTGTGTCCCTCTCCCCCTCTCTTTTTTCACTTCTCTTTGTCTACAGGGCTCTGAAGTCTCTCATCCATTGTGCTGAGCATTTGACATACTCTTTCCACCTGGAGACACTCCTTCAACTTTGGAAATAGTTCTTTTTTTTTTTTTTTTGTCTTTTTGCTATTTCTTGGGCCCCTCTCGCGGCATATGGAGGTTCCCAGGCTAGGGGTCTAATCGGAGCTGTAGCTGCCAGCCTACGCCAGAGACACAGCAACACAGGATCCGAGCCGCATCTGTGACCTACACCACAGCTCACGGCAACGCCGGATCCTTAACCCACTGAGCAAGGGCAGGGACCGAACCCGCAACCTCATGGTTCCTAGTCGGATTCGTTAACCACTGCGCCACGACGGGAACTCCGGAAATAGTTCTTGAATTATTTTAAAAATGTCCTTCCCTCTGTTTTCTCCATTCTTATTTTCTGAAACACCAGGGACTCTTGAATCTGTCCTTTAAGTTTTCTTTTGCCTCTAATCTGTCTTTTGGTCCTTTTGCTATGAAGTTTCTGGGAGATTCTCTCAATGTTATCTTCCAAATCTTCTATTGAGTTTTAAATTTCCTTTCTTGTTTTTAATTTCCAAGCACTCTTACTTTTGTCCTTTAAATGTTTTGTTTATATAGCTTCCTGCTTTTTATATCATAAGTGGAATACCTTATTTCTCTAAGGATAATAATGAAAGTCTGTTTTGTTTTGTTTTTTTAAGTTTGGTCTTCCTGGAGAGTCTCAGTTTTCTCAAGTTGCTTTTTTCAATTTTTTTTCCTGGTCTCTGGCATTCACGTCAGGTTTCCCTTCAATGTCCAGTTACTCTTGTCATCCAATCACATTTAATAGTGAGGGGCTACAGAGCTGGCATCATGCTCCATGAGTGGGACTTTGTGGTGAGGGAGGTCTGCCTTTGCCATGATGTTGAGGAAGCCTTAAGGCCAGTCTTTTTTAGGTCTTTTCTTGAACAGCTTACGCGCCATTTAGAAGAGCATAACTCTAGGCAAACACCCAAACATGAGGGAAGGAAGGTTGGTGTTAACAGTTAGAGAGTAAACTTTCACCTAACACCTTATTTTTAATGTGCACCTCACAACCAACTGTACCTAGTGCCCCAAGTCCCAATCTCCTGTTCATAGACTTCAGACAAAAAAACGTACAGCTACTACCAGGGGGCAGGGATGGAGGTGAGCTGCATGGATTGGGTTAGGTTCTGGGACTTTGCTACTAATAAACAAGGTTTCAACATACCATCCTGGACCAAGCCCTGCCTTCACCTCCCACTTTCAGGGGCACCTGGCACTACCAGATCCTAAAACTAAGGCTCCTCAGTACATACTAGGTTTCTTCACTTTCCCATGGCTGGTTTAATATTCAGCTCTCTCTGTTTCGCTGGATCAGCAACCCCTTGTCCCTTGGCTTTCCAGCTCCCAAAATACTGTTGCTGTTGTCTCCTCTCCAGGTCTATTTTTCCTTCTGGGATTATAGCTTTTAAAAATATTGTTCTTGTAATTACAATGGGTTTTTGAAAGGGAATGGAGACTAACAAATATGTTTAATTCACCAACCTTTCTTAGTATTAAATTTTAACACACATATTTAAACTCATTTTACCATCAATCTTCAGGGTTAATGAATATCTATATTCCACTACACATACACCTGATCACATATGACACCACATATACACATACAAAGAAGACAAAAAAAAAGAAAAAAAGACAAGAATCTTGGCACGTCTTTAAATTTCTTCTGCACTTTTGTCTCATAAGTTAAAATTATCATAATCTAAGCAATGAAACTAGAACACACCCTCACACCATGCACAAAATAAACTCAAAATGGCTGAAAGACTTAAATATACGACAGGACACCATCAAACTCCTAGAAGAACACATAGGCAAAACACTCTCTGACATCAACCTCATGAATATTTTCTCAGGTCAGTCTCCCAAAGCAATAGAAATTAGAGCAAAAATAAACCCATGGGACCTCAACAAACTGAAAAGCTTTTGCACAGCAAAGGAAACCTAAAAGAAAACAAAAAGACAACTTACAGAATGGGAGAAAATAGTTTCAAATGATGCAACCGACAAGGGCTTAATCTCTAGAATATATAAACAACTTATACAACCCAGCAGCAAAAAACCAATCAATCAATGGAAAAGTGGGCAAAAGACCTGAATAGACATTTCTCCAAAGAAGATATACAGATGGCCAACAAACACATGAAAAAATGCTCAACATCGCTGGTTATAAGAGAAATGCAAATCAAAACTACCATGAGATATCACCTCACACCAGTCAGAATGGCCATCATTAATAAATCCACAAATAACAAGTGCTAGAGGGGCTGTGGAGAAAAGGGAACCCTCCTACACTGTTGGTGGGAATGTAAACTGGTACAGCCACTATGGAGAACAGTTTGGAGATACCTTAGAAATCTATACATAGAACTTCCATATGACCCTGCAATCCCACTCTTGGGCATCTATCCGGACAAAACTCTACTTAAAAGAGACACGTGCACCCACATGTTCATTGCAGCACTATTCACAATAGCCAAGACATGGAAACAACCCAATGTCCATCGACAGATGATTGGATTCGGAAGAGGTGGTATATATACACAATGGAATACTACTCAGCCATAAAAAAGAATGACATAATGCCATTTGCAGCAACATGGATGGAACTAGAGAATCTCATACTGAGTGAAATGAGCCAGAAAGACAAATACCATATGATATCACTTATAACTGGAATCTAATATCCAGCACAAATGAACATCTCCTTAGAAAAGAAAATCATGGACTCGGAGAAGAGACTTGTGGCTGCCTGATGGGAGGGGGAGGGGGAGGGAGTGGGAGGGATCGGGAGCTTGGGCTTATCAGACACAACTTAGAATAGATTTACAAGGAGATCCTGCTGAATAGCATTGAGAACTTTGTCTAGATACTCATGTTGCAACAGAAGAAAGGCTGGGGGAAAAATGTAATTGTAATGTATACATGTAAGGATAACCTGACCCCCTTGCTGTACAGTGGGAAAAAAAAAATTATCAAAATCTAATTCCAGATTTATTATGATGCATTAATTTTGCCTAACCAGCAGTATTAATGGTTCCTTTGTTCACACTGCTGCTTCCATTCACTTAACAAATATCTGAGTATTTTCTATATTTCCATAATTTTTTTTAGGACTACGTATTCTTCCTTCATGTAGCTTACGTAAATACTGGGAGAAATGGGCAATAAACAAGTAAGCATGTAACTAAATATCATCATTTTAGATAGTTATATTTGCTCTATAAAATAAAATGAGGAAATAGGAGAAAAGAAAGGTGATATTTGGGATACTGTGGCCAAGGAAGATCTTTCTAGAGAAGGTACATATGTGCAGAGACCCACATCATGCAAACAGATCAAGCTCTGGACACAGATGTTGTCTAGTGGTAATCAGCATCCATTGCCCCTTCCTTCTGCCTTCCCCACTGTATTATGGAGGCTGGAAATCTACATTTCTTAGACTTCCTTGCCAGCAGATTCTGGATACAGTTAGGGTCAGCCGATATGATGACCACACGAGTGCTAATGTATTAAGTGAGGAAGTAGGCTCATGCCACCAGGATCCACTGGTCTTACTGTGTATCCTGTTGGCCAGAAGAAACTGCTTCTTTAGAATGATGCACCAGCCTACTGAAAATTCAATTAGAGCACCACCTTAAAACAGCACACTGCAAGGTTCAGGTGCTGTCCTACAAGTTGTAGTCTATAGTCTCAGGGACTATGCAATCAACAGTGTTGCTTCTACTCTAGTCGCAATAGGTGCAGGAGGCAAGGATAGGCAAAGGAGTAGCATCTTCTTGAATACAACTTATAAACCATGAAATGTTCATTGCCTTTCTAATGTCTTTAGAGTCTGTTAGATAAAGGCAGCTGTACCCAAGGGAGAAAGAGTCCCACCAGGAGACATGACAAGTGTTCCATTGGCTGAGGAATCCATGTGAGATCAAAGAACTGACCACAGGGTTTGACAAGTCATTGATTACTATTGATCAACTAAGAGTGGATTTTGTGGAACATGTGGTTCAAAACCTGACTAAAGTAGGTTATAATAAGAGGTAATAAAGTAGGAAGAGTGAGCATAGATACCTTTTCAAAGAACGTTTATTACAAAGGAAAAGAAAGTTATAATAAAAGTTTGGTGCTGATATAAAGGGTAACTGAAAAGGAGCATAGTGTTAAGGGAGAATTTCTTCAAGACCAACAATATTAAATTTTAGTATGCTTTAGGCAATGACCTGGTGAAGAAGAAATGAGATGATACAAAAGTGAATGGGGGAATTCCCATTGTGGTTCAGCGGATTACAAACACAACTAGTATCCATGAGGATGTGGCTTCAATCCCTCACCTTGCTCAGTGGGTTAAGGATCTGGTGTTGCTGTGGCAAGTGCGGCCCTAACAACCAAAAAAAAAAAATGGGAATAAGTGAATGGGGAAACCCTCAGGGAGATGTCGTGGAGTAGGTAAAAGGGGATAGAATCTAGTGGGTGAGTAAAGAGAGTCTCCTTTGTTGAGGATATGATGATTTGACCACTGTAACAAGAGGCTAGACAGAGAACATGGATATAGATACAGATAGATTAGTAGATGGAAATATTCTATTTCCTTTCTTATTTCCAACAAAATAAGAGTCAAATACATCAGCTAAGTATAGATGAGGGGGAAAGGTAGGAGGTTTGGTTTAAAGAAGAAGGCATGAAATACCCATCAGGAAAAGAGAAAGGCAAATTTATTAGGGATACATATTAGACTTACTGAGTGATAATAACAGCATGCAGGAAATTTCTGGTCCATAATATGAAGTGAGACCAATTACCAAGATTATGCTTTACTAGAACTATATTCAGCTGTTTGTATGTAGAGAAGTTGTAGAAGTGGATTGAACTGTGGGTTGAGAATATTTTTCAGGTAAAAAGCCAGGGTTGTAAATGGGCTTGGAGGTATCTGCAAGTGGATGATGGTGGTGAGCAACCATGGAGGCTGGGTAAGAAGAAAAGTAAAGACAGATGGCCCCAGCAAGCGGGTCATAACAGAAGAAAACTGACAGATTAAAAGATTGAAGGCCCCAAAATATTGAGGTAGAAAGAAAGGAGACAGTGTAACAATGAGATTTCAAAGTTGATATAATTGCTACATAGGACAAGATCTAAAGGATGACCACAGGAGTGGAGAAAAGGATCACTGGAAATGAGAAAGTCCAGGAACTAACTGAATGATGAAATTTCCAGGAGTTACAACTTAAGTGTAAAGAGGAAGAGAGAGCAAGTCTTCAATGAATGAGAAAGAGTCACAAGTAGTGAGGGAATTTCTGTAATAAGGAAATGTAGCATGGGGTACAGTTTGAAGTTCAGGCACTTCAAAATAACCAGGATTTTTAGGAAAGGGGAATATTTTTTGAGAACAGCAACCAGAGGCAAGAGAAAATTTACCCCGACTTCAAGCTTTGTTGTGTGAAGGGGCTTCGGAGGAAAGAAAACTCCTCTCAAGAAACAGCTAAGTTTCAGGGGAAAAAAAGAAAGAAAGAAAGAAAAAAAAAAGCAAAACAGAGAAGGAAACATTTAAAGAAGAAATTTTTTTTTCGCCTTTTTTTAGGGCCAAATCTGGAGTATATGGAGGTTCCCAGGCTATGAGTCAAATGAGATCTGCAGCTGCCTGCCTACACCACAGCCAGAGCAACACAGGATCTGAGCCAAGTCTGACCTACACCATAGCTCACAGTAAGGCCAAATCCTTAACCCACTGAGCAAGGCCAGGGATCAAACCCAAGTCCTCATAGATACTAGTCGGGCTTGTTAACGGCTGAGCCACAATGGGAACTCCTAAAGAAATAACTTTTTTCCAAATTTTCTTCCTTCTTATGTGTGTGTGTGTGTGTGTGTGTGTGTGTGTGTGTGTGTGTGTGTGTATGTGTGTGTGTGTTTGTCTTGTGTTTTTTTTAGGGCCAGACCTATGGCATGTGGAGGTTCCCAGGCTAGGGGTTAAATCAGAGCTGCAGCTGCCAGCCCATGCCACAGCCACAGCAATGCGGGATCTCAGCCACATCTGTGACCTACACCACAGCTCATGGCAACTCGGGATCCTTAACCCACTGAGCCAGGCCAGGGATCAAACCTACATCCTCATGGATACTAGTCAGATTTGTTTCCACTGACCCACGATGGGATCATTTCCATTGTTTTAATGGAAAACATTCTCTTCAAGATATCTTGGGAATTCCCGTCGTGGCACAGTGGTTAACAAATCCCACTAGGAACCATGAGGTTTTGGGTTCAGTCCCTGCCTTTGCCCAGTGGGTTAAGGATCTGGCGTTGCCATGAGCTGTGGTGTGGGTCACTTGGATCTCACATTGCTGTGGCTCTGGCGTAGGCCGGCAGCTGCAGCTCTGATTGGACCCCTAGCCTGGGAACCTCCATATGCCACAGGAGCGGCTCAAGAAAAGGCAAAAAGACAAAAAAAAAAAAAGGTACCTTAGACAGTAATATTATTGAATCCTTCACTATTTAATAAATTTCTTCATTCACTCTTAAACATGTGTTTTGCTACATAAAGAACTCCAAGTTCCAACCAATTTTATCATTCATATCTTAAATCTTTCTCCATATTTTTCTCTTTGTATATTTGGACTGAGTTCTGGGGACATTCCTCCACAAGGTCTGTCAGCTCACAAACTGCACCTTCAGTTGTGACCATCCTAATATACACAGCCATCTGGTATTTGATTTCCATAATTGCCTCTTAAATTTAAATGCCAATAATTTTATTTTTTTAATATCATTCCATTCTTGGTCCTTGGTAGTAAAATTGTCTAGAATTCTTCTGAGAATTTTAATCTAGTTTATCTGAAAGCCTTCTTCTGTTTGACTTTTGAACTCTAATTCCTCAAGTGTTAGTTCTCCTATAAATTGAATTTGGGACCTTTCCTTTACAGCACTGGTTTTCCTCAAATGTTTAGTAGGTCCTGGTTAAGTATTTGCATCCATATATGAGAATTCTTGTCTTCATAGCAATAAACAAATATTCTATTTATAGCAGCTATCCCTTTGTGATTGCATGGTGAGGTGAGGGGATATGTGAAGTTAGGTGGAGTATGTGGGTAGATTGTCTTAAATGTGGAAATGCTTCAGTCTTCTTAGAGGTGGTCAGTAGCATACTAGCCAGCTCTGTCTCTCAAGCCCCACCACCCAAGTAGTGACTACCCTGGCATTTCCACCTCAGAGAGTTAAAGGTTATTCCAGAAGCAACTGCTAAAATTATCTGCACCACCCTGTCACTCCCTCCACTCCACTTTCTTCTGTCCTTGTGGAGATTGTATATTGCTTCAATCTGCTTTTCTTATCTATTTTGATTTAACACCCACTTTGGGAATGCTCCTTAATCAGAGCTCCTTAATCCTTATTTTGTTTTGAAGATAATTCTCCGGGTTATATCTTAAGAGAAAATTCTACTTCTGGCTGCTGCTCAGTTTAAACTGAGAGAGGAGGGAAAACAAATAATTTCCAAGGTAACTAATTCTATGAATTCCCCTATGACTATCCAAGGTCTCCTCTGTGCTTTGATTTTTTTTTTCCTAAAATTTGAGCATAAGGAAATTCCAGATATACTTTTATCTGCAATATTTTCTTCCCCGACATATGTCTTTGTGTCTTATTTTCACTGTTCTCTTAATACATTAATCCTAGTATAAATATTAAAATTACAGCTAACTTTTATCACCTTTTATGTTTTCTAGCACTGTTGTGAATTCGTTATATTTTTAAAAGCAACGCCTATCATTTCAAAACTTTAGGGAGGGAGGAGAGGTTAATAGGTGTTTTCAATCTACCATCTTCTCTAGCTAATAATGAGGTAGAATAAATCTGACCTCAAAGACAGAAATTTTATATATTCAAAAGTTAAAAGACTTATCCATAATTAGTCCATAAGTATTAAAGTCATTTCTAAAATGTCGATTTCCTCTTCTCTGTTAATACTTCCTTTAAAATCTATCCTTTATTAGGAAGTGTCCATTTATCTAATGTTTCACATAAACCAAGATTTCATATTCTTTTTCACTTCTCTCTTACCTTCAGCTTAAAAAAATTCTGGCCATAAACACATACTTTTTGGTAATGAAAAATCTTTTACTAGTAAATTTTCAAATAAAATACTGTGAAAGGCTTACACACTGAAAACTACAAAACATTGCTGAAAGACATTAAAGAAAACCTAAATAAATGTGAAAACATGTTTATAGATTGGAAGACTTAATATTGTTAAGATGGCAACACTATCCAAAGTGATCCACAGACTGACCGGAATCTCTATCAAAATTCCAACAGTCTTTTTGGCAGAAATGGAAAATCCAATCATCAAATTCATACGGAACTGCATGAGTCCCAGAACAGTCAAAACAAGGACTAAAAAGAAAAACAAAGTTGTGAGACCTACGCCTCCCAATTCCAAAATTTAGAAAATCTACAGTGATCAAACCAATGTGGTTCTAGCATAAGGATAGTAAACCACAGAAATAGATTTTAGGAGTTCCTCTGGTGGCTCAGTGGTTAACGAATCCGACTAGCAACCATGAGGTTGCGGGTTTGATCCCTGGCCTTGCTCAGTGGGTTAAGGATCCGGCATTGCTGTGAGCTGCGGTGTAGGTCACAGATGTGGCTCGGACGCCACGTTGCCTTGGCTCTGGTGTAGGCTGGCAGCTACAGCTCCGATTCAACTCCTAGCCTGGGAACCTCCATATGCTGCTGGAGTGGCCCAGGAAAAATGGCAAAAAGACAAAAAAAAAAAGAGAAATAGATTTTAGAGTCCAGAAATAAAACTATACATCTATGGCCAAATGATTTTCAACAAGCACACCAAGACTGTGGAAAAAACGATCTCTTCGACAAATAGTGCTAGCAAAACTGGGAATCCATATAGAAAAGAATGAAGTTGTCCCATACCTCCCATCATACAAAAACATTAACTCAAAATGAATCAATATCCTAAATAAAAGAGCTAAAACCATGAGTCTTCTTGTGGCACAGTGGGTTAAGGATCTGGTGGTATTGTTGCAGCAACCTGGGTCACTGCTGTGATGTGGGTTCAATCCCTGGCCTTGGAATTTCCACATGCTGCCAGAAAAAGAAAAAGAAAAAGAAAAAAGGACCATAAAGCCATAAAACTCTTAGAATAAAACACAGAAGTAAATCTTTATGACCTTAGATTTAACAATGAATTCTTAGATATGATACAAAATTACAGGCAACAAAAAATAAAAATAAAAATAGATAAGTACGACTTCATCAAAGTTAAAACTTTTATCAAAGAATACTAACAAAAAGCAGAAAAGACAACCTATAGAATGAATAAAATATTTGCAAATAATGTCCAGAATATACGAAGAACTCTTACAACTCAACAACAAAGACAACACCAGGTTTAAGTGGGCAAATGATTTGAAAAAACATTTCTTCAAAGATCTATATACAAATGGACAATAAGTACATGGAAAGAGGCTCAATATCATTAGTTATTAAGGAAATGCAAATCAAAACCACAGATACCACTTCACAGGCACAAGGAAAGGTTTTAAAAATAGAAAATAACCAATGTTGGAGAAACTAGAATTCTTAAACATTGCTGATAGGACTGTAATATGATTGCGCCTTTGTTGAAAGCAGTTTGGCAGTTCCCAAAAAAGTTAAACTTAAGAGTTACCATATGACCCAGAAAATCTACTCCTAGGTATATCCCCAAAAGAACTGAAAGCAGGTTTACAAACAGATACTTGCCATGAATGTTCCCAAGCATCCCTAATCACACTATTTAATGGATACAGAGTTCCAGTTGTTTAATGGATACAGAGTTTCAGTTTTACAAGCGAAAGTAGTTCTGAAGATTGACAGCACAACAATGCAAATATACTTATTACAAAACCATACACTTTAAAATGGTTAAGATGGTAAATTTTATGTTATATCTATTTACCACAATTAAATTCAAGTCCATACACTGGCTTTAATCTCCCAATTTTAAGTCACTTCATTTCAAAGAGCATTCTTAAGACATAACAAATATTTAAGCAACAAAATAAGCATTTATTTCTGTTTACAAAGTATTTTTACATATACTCTTTCATTTGAACCAAGACATTGTATTATTTGATTACTGTTATCTTGCTAGTAGCCCTTCTCTGGTTTCCCATTCACTATTGAGGATAACACAGCACACTCTGCATGTCAGAGATAAGTAAGCAGGGATAGCTAAATACAGACCCTGTGCTCAGTGTACGGAACTAAGAGCTAAAAGTTTCAGAAAGATTTATTTTTGTAGAAAATTATATTCTTGCTAAAATCCCTTTTCAGTAAGCTGAACAGGAGACCAAAGGATACACAGACCACGATTTATCTCCAAACTTCCTTACAACCTTCCTCTACAGAGACACACACAACCACGACATACCACACACTAGGTGCTATAGACTGCAGTCTAGTTATCATGACAACAGAGTTGTCTTCAAGTACACTTTCAGGCTGCTCCAAAAAAAAGTACTAATCATTACATACAACCTCGAATGACCTTTCATTTAAGATTAGAGTCCTTTGGTACAATAGGTACAATAAGCCTCTCAGGATCAATAAGTTAGAGGCAGTTCTGAAAGTTCATTTTTACCCATACATGTATCTTTTTTAAAAAAATTTATTATATTGTAGCTGATTTACAATGTTGTGTCAATTTATATAGCAGTGACACAGTTACACATATACACACATTCTTTTTCTCACATTATATATCTCTTTATTGCCAAGTGGTACGAACTTAGTCCCATGCCACTTGAGAACCTTAATCCAGACCCACATGTTTAGCTCCCTGGCTGCTTACCTACATCACCTGGCAGCCAAGGAGGAGAATATTACAGGAGTACTTTTCAGTAGAAAAATGTTATTTCCAGACTTTACTTATTGTCAAACTTTCCTTTTTCCTGTCCTAATGCTCCCACCACCCACACAGACACTTGGACTTTGGCATATCTTCTTCCTCCTCTCCCTCTCCCCACCTCACACACACCTTTAAAAACAAATGTCCCTTTGGTACAACCACTATGGAAAACAGTATGGAGGTACCTCAGAAAACTAAATATAGAACTACAATATGCACAGCAAAGGAAACCAAAAAGAAAACAAAAAGACAACTTACAGAATGGGAGAAAATAGTTTCAAATGATGCAACTGACAAGGGCTTAATCTCTAAAATATATAAACAACTTATACAACTCAACAGCAAAAAAGCCAATCACCCAATGGAAAAATGGGCAAAAGACCTGAATAGACATTTCTCCAAGGAAGATATACAGATGGCCAACAAGCACATGAAAAAATGCTCAACATCCCTGATTATTAGAGAAATGTAAACCAAAACTACCACGAGATACCACCTCACACCAGTCAGAATGGCCATCATTAATAAGTACACAAATAACAAATGGTGGAGGGGGTATGGAGAAAAGGGAACCCTCCTGCACTGCTGGTGAGAATGTAAGCTGGTACAACCACTATGGAGAACAGTAGGGAGGTACCTTAGAAAACTATACATAGAACTACCATATGACCCAGCAATCCCATGCTTGGGCATATATCTGGACCAAACGTTCCTTAAAAAAGACGCATGCACCTGCATGTTCATTGCAGCTCTATTCACAATAGCCAAGACATGGAAATAACCTAAATGTCCATCGACAGATGATTGGATTAAGAGGATGTGGTATATATACACAATGGAATACTACTCAGCCATAAGAAAGAACAAAATAATGCCATTTACAGCAACATGGATGGAACTAGAGACTCTTATACTTAGTGAAGTAAGTCACAAAGAGAAAAACAAATACCATATGATATCACTTATATCTGTAATCTAATATATGGCACAAATGAACCTATCTACAGAAAAGAAAAAAACTCGTGGACATGGAGTACAGACTTGTGGTTGCCAAGGGGGAGGGGGAGGGAGTGGGATGGACTGGGAGTTTGGGGTTAGTAGATGCAAACTATAGCATGTGGAGGAGATAAGCAATGAGATCCTGGTGTACAGCCCAAGGAACTATATCTAGTCATTATGATGGAGGATAAAGTGAGAAAAAGAATGTATGACTGTGTAACTTTGCTGTACAGCTGAAATTGACAGAACATTGTAAATCAACTATGAAAAAAATTTAAAATAAATAAAAAAAATAAATGTCCCTCTGGTGAGCACTTTGTAATGTATAAAAATACTGAATCACTACATTGTAACCTGAAATTAATATGTTTTAAATAAACTATACTTCAAGTTTTAAAAAAATGCCCCTTATCTTCATCAAGGTTCTAATGCCCTACTAGGATACAAGGCGGGTGGACCATGATTAGCTTTTTAAAAATCTCATTCCCTCCCATGATGCTTACATACCTTCCAAAGGGCTCCTTTCTCAATTATCAAACAGCTCTACCAGCTCCTCATGAATCTTCACAATCTTAAGTTAGACCAAGGAGAGGCTGCCCGGCCACATGGCCACAGCCAGGAGATGTTGGCTAATACAAGTGCCAGTCAGAGCAAGATATCACATGAAGACCAAGCCTTTTCAGGATGCCAACCCTCTCTCTTCTGCTGCTGGAATTTCCATTTCCAAAGTCCAAGAAAGATAGTAAATTCCTTTGTGACCAGCACCACTCCCTCTATCAGGCCTTGTGTGTATGAAACAGAGAAAACACAGGGACTTTCCTGGGCTGGAAATGTACTCATCATGATCCTTAAACATGGGGACCTACACTATTCAGAGTTTGGGTCTCTGCTAAGGGTGCACACATAGACCCAAAATAACACATTCTGGCATAATATGGACCACCACAACTACAAAGATGAAGGCTGAAAATCTTTTCTCAGTGAGTAAAAGAAAAGTCCCTGCAGTAGGACCTTGTTGGGTCTGAGCTTGTCTCACGGTTATTATTCCTCCCAAATTTCTAGAAAGAGTTAATAGGAGAATATACTGCATCTCTCACCTATACCCCACAGGCCCCTCCTTGCTTGAGAAACCTTATGTGGAAAGCACCTCCATCCACAGTCAGAATTGTCTTCTGGGCTTCATTAGTAAAGGAGACAGTGCTCCGAAAACTCTGAGAACATAGAAGAGTAAAGAACACAAAAAGCAATTATTTATAAGATTTATGTTATTAGAGCTTTGGTTTTGTTTTCTCTGGAAAAAAAAAATGCTTCCACATTTCCCAATTGCCTAGAGTAAATCCATTGTCTAACTGGGTCTTCACCTCCTCTGCAAAACAGCTCATCTCTGTGTGTGGCTGACTTGGGAAGGGTGGGAGCAGCTGGGTGAGGCATGCTTGCTGCAGCCATCCCAAGGGAAGAGTTTAAAGACCACATACAGGAAGGCTCTTTCTATTTTCCTCCCATGAAAGACAGAAAACTTTTTTAAAAATTAGAAATAAATAAACAAGAGGTACACTAAGATGCCAGAGCCTATCTCTTGATAGCTCAGCTTGCATACTGGGTTCTCCTGGTTTAGGGGTTGGCTTGGTCAATGTCCAAAGGTCCCTGGACTGAAGTAAACCTGTTTCTTTCTTCTCCTTTCTCTGCTTCTATCTTAGCATTTGTCTGGTTCAAAAGTAATTCTATTAAATAGAAATTTCCAACAAGGTCAGCTAGGGTAAATTTCATTAAGTCTTCAGTGTGGTTATCTTGTAAATGAGCAAACTTGCTTTGTCTGCAAAAACCAATCCACAGACTCATCTCTAACAGTTGGACTAGTTGAAATGCTATGAAATACTATGATGTGCAAAAGAGTGTCTGAAGATTATGGAAAGAACCTGTTAAGAGATGGCAGGAAGCCTTTAGTGCCGGTCATTTGCTCATTCACCCCCAGGTCTGTTACCCTCCCTCTTATGATAGGCAGAATAATGACTCTCAAAGACATCACATCCTAATCCCTGGCACTTACAGACATGTTATCTTTCATGGCAGAAGGGACTTTGCAGATGTGATTAAGAACCTGGAGATGAGGAGATGATCCAGTATCATACAAGTGGGACTGATGCAATCAGAAGAGGAAGGCAGAAGGACTAAAGTGAAAAGAAAAAAAAAAGGTAGATCTGATTAGGAAAACAGAGGTTAGAGTGATATAGTGAAGACAGAGGAAGGGGCCATGAGCCAAGAAATGCAGGTAGCCTCTACATGCTGGAAAAGGAAACAAAACAGATTTTTCCCAGAAGCTCCAGAAGAAATGAAGCTCTGCTGACGCCTTGACTTTAGATTTCTGTCCTCTAGAAATATAAAAGAATGAATTTGTACTTTCTTTTTTTTTTTTTTGTCTTTTGTCTTTTTAGAGCCACACTAGCAGCATATGGAGGTTTCCAGGCTAGGGTCTAATCGGAGCTGTGACCGCCAGCCTACACCAGAGCCACAGCAATGTCAGATCTGAGCAGCGTCTGCAACCTACACCACAGCTCACGGAAACACCAGATCCTTAACCCACTGGGCAAGGCCAGGGATCGAACCTGCAACCTCATGGTTCCTAGTCAGATTCGTTTCTGCTGCACCACGACGGGAACTCCCAAATTGACATTGTTTTAAGCCACCAAGTCTGTGGCAATGGGCTACAGCAGCAAAGGGAAATTGATACTCCTTCCCATCCCACCCCTGAACTGTTCATTCATTCAAGAAGCTACCACCAGCCAACTATGTTTCCCAGGCCACCTTGCTGCTGCCAGCTCCATTTAGCGACAGGAGGAACTTTGCTTAGCTTTATTGCTGCAGCTGAGACTAGAGGTTGAGAAGAAGACAGAAGCCAGAGAATTACCTTCCCACCTCCTGCTTTGGACAAGGTCTCCAGCAATTGCTGGTTCCCTTCCATGGTCTCCGGTCATCAAATCCAGGGTCACAGCCTCTAGAAACACGAGCCCCTCACTCTGTCTTCTAGCCCTGCCTCTGATTAGCCTCACCTTCTTGTGAGCTTGTGTAGCCCTTCTAACACCTTCATGATGAATTTAGCATATTAAATTCCCTGCATTAAAGTACTTGATGTCAGTTATGTTTTCTTAAGAGGATTCTTTCAAGAACCAACTCTATTCCTAATGTCTGCTTATTTTTATTTCCTGTACCAGTGTTGTTTGTTCACCTACAGCTGAGGTCATACATTCAAGACTCTCTCCCATATTTTTTCGATCATAGCAGAGTAACACTGATGGCTTTCCAGGAATTGAAGGTCTTTTCCCTTCCCTCATACCCTGCTTCTGTCAGCATAGTGAATTGGATAATGCCTCCCAACAGTGGTTGATTGCAATTTAATTAGTTTATGCAAACTGGCATAATTTAAGTGTGAATCAAACAACCTCTTTCTATGATCTAGTGACCTAGAAAAATGAAAGCAATGATATTCAGTGAGGAATTCTTATTCAACCAGCCTAAATTTCCTTAGCAAATCAGAAGGCACATTTTTTGGTATGTGAACTGGAAGATCATCCTCGTCACTTTTGCTTAGCTTTACTGCTGCAGCTGAGGTAATCAGGCAAGTTTTTATTTAAGACATTGTTCAATGAGTTCATCACTTGAACAATTCAATATGCTATTAGTTCTTGAGGTTTGTTTGCTGAGGTCTGGGGAATGATGGTCTTCGGAGACATAGCAATGGTCCCTAAAAACAGAATCTCAAGGTCTAATTCCTACCTTATTAATTTGCTAGAGCTACCATAACAAAGTCTCACAAACTGGGTGGCTTACACAGAAGTTTATCATCTCACAGTTTTGGGGGTAGAAGGTCAAAATCAAGATCTGGCCAAGGTTGGTTCCTTCTGAGAGGTGTAAGGGAGAATCTGGCAATCTTTGGTGCTCCTTGGCTTTCAAAGCATTGCCCCCTCTGCTTTAATCTTCATGTGATGTTCTCTGTGTATCTGACTCCAAATTTCCCCCTTTTAAAAGGAGAACAGATGCACTGGCTTTGGGGCCCATCCTAACCACTTCATCTTAACATATAACCTCTGTACAGACCCTAACTCCGAATAAAGTCACATTCTAGAGAACCAAGGGGGTTAGGAGTTCATACAAACTGGTCATGGAGGGGGACACAATTAAACAGATACCCTGTTCTCCAAGGAAAGCCTTTGGGTCTTTATGGTTTTAATTCTGGTAGACTCACTTGAGCCAATGGACAATTTTCTCTCCTTTTAATGTTCTTTCCAATGGGCATAGTAAAAGTGACGTTGAGAAATTTTTCTAATTAATCCAAAGGATACTAAGACAGATTGAGGATTCTCCTCTGCATTCCTTTTCTTATTCCTTGTAAATTAAACGTCCTAGTAAACTAATGATATCTGGTTGTATATGCCTATCAATCAAGTCCTGTGAAGTCGGAACAGAGGTAGGATATTCTCAAGACTATATACCAAGAGTAAGAAGCAGTAACAGACTACAGACAGAGGAAAATAATCCAACATTATATTATTAAGACAGAACTAGAACCACTCTGCTTTGTTCTTCTTTCCCCCAAGCCCATATTTGAACAGGGAATTAATTTAATTAAGTTCTTCAATAATGTATGTTCCCTATTTTTTATTCATTTTTTAGTTTTATTCATTTCTTCTAAACTTTCTGAGGAAAGTTTATTTTAGAATATTTTTTGAAAAGAAAGTGAGGAGTTCCCATGTGGCTCTGTGGAAACGAACCCAACTAGTACCCATGAGGATGTGGGTTCAACCTCTGGCCTCTTTCAGTGGGTTAAGGATCTGGCATTTCTGTGGCTGTGGCTGAGCTGTAGGCTGACAGCTGCAGCACTGATTTGACCCCTAGCCTGGGAACTTCCATATGGCGTGGGTGTGGCCCTAAAAAGCAAATAATAATAATAATAATAACAATAATAAATGAAAAGAAAGTTCTGGAGGAGTTTCCATTGTGGCTCAATGGAAATGAATCTGACTAGCATCCATGAGGACACAGGTTTAATCCCTAGGCTCGCTCATTGGGTTAAGGATCCAGCATTGCTGTGGCTGTGGTGTAGGCCGACAGCTACAGCTCCAATTTGACCCCTAGCCAAGTAACCTCCTTATGCCATGGGTGCAGCCCTATAAAGACAAAAAAAAAAATTGCTGGAGAACAATATTGTTTATTTTATTTTTATATACAAATGTTTATAGCCATCCTTGAGTACAATATTCTTTAAATTCTACAAAAGCATAGGGACCAGAAACACAGTTGAGACTTTTTTATTTCTGCCCCCAAGGCATGTGAAAGTTCCTTGGCCAGGGATTGAACTCACACCATAACAACCTGGGCTGCTACAGAGACAATTCTGGATCCTTAACCCCCTGCACCGCAAGGAAACCCCCCAGACACACAGTTGGAGGCTCAAAGTAATTAACGTCTGTGTTTATATGATTATAAGTGATGGGCCTTGATATAAAAGGCCTATTCACAGAACATAGAGAACACATTCCTTCTCTCAGTTATAGAAAAATAACACAGAAATGCAGAAACATTTTTAACCTGACCAAAGCTGAGAGCACTTCAGACACAGCTCCTAAAAAACACGCTCCTAAAGCAATCTGAACTCACATAAGGCCATTCTTCTCTTGTTTAGAACTAAAAAGATTGACTATGTGAAAAGAAAAAGCAACTGGTAACAGCTTCATTCACTAAAGACACTATCATTTTTCTCAACATTTATGATCCACCTTCTGAAACTGTATGAGCAGTGTGTAAAAGTAAATCTTGAGGGGAAAGTGTGATACTGGGATATATGAGTTCTGATTAAACATTTGCGCCAGTTTTCTGGAAGTGCAAAATATTTTACAAGAAGCTTTATTGAGGAAAAACATGGTATAAAAATGCATGGGGGCTCAGAATATTATTTCTCCCAAGGCCCATTTTTAGCTAGCTCCTCAATACCAAGTGCCAGCTGCACAGCTCAGGCACATGGACCTTGTAACCTACTGAGTTAACAAAACAAGCTGATCCATTTCGGTGGTGGGATTCTAACAGATCTTTCCAACAAGTCATGAAGTTGTTATCTCCAGTTACTCCTGCCAGGTCCCAGGCCAGTAATCTAAGCGTCTTTAGAGCGTATCTTGTTTTTCCTCTTATGCCTAAGTCATCACCACCTTGACTCATTTATCATGTTAAAATATAGCAAAGATTTTTCACATAAAGCTCTTTTGTTAAGACCGAGAACTGCAGCATGCTGAGGGCTGTCAGCAAAAATCACAGGGAAACAAATACTCCTTTTAAGCACTTCAATCTTCTGTTACACCACACACAATCAAAAATTAGTTGATTATAACTCAAAACTAGGAAACATTTTTATACTCTGTTATGGGGGGAGGGAGGCAACTACACATAGGCCTCTTGATGGAAGCCTGTTCTTTGTTGGGTCTTCATTGTGTATTTAGTCACTCTCAAGGATCAAACATATCAAAGAGTTTGGCAAGAAATCTTTCTTTCCCCTTCCAAATTCCCACAGATTTTCCAAATGTTGGCCCTTGAACACACAAAACCATACAAGCCTATGACTATAAACGTACTCTGCTTGAAAATTAATAGAACCACCATGTATTCCACTCATAGTCTGAAATCACAGTTCTTAAAATTTGGAACCAAACTGAAAATTTTAAGTCAGTACAAAGGCAATTTCAGTCCCACACGTCTGGAAGAAAATAAGCATTAATACCTGTAGTCTCCAGCTCCATATGGGCTAAGTGGAGGTAGGAGTATGTAATTCCAGTTGCTTCCTTTACTCTCATTCCCCACCCCTCACATCCATCTCATGTTCACTTTGTTTATATAAGCACGTGTCCATTTCCAGAACCCCATCATGTACTAACCATGGGACTCAATAATGTACTTTAATGTGGGGAGTTTCCTTTTTGAAAAGCAACATTCATTGGCATGTAGTGTAGTTATAATAACAGTGTAAAGTTTACTAGAGGGCTCCAGAGTCAAACTACCCAAGTTCTAATCCCAGTGCTACTACTACTTATTATTAAATTGAAAAATACGATATTCCCTTTTCGAGGATGGGGGGAAAAAACTAATATTTACCATTCCACATGATTCAATTTAATATGTCTCCAAAAACCCATCTGAAAAAAATAGGCATAATAGTTTCTTTGAGTAATTAATGAGGTAAATAGAGAATTCTGGTTACATAATTAACTACAGATGTGGCAAGTAGACAGTGTGGTCAAACAGTGCTTTCTCAAACTTTAACATGCGTAGGAATTACCTGGAGATTAGATTAAAAAGCAGATCCTGGGAGTTCCCATGGTGGCTCAGTGGTTAATGAATCTGACTGGGAACCATGAGGTTGCGGGTTCGATCCCTGGCCTTGTTCAGTAGGTTCAAGATCCAGCATTGCCATGAGCTGTGGTGTAGGTCACAGACGTGGCTCAGATCCCAAGTTGCTGTGGCTGTGGTGTAGGCCGGCAGCTATGGCTCCGATTGGACCCTTAGCCTGGAAACCTCCATATGCCGCAGGTACAGTCCCGGAAAAGACAAAAAGATTAAAAAAATAGTAGATCCTGATTCAGTGGTATGGGTTGGACTCCAAGATTCTGCATTTCTAACAAGCACCCAAATGATTTTGACACTGTCAGCCCAGCACCATGTTTGAATGGCAAGTATTATAAGACATACTTCCCTTCTCTGATGAGCGGAATCACCTGGGGTGTTTCTTAAAAATACTCCTTCCTGGCTCCTCCCCTAGAGACTTTCACTAGTTGGGTCTGAGAAAGGGCCCAGGTTTCTTATTTTTAGCAAGTAGCTGCAGGTGAGTCTATCTCATTGTTAGCAAACCATAGAATCACTACTGTAAATAAGACGTGGAGTTCCCCCTGTGGTGCAGTGGGTTAGGGATCTGGCGTTGTCTCTGGCGGCACAGGTTTGATCCCTGGACTTGTGCCGTGGCTTAAGGATCCAGCATGGCCACAGGTGCAGCTCAGATTGGATCCCTGGCCTTGGAACTTCCATATGCCATGAATGATAAAAAATAAAATGAGAGGTATAAATAAAATTCTATATGAGTTAAGAAAAGGAAGAGATCATTTTTAGTAAAGAGGTCAGAAAAAGTTTCTCAGAGGAGACATTCTGTTCTTAAAATTAGGTGGGATTTGACTCTAGCAAGATGTGGCAAGCCTTCCAGAGCAAAACTAGGAGTGAAAACAGAGTTAGGGTATGTGGTACAGAGTGCACCAATGTAGGTCACTCAATCAACCTGCAGTATTGAGTTCACCAAGTGGAAGATCTCAAATAGCAAATAAACACATTGGAGCTCTACTATGAGACCCTGGAGAGAGAGTGACCATTCCTGAGCTGTGACGTGATCAGAACCAGGCTTTTAGCATACTGGCTGCTCAGGACTGAAGTTGGGCTGAGGCTGGGCATAGGAGAATCACTGCAGATTCCAAAGCAGAGCCTGGGACTGAAAACCAGGGGCTTAATGTGATGGGCAGAGGGCTGAGTCTTTCTTTGTCTCAGCTTCTTCCTCAAAGGAAACATGTCCTTTTGAAAATCTAGGTGCTCAAGTGATGTGGGATTTTCCAAGGTATGTCTTTTATGTCCTCCCTTCAGAGAGGCATTGTAAATGGCTACGTGGGGGCCCATAGCAATGGGATGATGAGGGTGTCCTTCCCCATCGCAGGTAAGCTCAGCTCTCACCAGACACACAAACTCCAAGAAACTTAGATGGTGTCCTTGGGATTCCTTAAGAGCTTACCCAAACCTAATTTCTCTCAGAAGTTCCCCTTCTTTCCAAAACAGCATATTCTGAAGGCCAGCCCACACACTCCAGAGTGGTCAGTACCAAACAGGGGAGTCATAGTCTTTCAAGTACACTCACAAAACACCCTCCCTTTTATTTAAGACAATTATTCATGTGACAAAAGCATCTTACTTTTCTCCAAAGAGAGGACCTGGATGGATGGATGGATGGATGGATGGATGGATGGATGGATGGATCCATCACCCCAACCCTAATTAGAGTGTTAAATTCTACTTTCAAACTAACCCTAATTAGAGTGTTAAATTCTACTTTCAAACTTCTTCAAATGCTAGCCCTTAAGTTGTCCCCCCCAGCCACACCGAGTGGCCTCCCAGCACTCTCGCTGCACCAGCTCCCTTTGTCAAGAATTACCCCCACCTAAGGGTCACCAGGACCTCCCAAGGCCCCCATTAGCAAACTGCCTCCTTGCACTTTGGGGTCTGCCATCCTCAACACATTTGCTGCCTAAGTGATCGTGTTTGGCCCAGCACACCTCTAGACCAATGTTGTTCCAGCTGTAATGAGTTTCTCATTCCTTTTAGTTCATGGTATTAGTCAGCAAGGCAGACTTCTCAAACACTGAAGTCACACCACCTCACACAACTTTAAACCTTTTCTCTTTAAACGGCCAATGAAGCTCAAGTGCTTTCTGAGAAGAGCGGGACTGGCCTGGATAAGGTGGCTTGATTAAGACCTGCATGTGTACTGCAAGTTTGATCAGGATAATAATAAAGGAAAACTCCTGTTCTGCATACCAAGAACCCAGGGGAATTATAACGAGTGGGAACGGGAAGGGAAGAAAAAACAAAACAAAACAAAACAAAACACTGAGTAAGGCACTTGGGGGACAAAGGAATAATAGTTTCTCTCTTAAATTCTACATCAGCAGGATTAAAGATGCCTCCACGAGACCCAAATATACATAAATTTTTTAAAAAATTGTAATTCATGTGCACTTAGACATTTTTGCCTCAGAAATAGCCGGCACAGCCGCCTCCCAGATCCCACGCATTCGCTGTGTACAGTACTTCTGTCACAGCTGAAAGGCATTAAGTAGTCCTGAAATAATACTCCGTGTTAAAGCTTTTATTCTCTTTAATACAACACACTCTCTTTTATTCTATCACAACCCACTGCTAGTCAGGATGTTTAAGGCATTCTCAGCGCCGATGCAGACCCACCAGAGACCACCTAAGTTTTCTTTCTTAGTTAATGGCTCTGTAAAAGGGAAGCAGTCGCAACATGCCCATCAGAATATACCAGCTGCCTTTTATTAAGTACCTACTGTGTTCTGGGCCCTTTGTACTGCTCATCCTTACACTAGCCTGCCAGCATAGTTTTATTATTCCACCCATTTTACAGATGAAGAGACTAAAATGCAGGGGCTAAATCACTTGCCCAAAGCTACCAGCAAGTGTCAAAACCAAAAATTGAACCCAGGCAGACCTAGTCCCTAGGCTTGCACCACCATGCTCCCCCAAATGACACAGGCATTAACCTGTTTCAGTTAACTGCATTCCCAGGTTTAAAAAGGACGGGGACAGAGCCCACATATGTACTTACATGCTTGGTCCTCATCAGTTAACTGCAACCTTTCTTCTGAGATGTCACTCTTCCGAACTTCATCATAGTAAACCACGATGCCTTCTCCCAGATTACTCCACTTTCACACTCATAAAATTGTCCTTCTGTGGCCACCGTACAAATCCCAATTAGCTAAAGGGGTTGGTAAGTAGGAGCCTGGGATTGACCAGTCCCTCCATCACAGCTGAATATGATAAGGACTAACATTCAGTAGAAAACAGTGCTATAGAATTTGAGAAGGGTATTAAAACATCCCCCAAAGAGGTCACATTTGCCACCCGAGGCCACAACTATCGCATAGCCAGTTTTATCATTTTACAAGCTCTTTAGTTTACAACACCAGGGAAAAAACAAGTATATAGTATTTTTTTTCCTAATCACTATTGAGACATGTTTTGCCCCATCAACTTAATAAAATCACAGAACTTTGTTCACATGCTAAACTACAGATCTGAGAAAATGTTAATGTGTTTAATTCTTGGTCAGCACTTGGGTTCTCCTTTAGCCACCATGCTACCGGGAGGTTCATCTACAGAAACCCCTCTTTAAACAAATTCACTCCACTTTATAAAAGCCCTCTGAGTGTGGCAATTTACTGCTTACACCAGAGTTTGGGGAAGCTGGCCTCAGGGCTAGAGGGCAAGCTGGTTCACATTTGCTCAACTGCATGTTTGGGTTAACCAAAAGCCAGCTAATCAGAACCACCAGCTATTTAAGTAAACCCCTTCACTTCAGGAATAGATTCCTAAAGACCAAATAAAGCTTGCTTAACCAAGTGTGCTGCTCTCATTAACTCATTACCCTTGATGTTTGCTCACAAAAGCTGATTTTGTCAGACTAGTGGTTATTTAAGACAGGAGCCATACACTAACAAACCTCATGATGACCAACAGCATTCACATGAAAGAGGCAGTTTTGCGTCAAGATGAGGCCAAAAGTGGAATGCTGGAGTCTTAGCATTTCCTGTGGCATCTTCACCTAACCTCAGGAGCTGCACCAGCAAAATATCCTGACCTTTGGCAGGTCAGGAATTGAGACAGGGAAAAGCAGAGTCCAATTGTCTGCTTTCTCCTTAGGATGAGAATAATCTTTGGGGCAAGGGAAGGAAGGACAAGTGGAACAGAATGTGGTATATCTACTCTCCTTATCTTCTTTTGCCCACAGAATATCTCTTTTGCATCTTCTCTGATGATATACTATCCTTTCCTTCCCTCTTTCCTTCATTCTTCTTTCTTTCTTTCCTTCCTTCCTCCTTTCCTCTCTCCCTTCCTTCCTTCATCCTTTCCTTCCATATCTACTATATACCTAAGCAGTTTTCTAACTGTTGATGTGGTAAAGGATGGAGGAAAGGACAGTGATGAAGGAAATGCAGCCTTGGAATTAAGCTCTGGAAGACAAAATAAGCAGCCCACAGGAGGGAGTGTGCGGATCTATAGAGAGATGTGGATTTGAATCCCACCCAGAAGCCACAGATCAAGGAAAAGTTGTCTCTTTCTTCCATCCCTCCTACCTCATTCCTAACCTAATTGAGACCATACCCACCCTCAGAGACACTAAAGAACTAGATGTGAACTCAAATGGTTGTGGCTCATCCATGCTATAGTTATTAGCTGCCTCACATTTCCCTTATTTTTCACAGCAACCCCATACAGACAAATAAGCATAGAAGTTAGAGATATTTGGAAAGACTCAGCAGGAAGAACCCTGGGAAGCCTTCAGAGCAACGCAGTTTGGAGTCTGCTGCATGTGGAAGGAAATATGACACTCCCCCAGGAAAATGTTCTCCCGGGAAGCAGATGCCGGTTACTACCCAAAGGCAGGGCAGACAACTTGGTTTTTGTTCCTGCTGGTTTATTCATTGTTCTGATGTGATTTACAGCATTATTATGAGTCAAAAATGCCTAATGGTTGGGAATGAACTGGACTTTAAGGCATAAAAAATTTCCTGATGTGCTTGTTCAGCTGTGATTCCAAAAGAGCTTTGTTTCCCTGGAAAGAAGACTTGGAACTTCCCTGCAGTTAGGAAGATTGAGCTAAAGAGCAATCAGATTTCCCACCAAGGCATGGTCCCCTAAACCTCACTAATCTATATGATCTGTGGCTAGTTAGCAACTGTGGAAGTAGGTGTACATAACAATACATCCAGCAAGGAGTAAAAGCAACATCGTTGCATTCTCTCCACTCCCACTGAAGCCTCATCACTTCACCCCTGGAATACTACACCTGCTAGTCTCTCTCACCTTAGGATATACAGTAGCCCTGTAGCCAGATAAATAAGCCTCTTCCATCACATGGTCTCCCTGCTCTAAACATAAATTCCTGCTTGCTGAAGCAAATCTAAAGTCTATTATCTGGAGTTCCCATTGTGGCGAAGTGGAAACAAATCCAACTAGGAACCATGAGGTTGTGGGTTCATCCCTGGCCTCGCTCAGTGAGTTAAGGATCTGGCATTGCCGTGAGCTGTGTAGGGACAATAATTCCCCCACACACACCAATTTCTATCATTCTCTTCTTCCTTTTAAGTAATAGTATCCTCTTTTCTAAGCATATGAGTTCCATCTAGGGACTACATTTCCTAACTTCTATATGAGCATATTAAATTTTGCCAATGAAATGTGACCTGAAATCAATTATACAACTCTTTTCATATCTTATTTTAAAAAGACATTATCTTAAATATTTGGAAGATTTCAATTCTGAGTAATTAATAGAACTAGCAGAGAGAAAAATCAATAAGGATATAGAACATTTTTTTTTAATACTGTAAACCAATTTGACCTGATTGATATTAAAGCAAATAACAGTCAAGTACACATTCAGTTCAGGTGCTTGCAAAACATTCACCAAGATAGACCACTTACAACTTGGCTATAAAACAAGTTCCAATAAAGTGCAAGGATTGCTATTATATAGAATATATTCTCAGACCATATGAGTATAATAAATCAATAAAAACCAAATATTTGGAAATTGACACATTTCTAAACAACCCATAGGTCAAAGAATAAATCAAAAAGGAGATTAGAAAGTAAGTTCACCTAAATAAAAATAAAACATAACAAAGTTTGTGAGATGTTGCTAAAGTAGTGCTTAGAGAAAAATTTATAGCTATAAATGCATATATTAGAGAAGGAGAAAAGACTAAAATCTATAACCTAAGATATCACCTTAAGAAGCAAAAAAGGAAGATCAGATTAAACCCAAACTGTATAAAAGGAAGTAAATAATATAGAATAGAAACAAATGTATCATAGAACAAGCAAAAAATAGAGAAAATCAAACCCAAAAGCTGGCTCTTTGAAAATGTCAATAAATTTTATAAACTTCTAGTTAGATTTATTTTAAGGAGAGAAATGGGTAAAACACAAATTACAACATCAGGAATGACACAAGGACATGACTACATATACTAATATACCAAAAGGAGTGTACACAGAAGAGAATATTATTAACAACTTCATGACAATAAATTCAACAACTCAGATAAAATGGGCAAATTCCTCAAAAGAAATAAACTACTAAAATAGACACAAGAAGAGAAACAACATCTGAATAATCCTATATTAAAAAATAAATTTATAATAAAATAAATTTTAAAAAAAACTAAACTCCAGGCCCAGATAGCATCACAGGTAAATTCTACAAAATATTTAAGGAAGAAATAAAACCATCTTTCTACTGAGGATTTGCTAAAATATGCATAATGCAAGATCAAGGACCTGTCTTCCTTGATGAGGTGTCCTGTGGCATCATACACTAACCTGATGTATAGTAGGTGCTCAATATATAAATGCTGAAGAAAAAAAAGAAATAAGACCATCTTTCAAAAGTGCCTCAAAAATTTGAGGAAGAAACATGTCACAATTCACTTTATGAAGCCAGCATAACCCTGATACCAAAAAGATATCACAAGAAAAAAAAAAAAGAGTTTTATGATTATAGACACAAAAAGCCTTTACAATACATTAGTAAATTGAATCTCACAATATATAAAATTCATATAGCTCTTACCTTAAAATGTATTACATCCCAATAAACCCATTGTAAGTTGAAAATACCATAAGTTAAAATGTATTTAATAAATCTAACCTACCAAATGTCACAGCTTAGCCTAGCCCATCTTACACATGTTCAGAATGGTCACATTAGCCTAATCATGTAACAAAGCAAAATCATCTAACGTAAAACCTATTTTATAATAAAGTGTTGAACATCTCACATATTTACTAAACACTGAAATTGAAAAACAGAATGGTGGGTACAAAATGGTGGTAAGTATTTCAGTTGTTTATGCTCCAGATCATTCAGCTCACTGGGAGTCGAGGCTCACTGGCACTGCCCAACATCATGAGAGAGTATTGTACAGCATATCACAAGCTCAAGAAAAGAACAAAATTCAAATACATTTTCTATAGAATGCATATTATTGCTTTCATAAGTCAAACCATAGTAACACAGGCACCATCTGTACTATATCATGTCCAAGTTGGAGAAGTAGGGTTGGAGCAGGGAATATCCCAGGGACAAAATGTAGTTTAAAATTTGAATATCAATCAGTGTAATTCAACACATTAACAGAATAATGAAGAAGACCCTGTATAATTATCTTAATATTTGCAGGAAAGGGATTTGAAGAATTTAATAACTTTTTTTTCTTTTTATTATTTTTTTTATTTTTTGTAATTATTATTTTTAATAGTTATTTCCCCAGTACAATTTTTTTCTACTGTACAGCATGGTGACCCAGTTACACATACATGTACACATTCTATTTTCGCACATTATCATGCTCCATCATAAGTGACTAGACATAGTTCCCAGTGCAACACAGCAAGATCTCATTGCTAATCCATTCCAAAGGCAATAGTTTGTATCTACTAACCCCAAGCTCCCCAACCACCCCACTCCCTCCCCCTCCCCCTTGGCAACCACTAGTCTATTCTCCAAGTCCATGATTTTCTTTTCTGTAGAAAGGTTCATTTGTACCTTATATTAGATTCCATACCTAAGTGAAATCATATGGCTTTTATCTTTCTCTTTCTGACTTGCTTCACTCAGTATGAGAGTCTCTAGTTCCATCCATGTTCCTGCAAATGGCATTATTTTGTTCTTTTTTATGGCTGAGTAGTATTCCATTGTGTATATATACCACATCTTCCTAATCCAATTGTCTGTTGATGGACATTTGGGTTGTTTCCATGTCTTGGCTATTGTGAATAGAGCTGCAATATACATGCGGGAACATGTGTCTTTTTAAGGAAAGTTTTGTCTCGATATTTGCAATAAACACTCTCAGAAAACTGGAGAATTTCCAGTTTGAAGGAATCTTCCTCAACTTTATAAAATAAAGACCTACAACTTATATCACACATAAGGGTGAAAAACTGAATGCTTTCTTCCTAAGATTGGGAATAAGCAGATTGCTGCTTTCATCACTTCTATTCAACATTACACTGGAGATCTTAACTAGTGTAATAAAGCAAGAAAAATAAATAAAAAGTATACATGCATACCTTGGAGATATTGTAGGTTTGGTTCCAGATCCTCACAATAAAGCAAATATTGCAATAAAGCGAATCACAGGAATTTTTTTGGTTTCCCAATGTGTATGAAAGCTATATTCACACTACACTGTAGTCTATTAAGTGTGCAATAGCACATGTCCTAAAATATGCGTACCTTAATTTAAAACACTTTATTGCTAAAAAATGTTAACCATCATCTGACAACATCATGTTGCCATAAACTTTCAATTTTTAAAAATGCAGTATCTGCAAAGCACAATAGAGGGAAGCACAATCAAATGAGGAATGCCTGTACAGATTGAAGAAGAAAGAGTAAATTATCTTTATTCACAGAAGTAAACTATCTTTAATTCTCATAAGTTTTATATGGAAAAGTCTAAAAGTTTTAATAAGAATTAATAAGTGAATTTAGCAAGTCTGCAGTATACAAAGCCAATATACAGTATTGGCTTCATATGGAAGGAGATCAGAATGTGCCACTCCAAACAGGCAAGTGTGGCACAAGGATTATTTTGAGAGGAAGACATCTAAGAAGAAGCAAACACAGAAAAAGCTCTCTGCCCTCTTCTTATCTATCTAAAAGAAAGACATAAATTTGCCTTTTCAAAGATGTCCCTCATTCTCCCCCACACCAGAAAGATGGCACCAATGTGTCTGCATAAACAAACCCTACTAACTCTTATCTTCTGTTAGTTTCCTTATATATTTACTTCCCACATATACTGCCTCTAGAAGCCCAAATCCTTTTTCCTTTGTCTAATCACTCTCCACAATTTATCACCCTTTGCTAAAATGAAATATAAGGCCCCACTCTGCTACTTTAAGTTTCATTTCTTTTCTCTAAGCTCCTGTGAACATAAAGATATCAATAAATTTGTATTCCTTTTCTTTCATTAATCTGTCTTTGGTCCATTTAATTCACAGGCCCCAGTCACAATTATAGGGGGACAAATGAAAGTCTTTCTTCCCCTACAAAATAGGTAAGAAAAAAAAGTTTTGAAACATATATAACAATACATTTAAAATAATAAAAACATGAAATACAGAGATAAATTTAACAAAGATGTGTATACTGAAAACTATAAAACATTGCTAAGGGATTTTAAGAGGTCAAATCTCTCCACAACTGATCTTTAATCAGGGTAAAAACCCTAGCAGCATGTTTTTTGAAAATTGAAAAACCAATCCTAAAAATCATGTGGAAATACAGTGGACCTAGAATAGCCAAAACAATTTTGAAAAGGAAGAATAAAGTTAGGTAACGACACTATTTGATTTCAAAAATTACTATAAAGTCGCATATTTGAAATACTATAGTGTTTGTATAAGGTTGGCCATGCATATCATTGAAATAGACCACACAAATATAGACAGTTTTCTTTTCAAAATGTGCCAGGGTAACTCAATGAGGAAAGAAAAGTCTTTTCAACAAATGTGATAGAACGACAGGATGTCTGTATGGGAAAAAATTACCCTTAATCTTTACCTCTCAACATAAATAAAAATTAATTCAAAATGGATCATAGACCTAAATGTTAAAACTAAAATTATAGTATTTTTAGAAGAAAATATAGGGAAATATCTTTTGACATCTTGTATTATATAAAGATTTCTTAGGCCACATAAAGCATGAACCATGAAAAAATCAATGAATTGGAATTCTTCAACATTAAAAACTTCAGTTCTTTGAAAGATCCCATTAAGGAGTTCCAGTCATGGCTCAGCGGTTAGCAAACCCGACTAGCATCCAAGAGGATGCGGTTTCGATACCTGGCCTCACTCGGTGGGTTAAGGATCTGGCGTTGCCGTGAGCTGTGGTGTAGGTCGCAGATGTGGCTTGGATCTGGCGTTACTATGGCTATGGTGAAGGCCAGCGGCTACAGCTCCGATTTGACCCCTAGCGTGGGAACCTCCATATGCCACTGGTGCGGCCCTAAAGAGACAAAAAGACAAGAAAAGAAAAAGAAAAAGAAAAGGAAAGATCTCATTAAGAAAATGAAAAGACAAGCTGCCTTGGAGAAGATTTACCATACATATATCTGACAGATCTTACATCCAGAATATAAAAAGAATTCTTATTTCTCAATATGAAGAAGAGAACCCGTTTTTTAGTGAGCAATAGATTTTAACAGATATTCCACAAACAAAAATACGAGTGGCCAATCATCATATACAATAATGTTCAGTATTACTAATCATAACATTGAATCACAATATTAATTATTGGGGGTGTAAATTAAGACAGCAATGAATATCACTACACAGCTACTAAAATAGCTACTGAAGATAAAGTTTGATAATAAGAAGTGTTGGTGAGGCTGTGAAGTTACTGGAATTCTTACATTGCTGGTGAGAGTGTAAAATATTAGAACCATTTTTGATGATGGTACGGCAGTCTCATGAAGCTTAATACATACTTATCACATAATCCAGCAATTCTAAGTATTTTCCCAAGAGAAATGCAAGCACAAAAATACTTGTACACAACTGTTCACAGCAGCTCTTTTCTTAGAAGTCCCAAACTGGAAACAACTCGAATGTCCATCAATAGAAGAACGGATTTAAAAATTATAGTACATTTATAACACAGGCTACTTCACAACACTAACATGAAACTGAGCCAGCCCAACAATGCACCCTATACCATATGCTTGTGTATCAGTTTCTTTTGCTCAGTATACTGTTTTTGAGATTCATTACTTTTGTTTTGTGTATCAGTAGATTTTTCATTTTTATCGTTGTGTAGAATACTACACTGCTTAAATTTGAATCTTAGGTACCTCATTTGTATCACCCTAGTTCCAGCCTGAAAAGTATTCACTGCATCGTTCCATTTATGTGAAACTCTGGAACAGGCAAAATTAATCCATAGTGACAGAAAGCAGATCAGTGACTGCCTCAGGCCAAGAGTAGATGGTATTTACTACAAAGGGCTCAAGGGAACTTTGGGGAGTGATGGAAATATTCAGTGTCTTGATTGGGGTGATGGTTAAATGGGTATAAATATTTGTCAAAATCCATTAAACTGTATGCTTAAAATAGGTGCATTTTACTTTCTGTAAATTATACCTCAATAATGCTGATTCAAAAAAAAAAAAAAAAGGTGTTGCTTATTCTCTGCTTTGTCTCTCTGGCCTTGCTGTGAGCTGGAGTGTGGAGGAGGGAAGGATAAGCCAGCTTTACTCACAGCAGAAAAACAAGGAAGAGGAATGAGGACTCTAGAAGCCCAGCATACCTCAAGGGCTGGACAATTGAGCCCTCCTTTCTTGTATGAGTCACTGCACTTTTGAGACACTATATAGAACATCTTAGCCTGAGCCCCACCTAACACAATTGCATATAATTGAGTATTTTTATCAAGTATTTTCCTGTGTGTGAGCCTCATTCCAGACAGACTATAAATTCTTCATAGGCAGGTCTAGAGAAAAATGAATCTTATTTCCCAAACCACTCAGGACTTACAGGCTTATCAATTATAGCCACACCCCATGCTCTGCTCTCTCACCCACAGTGCCTCACCTAATTGAACCCTGAGAGGTGGTCAATACGTTTTGGCTGGCTGACCGGAAATATTCTTCATCCTAGAACAATTAAGCAAATATTGGAGTCATTTCATGGTCTCCTACTTTAAAAAAAAAAAAAAAAAAGAGCAGAAAAGTTTTAAAGAACTGGCAGTACATATAGATAATTAAGAACACACTAAGAATATTATGAATTCTTAAAAAATGATTAATGATAATACAGAGAAGTTCACAGACTCCATATGAAACCAAAATAGTCAATAGTTCAAGAGAAGAATGTGACTAGTTTATCAAAACACTACTTCAACACATGTGCATGCACACGCACGTACACACTGATGGAAATCAACTTAATTGATTTTGTTCATACTGCATAAATAATAATAACTCAATATCATTATTTCCACTAGTTTACTAGAATCTAAATTCACTTAGACTTTGGGAGGTTGGAAAACAAAGGTGACAAAGGCTTTTCCAAGGTAGTAGCAGTAGTTTTAGTATAATTTATTCCTCTAAACAAATACAATGAGATAAAGGAAGGAAGGGTAAAAATTAGCATCATAAATGATGACTGGCTCCTTTTTGTTCATTGAGCACCTACTATGTGCAAGGCCTCATCCAAAATTCTAAACAAATGAAGACATGTGGGCTAAAAATAATCTTCACAATAGTCTCAGTTGCATGCTCAATTTACAGCAGGAGCTGTCAATTTTATCACTTTGTTTTTTAAATGGTGAATTGAAACTTCAGGGCTGGGAGACCCATATTTTTCTCAGAAGATGCTGCTCTAAATCTCTCTGTGGCACCCACCATCATTTCTAGAAACTCTTTCACTAGCTCTTTCATTTAACAAAATTCACTATAAAAAGCAGAGCATTTCTGCAGTTCCCTGGTGGCCTAACAGTTAAGAATTCAGTGTTGTCACTGCTATGGCTTGGGTTCAACCCCTGGCCCAGGAAACTCTGCATGCTGTGGACACACACACCCCCCCCCAAAAAAAGCAGAGCATTTCCTATTTTAGTCCTATCAAGTTTTGCTTTAAGAAAATTCAAATTTTAACCAAAAGATTTTTTAAATGTTTAACTTTTAAAAAGTCAGAAATAAGCAAAACTTAGGAATTCACTGATAGAAGACAGTCATTTCTATTCCTCCCTCCCACGAAAATGAAACGCCTACATCACCCATTATTACCCAACTTTGAATGAAGGAACCAAAACTGAAATATACAACTTGTCAGTTCTTAAAATATCCTGTTGTCTTTAGTCTCATTTCTTCATTTTATCTCTGAGAGTTCAAAAAAGGAAGAAAAAAAAAAAAAGATCTACATTGGGTTAAACCATAGATATTGAGAAAGACTTTGCTTTCTTAGAGACATTCTAACTGTGCTCCCAGGTTGCCTACAATGCAGTCCATCTACTTGTAAAATGGAAACATAAGATGTAATTTCAAAGTAACTGCTAGCAAGGTTTCACACCTGTCACCTGTCCAGGGACACCCTCACAGGCACACCCAGAAATAATGTTTTACTGACTAATTGCATCCCCTTAGCCCAGTCAAGTTAACACATAAAATCAACCATCACAGGAGTTCCCGTCGTGGCACAGTGGTTAACGAATCCGACTAGGAACCATGAGGTTGCGGGTTCGGTCCCTGCCCTTGCTCAGTGGGTTAACGATCCGGCGTTGCCGTGAGCTGCGGTGTAGGTTGCAGACGCGGCTCGGATCCCGCGTTGCTGTGGCTCTGGCGTAGGCCGGTGGCTGCAGCTCCGATTGGACCCCTAGCCTGGGAACCTCCATATGCCGCGGAAGCGGCCCAAGAAATAGCGACAACAACAACAACAAAGACAAAAAAAGACAAAAAAAATCAACCATCACAGGTAGTTTCCCATTTGGCTATTGTTTCCTACTGTGTGCTCCTCCTCAGTGGGGATTCCAAAAAAAGGAAAGTGATGGTTGGGATCCCAAACGCTTCCCCAAAGGCAGCATGAATTTCCCCTTCTTGTCATCCTGCATTGACCAGGCTGCAATGCAGACTCAAAACAATCTTATCTTTATATGAACAATACTCTATAAGTCTCAATTTTCACACACTCGGTCTCACCTGAATCACATACAACCCCATGCAGTTGATATAACAGAGATTATCAACTCTGTTCATAACAACAACACTAAAGCCAAGAAGAACTACTGACTAACACAGTGAGTTTATAGAAGGGACAGAACCGAAAAGCCGAGATCTATACCTAGTCAGGATATTTCCTTCCATAAACTACCAGAGTCTCTCAATGTTCACTTGCTTCTAGAAGGGACAAATGAAATATATTCAGGAAACACATAAAATGAGAGGTTTGTAAATATTTGATCATAAGAAGATTGGGCAAGTGTGTGTCTGTGTACACACCTATGTTGACGAAGGATCAGAACATAAAAGAGATATACACCAAAGAAAAGGGGGAGGGGGTATACACCATTATTTGACTTAGCACAGTTTTAGTGGGTCTTATTTTTTTTTGCACATTATTCCAGAACTAAACTTGTCCAGTCCTCTGCCTTTTGGAAACCTGCACATAACCACCTTCTGTTGACTCTTCTCAGTTTAACCCAAGGGCTCCCACCAGATTCGCACCCATAGGAAGTAAATACAAACACTGCCATATACAGTCATAGGATGTCCTAGATTTCTTTTCTTCCATAGACAACACACTTTTAAAGCAAAAAGGCTTTGTTCCTAGTAATAAAAGTTCACTTGTTGATTTTTTTCTCTTCTCCAATTTCTTATAATGTGCCACTTTTAAACTGGAATTGTACAATTAAACTAGGGCATGTCCAGAACCAATAAAAGAGAAAATAAAAAGGAGATCATCAGGTAGCCTCACCAGTTTAAAAAGACAAGTCAGGGACTTCTCATTGTGGCTCAGCGGAAACAAATCCGACTAGGATCCATGAGGATGCCGGTTCGATCCCTGGCCTCGATCGGTGGGTTAAGGATCCGGCATTGCTGTAAGCTGTGGTGTAGGTTGCAGATGCAGCTAGGATCCCAGGATTGCTGTGGCTGTGGTATAGGCCAGCAGCTGTAGCTCCAATTTGACCCCTAGCCTGGGAACTTCCATATGCTGCAGGTGTGGTCCTAAAAAGCAAAAAAATATATAAAAATTAAAAAATTAAAAATAGACAAGCCAGCCTTAGCATGGTTGGTGTAGAAATCTACCTAAAATTTCAGGACAAAAGCAAATACCTACTGTGATAAAATAAAAACAATTTTGGCTCAAAATCATAAAATCACTGGTTATTAATAGTAACAGTCTACACACCAAGTACAGCCAGGCTGTAGATATGGAGCAAAGGGACAATAACAACCACATTAAACAGACTCAGCAGGTAATGGAGCTTCAATCAGCTGGAATGAAGCCAAATTAACCTCCCAGTTTATTCCCAAAGAGAAACTTTGTTTGCCAAGTTTCTGGCATGACAGATGCTGCCAGGGATCTCTAGCAAACCAGTATAAGTGCTGACAGACTCATTAGGTTTGGGCTGGCTGTCAGACTCTGCTCTAATACCAAGGGTATGTGTTCCATTTGCTCATGGTTGTCATAGGGCTAAAGGATCTAAACAATTTACATATGCTGGAGTCTTAAGTAGTGTTCTCATCAACATCTGGATCCATAGTTAGAGTTGTAAAATGAATTCCATGGCATTTCCATGAATTATGTATATCACTACATCTTTTCACCAGTTGCAAAGTTAGGTTGTTTATAGGATGAAAACAAGACTCTGAGTCCTGAGACCCTTGACAAAGAACTGAGGTAAATTGATTCTTCCATCTGTTTTTTTTCCTTTTTTTTTTTCCTTTTTAGGGCTGCACCTGCAGCATATGGAAGTTCCCAGGCTTAGGGTCAAATCGGAACTGCAGCTGCCAGCCTGCACCACTGCCACAACAAAGCCAGATCCCTAACCCACTGAGTGAGGTCAGAGTTCGAACCTGCATCCTCACAGACACTATGTCAGCTTCTTAACCTGCTGAACCACAACAGAAACTCCCCTCCAACTGTTAAATGATTGTAACAGTATTATTTTACCCTGCCTGACTTTGTTTTGAGGTTTAGTCAATTCATTTGTTGATTTTTTTTTTCGCCATTAAATCCTTATAGAATACCCCCTATAATATGCTGGCCACTATTTGAGGGTATGGTAAGGGAAGGCAAACAGGATTCAGGAGTGAATAAACAGACAGGTATTCCTGTCCTACAGAGCTTACATCCAGGTACGGAGGATGCTGGGATGGAGGGGAGAGAAGATTCAACAATAAACACCTAAACAAGCAAAATGTATACTATATCAAAATGTGAAAATGCTATAGAAAAAAATGCTGTGTGGAGGGAGATGGGGTTGCCAGGGTGATAGGGTGGATTTCTGTTTTAAGTGGAGGAATCAGGGAAATCCTCACTGCCAAGATGCCAAAAAAAGTTGAACATGTGTCACCGTTTTTATCTTCCCAAAGGATGGGAAATACTTGGATAAGTGAAGAGAATTCATTTCACGAAAAACAAGACAGTCCACTCTTCATTCTGACCATCCTATTTTTTTTCTTTTTTTTGGGGGGGGGTATTTTTGTCTTTTGGTTTTTTTGTTTTGTTTTGGTTTTGTTTTGTTTTGTTTTGTTTTAAGGCTGCACCCACGGCATATGGAGGTTCCCAAGCTAGGGGTCTAATCGGAGCTGTTGCTGCTGGCCTACACCACAGCCACAGTAATGCCAGATCCAAGCTGCGTCTGTGACCTACACCACAGCTCGTGCAACTCCAGATCCTTAACCCACTGAGCAAGGCCAGGGATCGAACCCGCATCCTCATGGATGCTAGTCAGATTCGCTAACCACTGAGCCACAATGGGAACTCCCTGAGCATCCTATTCTAATCTTCTTATGCAAGGAAGTCATAATGAATTATCTGAATGCTCCCTAGTCAGTATTGTATGTTATTCAGGGTTAATCAAAATTTCATCCTCAGTATTCATCCTTTCACTGGAGAGTAATGAAAGGCACCATCATTTGAAAAGAGATCAGAAAATTGAAATTTGGGCTGTAAGAGTCTAGTCCCCACTCTGCCTGTAAATCTTTTTGTAACTTTACACAAATAATTGTCTTATTTATTTATTTCAACGGACCTCAGAACATTTGGGGAAGTGAGGTGTATGAAATGAAAACCACAAATTAAATTAGAAAAGGAAAAAAGTTTCAATACTACCAATGAGGAAAAAAAAAAAAAAACACTAACAAGAGATTTGGAGAATGACAGTGAAGTAATTTATCAAGTGAGGAATGAGAGACAATTTATAATATTCAGAAGAGAGTGCAGGCTGGGCAGGGCATGAGGAGTGAGTGAAGATTAAAAAGAAAAGTCATTCCCTTAATTGAAGGTTAGTTGTAGAGGATGAAAAAAAGAATGTAAACCAGAGCCAACTAAAGGATCAACTTAAAAAATTCAAAACCAAGGAACAAACAAAATCGAACAAAAAAACAAACTCGTAAATACAGAGAACAGATTAGTGGTTACCAGAGAGGAAGAGAGGGTGGACAGAATGGGTAAAGGGATTCAACTCTACGGTGATGGGTGGTAACTAGACTTGTAGTAGTGCTCACTCTGCAGCATATACAGATGTTGAACTATAATGCTCCGCACCTGAAACTTATATTTTAAAACATAAAGAGTACAGCACAGGGAACTACATCCAATCTCTTGGGGCAGAACATGATGGAAGATAGTATGAGAAAAAGAATGTATCTATAGGTACGACTGGGTCACTACGGTGTACGACAGAAATTGACACAGCATTGTAAATCAACTATATGCTAATAAAAATAAAAAGAATACAGGATCAACCTGAGGATGGAAGAAATTCACATCTGATGTAAAACTTCAAGGAAAGGGGGGGTTCAGTTATTCTAATTATGTAGGAAAAATAGCATGGCTCTGGCCAAAGTCAAGAAAGAGAATTTGAGAAGTAAATTCAGAGGGAAGAGAAAATTCTTCAAAATCAAAGATAAAAGCAAGAGGACCTTTAAAGAGATAACATCAAAATAAATTTTATAGATGATCTATTGTGGTTTTCTGTATTTTCCAACATTCCTAGAATTGGTACTTAGTACTTTTACCATCAGAAATACATACATGCATATATATATATATATACACATAGTCTGAACAAAAGACTACAGTGCCAGAGGCAAACAGAAAACCAGAATTAAGAATCCACATTAAGCCATTGCTTAATGGACCTCAGAACATTTGGGAAGTGAGGTATACAAAATGAAAACTACAAATTAAATTAAACAGATAAAAAGACTTTTTCAATAATACTAGTGGAAAAAAAAAACTCTAAAAAGAGATTTGGAGAATGAGAGTGAAGTAAGGTTGGCGTACCATCTGTTTCTATTAGAAACATTTTTAGGGAGGATTGTGGCTTTGCAAAACATTCAGACAGAGGGCTGCTTCAGGTGTTAGGGATGTTTCTGCGGTAAGAGGACGTGGGCAATCGCAAGTGGGGATACAGTAGAGAGGATCACGCATGAAAAGAACCAGGACCAGCAGCAGGACAAGGGCCAAAAGAGAGCTGTTACCCTAACCCTTCCAACAAGGAAGATTTCATTAATATCTTGGGTAGAAGAGTTTTGTAGGTCACATCAGAATGGCATATTAAAACTGTAGTTTTTAAAATCTGAGCTAGGAAACTCTTCCAATAAAATCTCATCACAGTCTAGTATAACAGACAAAAAGGGTCTAAATCAGTTGTGGTAGAATAACCTGAAAGTCCACTGTCTCAGCATCTCTCCTAGCCCATAATGTAGCTCACGTGGGGGTACCTCTGTGGAATTGCTAGACTCAGTGACACACAGTTTGAAAATACTGGCTATAAATCAGACCGACATTTTAGGAGTTAAATTTACTGTATGGAGAAGAACTCATAAATATGTGTTTATAGACATATTACATATTTATAATATACTCATTACATATTTATATAAATATATATCATATATTTCATGCATGAAAATGAATTTACATTAATGTTCAAAAAACCTGGTATCTCTCTGATGACCAGAGCTTATTGAGGGCTATCTGACCCTTGATGAAAGCATCCACTTTAAGATCACTGCCTTTTTTTTTTTTTCTTTTCTGGCCACTCCCACAGCATGTGGAAATTCCTGGGCCAGAGACTGAAACTATGACACAACAGCGACTCGAGCCGCAGCAGTGACAGCACCAGATCATTAACCCTAACCTGCTGCACAAGGGAACTCCAAGGATCACTGTCTTAATGGGAAGGGAAGGCTGTGGGGTCATTCGGAACTGGCTGCCTAACAGTCCAGCTACAAGAGAGTCAACTACATGACACCTGTCCTCTGTGTAAAGGTGTTTTGGGGGAGCACATATTCAAGGATGGTCTGTGAAATCCAATGACTGGTTTACCTAAAAGTCTGAGGATAGATTTGTGAAGTGAAAGAAGCCAAAATAAATCTAAAACTAGAATACAATCTTTTGCCCAAGTACACCATACATTAATCATTTATTATTCTCCAGGTTTTTGAGTTGTTCTTTTCCTATCTATCTCATTTGCTTTTTGTCTGGATATGTGCCATTTAGACTTTTTTTTTTTTTTCCTCTCTCTCTTTTTAGGGCTGTACTTGCAGCATATGGAAGTTGCCAGGCTAGGGGAGGAAATGGAGCTGCAGCTGCCAACCTACACCACAGCCACTGCAATACTGGATCCTTACCCCACTGAGCAGGCCAGGGATTGAACCCTCGTCCTCATGCATACTACTTGGGTTTGTTATCGCTGAGCCACAATGGGAACTCCGCCATTTGAACATGTTTATCAAACAATCCACAATGACATCTATAAATGTGACTTTCTCAGAGCCAATGAACTACACAGCCCACTCATGAGTACTAGACAGAGGACTACTGAGAAGCGTGTAAGAAGGGGAGTGGACAGTGATAAATGACGCACATTGGACTCTTAAAGCAATAAGCTCCAAAGTTTCAACTCTAACTCAATAGCAATACATAATGGAAATGAAATCATAGCTATTTATCCATTTTATTTGACATTTTTTATGGGTTCAGGAAAATAAGAAGAGCAGATTTAGATCAGTACTTTCCATGCAGACAAGTTTAGGGGGGAAAAAATGAACTGGTTCGTGGCCCTTTAAGAATCAATTCTTAGAACAAATGTAAAAATCCACTCTATGCATTTACTCATTTAGGCTGATAAATAAGAAGCAAGTAAGAAGTCAGCCAATTCTTCAGGAGGCCCTATACAACCTAAGGGAAAGAGCCTCTCAAGCCCTCTGACCTTACTCCTTTAGCAGCAAACAGGGCTATCTTCTTTTACCACCAAGTCTCTGAGGTTCAGAAACAAAGGCACACAAACCAGAGTTCTCAGAGTTTTCAAGGAACTAGAAACTGGGCGGAGTGAGGACTGGGAGAAAGAGCTGCTCTTTCTTTTTCTAATGAAAGTCCCTCAGAGGGAAATTCCCTTTCCATTTAAATTAAAACCAGAAATGGCAGAGATTACATGTTAAACCTTGTCTCAGGTACTAGGCAATAGAAAATTATTTTCAAATTTTCTAGGAATAAGCTTCTCCAGCTGCACAAGCCCTTTGTAGTTCTGAGGTTTTTCAGGCAATAGCTGGCTACCATCCAAGCACAGAAATGACAAAAAAACTACATTTAATAAAGGCCGTCATGATGATGCCCTCTGGAGAACTGAAAGGCGAGAGTGAAAAGGGTGTCTGCAGGATTCCTCTGGGTTTGGCTAGAATGATACATTTCAAAGAGTTTTATGACTCCAGTTAAAAAAAGCAGCATCAGGAGGAATTTCTGTCTGGGTTCTCAGTGAGCACTAAGACCATGCCTAGCTGAGGGTGTGGGGGGACCAGTCCCACCGTGGAGGGGTGTAGAGATAAAATAATGGAAGGGAACCTTGACCTAAACAAACTGTTACCGCCCTTGTCACATTCTGCCTCTCCTGGGGCCCTTAAATAAGTCTCAGCAAGAGACAAAAGGGAAAATGCCATGTCTTTATTTCTCCAGAGGAAAGAAGTATCTGATTTCATCCTTTAAATAAAATGTCCAACTGAAAATAGGAAAAACGAATTTTAAGGCTGTTTTCCACTAATATCTCTTGTGTTGCCTTGAAATTTTATAGTTTAGACTGAATAGTCTAATTTTCCAAGGATTTTTCCTAAACTGCAGTTCAAAGCAACAGCACAATTTCATCCAAAGGCGTGGGTGGAACCCAAAAGAAAAAAATCTTTATCGTCTCATCTCACAAATACTGCATCAATTAAAGAATCCTCTCTAGCCAGCTTATCTACATGGTAGTCAGGGTCCATAAGCCCATATAACGAATGCAATTAAAGGAAAAGGAAAAAAGAAAATTCATCAAAGCTCTTTTGAGACAAAGGAGTATTCTTTCAGAGCTTGACAAGATGCCTTCCTTAAACAAATTTCCTATGAGCCTCTTTTTTCAACTAGGCCCTGTCCTTGGGCATATTCTCAAGAGCCCAGTTTTAGCAAAAATCCTGCTAAGTCAGTTTAGAGATAATCTTCACCCTCAGTATCTGACTGAATTCCTCATCCTCCATCCTTGGGTTCTGGCCATCCTGGCTTGGCTTCAGCAAGAATCCTGTTCGGTCAGCTTAACCAGAACCCCCCTACCCCTGGTGCTCCCTCTTAGTAGTTCTCCATCCACTAACTCCCACTAAAAATACCCACTTTCCCATGCTGTATTCAGAATGGAGCCCACATGAGAGACCTGTGTTGAGACCTCTTTTCCCTCATTGTAATAGTCCTGAATAAAATCTGTTTATACCACCAAACTATTGTCCAGATCTGACTTATCTCTGGAAAGTTTATCCCTTCCACCAGGCTCATGCATAGGCACCTCGACTAGCTTATTCATGGACAAGGCCATTTGTTTATTTACAGAATGGGATTTTTCCAATAGATGATTTCACGCCAATCTGATTCAAAAAGGTTTTATAGGGTTAGAACTCACAGAACCTGATTCTGAGTTCCATGAATCAGTTCATTGTTTCAGTTCAGTTTTAAGAAGGAACCACAGGATTCCTGACACGGTATCAGACAGAGGTGCTACGAGAGGAGAGCAAATTGGTAAGAACCCCTTAATCCCAGGAGTCTTCCAGACTCTGTGGAAGAACTTCCCATTCCTCAAGCCTTGATATTTTTCTCCCTAGGAAATCTAGGCCTAGCATTGTTGTGGCTAAACCTTTCCCTATATTTAGATCTTATAGTGGAATGCCAATTAACGTATAGAATCCTTACATACTAAAATCTTCCATGGTCCTTAATTACAGATGTGGAAGTTGACATCCCCAAATATTTAGACACTGCTCTGTAACACTCAGTAGTGTCTTGTTGAGGGGTGATGTACTACCTATGCAAACAAGCAGTTTCCAACATTCGAAAACAAAAGAAAAGAGTTTAATTCCAAAGTATATTCAAGTAATAGGCCATTCTAATGGAAGAAAGTAAAGCAATAAATTATTCTGCACCATAGAAGCCAAAAGCAATCTAAGCTATTTGATTAAAATCTATCCCCCTTCAAATGGTTTAACACCACAGTTAAAACTCCATCTTCTCTATCAAAAAGAACAGTGTACAAATTCTTAAAAAGAGAGAGAGAGAATAATCATTCTTAACAGGAAATTAGAAGACATCCTGAGGAAGGATGTAGGAAAGTATAGGTGTCAAATCTGACCACATGACATTCTAGAGTGATAACTGAGCTAAATTTACGGAGGGCTTGCAACATGGAGGGCACAGTTCCAAGTCCTTTATAGGGGTTAACTTGTTTAATCTTCACAAAAGCTCATTTGTTAGGTACTGTTATTAACTGTATTTCACAGTCAAGGAATCAGAGTTCAGAGGGATAAATAAACTGCCAGACATTTCACAGGCAGCATTCTTGCCCAGACAGGTCAACGGCACTCTTTACCACAGTGTTATACCAAGTTCCAAAGGAATCTGCAGATACAATAACTAAGACACTAATCTCAGAGTTGAAGGAATACATAAAACTAAGATAAAGGTCAAAAGGCTTATAAAGGTCAAAGGTTCTTATTTTCAAAAAGACAAAAGAAGATTATGAAAAGGGTACCCCATGAGTCTGACATCAAATGCCAGAAAATAGATATCTAAGCAGAGAGTCTATGAACTTAGCAAAGAAAGTAGTAAGTTCTAAGTAGCAGTCCAGGCTCATTAAAAACAAGTCATGCCTTCTGATAGAGTCACTAAAATGGCAGGCTGCAGAAATTCTGATGACAAAGAGCATCTGAGTTCAACAAAACATTGATAAGGTCTGTTTTACTATTTTTAAATTCACAATGGATAAATGCAGTTAGTTGAAAAAGTGTTCTCAAAGAGCACTGACAAGTAGATAGCTATCAAGTAAGAAGGGGGTCTTAAGAGACACAAAGCTCTCAGTTCAATTCTGTTCTATCGACTAGAATGGAATACATTTTTCCACAAATATGTCATAAAGTGTGGAGGTATCACGAATAGAAAGACTAAGAAAAGCAATACTTGAAAATAGTTTTTGATAGGCTAGAATAATGTATCCAAACTCATGAGATAAAATTTAATGGAACAAATGAAATATATTACACCTACGTTTAAGAAAAAAATAAATCCCAGAATAGAGAATTGTCTTGAAAACAGTTGATGTAAAAAGATTTCAGGGCTTGAGTGGATGGCAAGCTCAAAAGAAGCCCACAGCATGAGCTTGCTGCTGAAAGAGCTAATACAGTTCTAGGCTGCATCTAAAAATGTAACCATCCTTCCCCTGAGCTTTGGACTGGATTTATTGGATCCACAACACACTTGAGAGGTGCACTGGAGTGTATCCAAGAGACCAATCAGTATCACGAGGAGTCTAGAAACAACATCTAGAAGTCTAGAAGTATATGGATGGGACCTGCAATTCCACATGTTCCAAAAGTGAACTTACTATTGTCCCATCACCCCACCAGTTTTCCTTCTAGCATGTATCATATTGGCTAGTGACATGATCTGCTCATCCTTCCTCCCAAGCCACAAATAAATACTATATATATCACCCCAACCATCCTTCCTACTATTAACAATTAATCCCTCATTTCTGACAACTTCTATAATAAATCCCCTCTTGTCCCTGAATTCACCCTAACTTTTTGGGCTTTTAATATCGATTAGTTGGGCTATTGCAAAAGTTTCCTAACAAGTCTCCTTGTTTCAGTCTTGTGTCACTTTAATCTGCCTGCATCACTATAAGCAGTATAATTTTATAAACATGAAGATATAAATGTGCCCTTCTGCTTTAAACCACACCATCTATAAGCTAAAGTCCAAATTCCCTGGCATGGCCTCCAAGGTCGCCCACCATGTGAAACTTTTTTTCAAGGCCAACCTCACCTCTCATCACTCTTCTCTGTATACTCTAAACACCAAACATACCAAATTCTTCACACTTCCCATGGATGTGATCAGTGCTGTACATCAGTTCCACCATCAGAAGAATGAAACTGGAGTAAGGAGTGGAAGGCATGAACCATGGCTCATGGGAGTCGACTTGAGTCTCCTGCCTCTGCTCATCCTAAACACAACCTCATTCATACAGAGGCCACAGTTTCTGAGAGCTGCTCTCAGCCTGAGCAGTGCCAAGGTACCAAAGCTGACCCATCCCAGAGGGAGGCAGCACTGCTCAAAAGGGCAACTTTAGCTTGAAGTCTCCCCATCAGCCTGCCTGAAACTTTCTTGGAGCTGTACTGCAGTTAGAGACCCTTCCTACCCAATCTTCTGACTTATCTAACACCCAGCCTGGATACATGTCCTCTGCGAAGACTTCTTTAATCTACACTTACAAGTATGTGCTTAGTCCCTCTGATGGGACAGTTTCTGACATCCTCTATCCTGATGTCTTTCTTAGTCAACACTAAGCTTTAACCTATTGCTTTGCATACAGTTTGTGCTCAAAAGTGTTAGTTGAAATATATAAGAGTTATTTAATCTGCAAAGGATAAAACATGAGGACATAACTACCTTCAAATATCTGAAGCATGTCACCAGATAATCACATCTCAGACACTCTCAATGAGTATTTTTGGATGATATGAAGGAAAAAACGGTGGGGATGAGGCTTCATTTAAAAAAAAATTAAAGGATCAAATATAACTAATTACTACCTTTCTCCAAAATGAAATTACTGTGGCCTGAAAGTGTATTTATTCCATAAAGCACAGCAACAATACAGTTCTGTTCTGACCTGGCAGTCAGGTCTCAGAAGACAGATAAATAACAGAGCTGCTTTTTACTGGTTATTTGGAGCAATGGTACATAAGGACAGCACTTTTGTTTCTGGAAACAATCTTAGGAACATGGTTTTAAAGTATCATTTCTCCCCTGATAGCATTAATCATAGAACATAAATTCCAATTTCAGTTCTCTTCTCTGTGATGCTAATCCTGGGCCCACCATGGACCATTCCTTAAACTTAAATTCATAACATAAGAAGCAACTGAAACCAATCTTAATCCTCTGCTCAAAGTTTCTAAGAATATGTAATAACTTGATTATGTGAAATATTTTCTCAGATGAACTATTTTCTTGCTTTGGGGAGAGGTATTCACCTCTACTTGATTCCTGATTAGATGGAGTTCTTGTGAAATTTCTTTACTCTCACCAGTAACAACCTTTTTCCTACATAACTCAATGTGTTTCCTACTTCTATGCAAATTTAAGCTCAACTGTGAAAAATTCCTGCAGCATCTATGTCATATTATAACATCTGAATTACAAACAAAACATTGTGTTGAAATGCAAAGTATCTGCTCTACACTCCACAGTCACTGCAGTCATTTTTCATAACCCTATGTTTGTATTTTTTGTTTTTGTTTTTGTTTTTTGGCCCCACCCACTGTGTGTGGAAATTCACGCACTAGGGATCCAACTCTTGCCACAGGAGTGATCTGAGCCATAGCAGTGATAAGGCCAACATCAGATCCTTAACCTGCTAGGCCACTGTGTAAGTCCAGTGTGGTTGTTTTATATTTATAGAGTGATTGAAAGTCTTTGAGAAGAGAAATATTGTAACTCTCCAAAATGAGATAGGAAATGAAACGTAAGAGCCTATAAAACCATACGTGAACTATGACCCATCCTATTTCTTCTACAGCAATATTAAAATCATAATTTTGAGGAGGTGAGGAGGTAGAGTGACGATAAAATTAAAATAAAATCAGACTACGCAGGAGGCTGAATGATGCACCCTCCCCCCCCGAAATATCCAGGTCCTAATCTCTGGAACTATGATTGTTTCCTAATTAGGAAAAAAGGATTTTGCAGATGTGATTAAACTAAAGTTCTTAAAGACATTTTCCTGCATTATCTGGGTGGCCCTAAATATAATCAAAGGGACCATCTAAGAGGGAAGCAGAGGAAGAGTTGACAGAGACAAAAGAGAGAAGGTGATGCAATGACAAAGTAAAGACAAATTTGAAGATGCTACATTGATGATCTTGAAGATGGAAGAAGGGACCACGAGCCAGATAAATACGAGGCATGAAACACTCCAAGCTGGAAAAGGCAAAGAAACAGATTCTTCCCCAGAGTCTCCAAGGTAGTGCGGCCCAGTCAACCCTCAGATTTAGTCCTGTGAAACTGATTTTGGACTTCTGACCTCCAGAACTGTAAGTGAATGAATATGTGTTGTTTTAAGCCATGAAGTCTGCAGTAATTTATTACAGGAGCCATAGAAAACTAATACAAATAAAACTACCAACTCTTGGCAGTATCTGTAACATTGATAATAGTGAATATTTATCCAGACTTACTATGTACCAGGCTCTGTATAAAAAGGCTTATATGTATTAGTGCTTTTGAACCTCACATAGTATCTATGAGAGAATTAGTATTTAGATCCCCAATTTATAGGTATGAAAACTATGTCACATAATTAGCAGCACAGCATAGAGCTGGAATGTGAAGCAAAGCAGCCCACAGTCCAGTTTGTTCACCTGACTTCCATCCTTTAATGTCTAGTATTCATGTCTCTTGTATTTTGATATGTTTGGGGAGTGAGGGGCTGTGGTGGGCCACCCAAGAACCACACATCTATTACCATTGTATCATTCACTTCAAAGGATTATTTCAAACATTTCCTTCTTAGTTGGAAAAACTGAGTCATAATGAGATTAAGTGTTTAAAAAAAAAAAAAAAAGCAAAGAGGGAGTTCTCTTGCGGTGCAGTGAATTAAGGATCCAGTGTTGTCACTACATTGGCTTGGGTCACAGCTATGACTTAGGTTCAATCCCTGACCCAGAAACTTCCCCATGCTGCTGGTGCAATCAAAGAGAGAGAGAGATTAAGGGTGTTCAGCAAGCCTGTGGCAGGACCTGGAACAGAGCTACTGCTGAATGACTGGCTCTGCTTGAGCAATTATACCACACTCAATGTGCTTTCAACTCTTGGAAGCATAGTCATACCTTTTATCTCCCAACAATTCTGCAATGTGAGTAAAACAAGCATTATGATTTCTTTTTTTTTTTAATTTTTTTTTATTTTTGTCTTTTTTTTGTTGTTGTCGCTATTTCTTGGGCCACTCCCGCGGCATATGGAGGTTCCCAGGCTAGGGGTTGAATTGGAGCTGTAGCCACCGGCCTACGCCAGAGCCACAGCAACGCGGGATCCGAGCCACGTCTGCAACCTACACCACAGCTCGAGGCAACGCCAGATCGTTAACCCACTGAGCAAGGGCAGGGACCAAACCTGCAACCTCATGGTTCCTAGTCGGATTCGTTAACCACTGCGCCACGATGGAACTCCTCCTATGATTTCATTTTAAAGATGAAAAACTGAAATACAAAGTAAAGTGAAGTTCATACATTCTCTCTGCTGGTTTGTACAATAGTAAGAAAAGGGTTCAAGTCACCTGTATTCAGCCCTGAACTCTCTACTCAACCTCACTTAACTGTCTCATAAATGGTCCAGCACCATTTTCTTTTCATCTTTTTTTAATTCAAGTATTGTTGATGTACAATGTTGTTTTAATTTCTGTTGTACAGCAAAGTGATTCAGTGATATACTCTTTTTTCAATTATCCTTTTCCATTATGATTTATCATAGGACACAATATAGTTCTCTGTATATACATAGGATTGTGTTGATTATACCCCCCATGTATTATAGCTTACATCTGCTAACCCCAAACTCCCAATCCATCCCTCCCCCAAAGCCCTCCCTCTTGGCAACCACAAGTTTGTTCTCTATGTCTGTGTGTCTGTTTCTGTTTTGTAGATAGGTTCATTTGTACCATATTTTAGATTCCGCACATAAGTGATACCATATGGTGTTTGTCTTTCTCTTTCTGACTTACTTCACTTAGTATGATAATCTCTAGTTGCATCCATGTTGCAAATTGCATTATTTCATTCTTTTTTATAGCTGAGTAATATTTCACTCTATATATCAATCATATCTTCTGTATCCATTCATCTGCTGATTGACATTTAGGTTGTTTCCATTTCTTGGCTATTGCAAATAGTGCTGCTATAAATATAGGGTGTATGATATGTATCTTTTTGAATTTTAGTCTTGTCTGGATATATACCAGAAGTGGGATTGCTGGATCAAATGGTAGGTCTATCCTTAGTTCTCTAAAAACTGCCATACTGTTTTCCATAGTGGCTGTACCAACTTGTATTCCTACCAACAGTGTAGGAAGTTTCCCTTTTCCTCACGTCCTCTCCAGCATTTGCTATTTATGGGCTTTTTAATGATAGCCATTCTGACTGGTGTGAGGTGATAACTCACTGTAGTTTTGATTTGCATTTCTCTAATAATTAGTGATGTTGAGTATCTTTTCATGTGTCTACTGGCCATCATATGTCTTTTGTGGAGAAATGTTTGTTTAGGTCTTCTGCCCAGTTTTTGATTAGGTTGTTTGTTTTTTTGTTGTTGAGTTGTGAGTTGTTTGTATATTGTGGATATTAAGCCTTTGTTGGTTCCATTATTTGCAACTGTTTTCTCCCATTCCATAGGTTGTCTTTTCGTTTTTGTCTTTTTTTTTTTTTTTTTGGTTTCCTTTGCTGTGCAAAAGCTTGTGTGTTTGATTAGATCCCATTTGTTTATTTTTTGTTTTTATTTCTATTGCCTTGTGAGACTGACATGAGAAAACATTTGTACAGTTTATGTCAGAGAATGTTTTGCCTATGTTCTCTTCTAGGAGTTTTATGATTTTTTGTCTTGTGTTTAAGTCTTTAAGCCATTTTGAATTTATTTCTATGCATGGTATGAGGGTGTGATCTAATTTCATTGATTTGCATGTAGCTACCCAACTTACCCAAAACCACACGCTGAAGAAACTGTCTTTTTCCTATTGTATATTCTTGCCTCCCTTGTTGAAGATTAATTGACTGTAGGTGTGTAAGTTTATTCTGGGCACTCTAATCTGTTCCATTGGTCCATATGTCTATTTTGTGCCAATACCACATTGTTTTGATTACTGTAGCTTTGTGGTATTATCTGGGAGTGTTATGCCTTCTGCTTCTTCCCCCTCACCCCTTAAGGATTCCTTTGGCAATTCTTGGCCTTTTGTGGATCCCTATGAATTTTAGGATTATTTACTCTACTTCTATGAAAAATGTCATGGGTAATTTGATAGGGATTGCATTAAGTCTATAGATTGCTTTGGGTAGTATGGCCATTTTAACAACACTAATTCTTCCAATCCAAGAGCATAGGCTATATTTCCATTTATTTAAATAATCTTCAGTTTCCTTTATTAATGTTTTTATTATTATTAATATTTTATAGTTTGCAACATATAAGTTTTTCACCTCCTTGGTGAGGTTTATTCCTAAGTGTTTTATTTGGGGGGGGGGGAGTCCTATTTTAAAAGGTATTATTGTTTTACATTCCCTTTGTGCAGCACTATTTTCTGGCCTATCCTGTAAATCACTTCAGAAACAAGACTCACACTGGAATGCATCCGATCTAGTCCTGTGATATCCAATGTGGTAGCCTGCAGCCAGCAGCTGCATAAGACTATTGAGCATTTGAAATGTGTCTAGTTAAGGTAGTTCCCTGGTGGCTCAGTGGGTTATGGATCCAGAATTGTCACTGCTGTGGCTGAGGTTACTGCTGAGGTGTGGGTTTGATCTCTAGCCTGGGAACTTCTGCATGCCATGGGTATGGCCAAAAATTTTTTAAACATAAAAATGAAATGTGGCTAGTCAAAATTGAGATGCATTATAAGTATAAAATGCAATTGAATTTTGAAGACTTAGTATGCAAAAGAGAATGTAAAATACCTTACTAATATTTTTATTTTGGTTGTATATTAAAATAATACTTTGGATATAATGGGTTAAATAGAACATATTTTTAAAATTAATTTAACCTATTTCTTTTTACCCTCCTGCTACTTGAAAATGTAAAATTAAATATATGGCCCATGTTTCACAGCTTTACATTTTATCACAATCAGTGCAGAAAAGAGGCCTTTGCCAGCATGCATAGGACAACCTCAATTTTAACATTTCCAGAGGCAGAAAGGTACTCAAGAAGCAGCCAATTCCATTTTTGAAAAGCTCTAAAAGAAAGTTATTTTCTTTCTTTTAGAAAGAAATGAAAACTATAGATAAGGTAAGAGAAATGTCTTAAAAAGCATGTATCCTTGGTTGATAATGGGTCAACACAGGTTCATCAGTTATAACAAATGCGCCACTCTGATGCAGGATATTGACAATGGAGTAGGCTATTTGTATGTGCTCATGTGGGGGCAGAGAATATATGGGAAATCTCCACACCCTTTACTAAATTTTGCTAGGAATCTAAAATTTTTATGAAAACATATCTATTTTTTTTTAATTACAATTAAAAGAAAAGAAGAAAACAGGTTGTGATAGCTGATTTTATGTGTCACCTGCCACACAGTTCCCAGATATCTGGTCAAACATAATTTTGGGTGTGTCTTAAGGATGTTCCTGAATGAGGTTTTATTTGAATTGGTAGACCAAGTTAAGCAGGTTACCCTCCCTAATGTGGAAGCCCTCCTTCACATTAGGCCTGGACAAAACTAAGAGGTTGACTTTTCCACAAATAAGGAAAACTTCTGCTACCTGAGGACACTGGTCTCTTCCAGCCCCTGGGCCAAGATTCAAATACTGGCTTTTTTTTAAGTCTTGCCGACCGCAGATCTTGGGACTCGTCAGCCTCCATAATCACATAGGATGACTCCTTATAATAAATACTTGTAATTCCTTAATGTATACACTACTGGTTCTGTTTCTCTGGAGAACCCTGGTTAATACATAGATCTATAAGAATTGTCATAACAAGATACTCTGATAAATGAAAACATTTAAAGAAGATGCAAATGAAGAAGAAAAGAGATCGGTCGGGGAGAGAGAGAAAGGAAGTGAGATAAGGAAAAGAAATGAAAAACAACAAAAATAAAAAGACTTTTATCCCTATAACCTTTGCTGTGTACAGAATATCTCTAGAAAATAGATAACAGTGATGACTTCAGGAGTGGGAAATGAGGGGTCTGAGCAATGGGTGGATAGAAAAGGGAGTTTTAACGTTATGCCTTTCAGTGGCCTTTAGTCGTTTTTCTTTGAAGGTGTGTTTCCCATTCATAAATATATTTGAAATAGAAATCATAATGCTTTGACTAAAAACCTTTGTCAAAAACGTAAAAGCAGATATTGTAAGGAAGACTCTTCAGCTTTTGAGCTTGAACAGAGAGTAGCTGGGCAGGCTTTTGCAGCATAAAGTGATATTTTGGTAGCTCATATGATGGGTTTTAGGCTCACTCCATATTTGAATGGACATCAGCAATGAATGAGCCTGAGGGCTGAAGGAGAGACACCACCCCCACACCACCCTCCCAGACTCACACCCATACCAGTCTCACCCTCTCCTCCCCCACAGGAAGGTAGATGGCGAGGGTCAAGCTGCAGAGCTAAGTTGATGACAGGACCATGAGCCCATATCTGCCCTCCCCTCAGGCAAATGTGACATGAGTCCCCAGGAGAGTAGCTCCAAACATGGGGCTCCTCCTCCCCCACACATACAGTAACAGGCAGGGAGGACATGGTTCTCTGGCAGCTGACACAGGTTCAACCAAGAATCCTATGAGTCCAGGACCCTGATGGGAGCCCACACTACTGAAGTTTGAGGGTCCAGTCAGGGCAGCCTATTTCACCATACAAATTGAGCACTAACTATGGTTCCATAAATCTTTCCTTGCCTCATACAAGGTTTCCAAATCTAGCTCAGTGACACAGTTTTATACACTAGTTTACCTCCTGATGAAATCTGTTTTCTCCATCCCACAGGCAGGAAATGACAGTGTTGACATCTATGCCCTAATTTATGAACATACACTGTAAATTGTTCAAAGTGATTCACTACTAGCCTACAGACATTTCTCATCTGCTAACTACGGTGATCAGTAGAGATTCAGGAACTATAATCACAAGGGTGGGGGTTAGGAACACTTGCTGAGCAATCAGCCAGGTCCTCTAATATTTCAAAAGAAAAATCTCTGTTTTTCTTAGAGGGAGAGGGGCAAAGCATTGTTCCCAGTGCTGTGGGGACATGGTTTAGACATCCCGTCCTAGTTCTTCGCCTATAAATGTGTAATCTAATGGCTCTCAATTTGTTTCTTTGTCTGCGAAGAGAATAATGATTCCTTTCTCATAGGATAGTGATAAGGGCTAAATAAAAGAAGATAACGGGAAAGCATTTAGTGCTCTGTCAGTCACTGGATTTAATTTCCTCTCCCCTTAGGAGAAGTTCTGCATACAGCAAACAAGTGATGCCGTCTCAATTCCTGAGTAGCCATACGAGATTTTCATGCTGTCTCTACATTTCAGCTAAACTCGTAACTCACACACTTTCTTCTAATATTACCTGGAAACTCAGAGAACAGAGGATCATTATGCATGGTGTGTGCTAGATCCCCAATCTCTGGTTTCCAGGAAATGCTGCAGCAAAGGAGAGCCCCAGGAGTCACAGCCAATGCCCAGGTAGTGGTCAGCACCTTCTGTGCTCTGACTCTCTCAACAGTCCTAACATGAGTACTATTGTTTTCCACCATATCACTGATGGGAGAATTGAATCACTGAGAGGTCATTTGCCCCAGGACACGGAGACAATATGCTGGACCAGGACTTACAAAATACATGTGCTTAACCACTAGGTTAGACTGCCCTCAAGAGGTTTGAAGGCAGGAAGAGGAGCCAGTGTTCAAGGTCAGGAAGGGAACACCCTTCCCCCCAATCCTCTTCTCAATCGTGCCTTTACTGTAAGTCTATCTTTCACTTCCACCTTAGTCCAAATCTCTACCTGAGGGCGCTATTCTCCATGAATAGAGGAGAATATCTATATCTATATAACATATAAGAAAATGTATTTGAATATATTATATTCAATACTTTATATTGAATATACATATAATTGAATCACTTTACTATATATCTGAAACTAACACAACACTGTAAATCAGCCATACTCCAATTTTTTAAATTTCAAAAATTAAAAACCACCCCCCAAAAAATGTATACACACACACACACGCACACAGAGTGAATCCTACTCCTGCATGAAGGCTTCCTCTTCTGCTTACTCCAGTGAGGAGAGATGTCACTCCACTGGGTTTCCATGGTTTGCACTGCTTGTGACATACCTTCTGCAAACACTCACTGAATGTCTTCTATATTTTGAAAAAATTCCATCTCAACCAGCACAATGCTTTGTATATACCAGAAGCCTGATAAACTGTGGCAAACACTGATATTCTAATCAAGCATGCCAGCTGCATCAGCCATATCCTGTGACTCCCTTGGGTCACTTAAAGGCCCACAATAAAATTCACAGTCATAAACCCATATCTACACATGATCCTTCTTGTCGCCAGCAAAAAAAGCATACAATCATATCGTGCGTGCAATTGGGCAAGAGAGTTGTTCCTCCCACAGAGAAAGAAGAGAAGGAATATGCAGCATTGGAAGAGGCGGCGGTGGTGGGGGGAATAGCCCTGCTCCAAGAGTAAGGGGGGCAGTTGGAGGGCTGAATTTGCACCACTCTTAAACACACGAACACTCCCTAGACCAAGGCCTATTCAAAAAGAGAAGAAAGGTTTGAAAAAATATTCTGAGGATGCACTGAAAACTCATGTCAATAAAGTAAATATTGTTTAAATTCCTGCTGCCTGTTCTGAGAGAGTTATAAAATCACATCCGTTTTTCATCTGTTTTTATTTACTTTCTGATTCACAAATATATATATTTGTACAGTTCTGGAGAAAAAAATAAGTCTGGGTTTTGTTTGTCTATATTATGTTGTTTGTTTTCACTAATCATATCTAAGGGGAGTTTTTATTTTTGATTAAAAATAAGTTAAAAACAATTGAATGTGAAGCCAACTGCTGCTTTCCAAATTCACCAGACCATTGCTAACTTACCAAAGTCAGGAAGCAATAATAATTCTGTCTCTTTATAGAACGCTTTTTCTCCTCAGGAAACTTCAAAGCGCTCTGCTGACGCTTGGGCTCTGCAGCTGCCAGGAAAGAAATGTGGCTCCACTTACCTCAAAGGGAAAGTCAGAAGCACATGGGGAACCACTGACCCACAGAAGGCATGCCCACCCCACACCCACTGCTGCCTCCACATTATCAGAGACCACACCAAAGCTCTGGTCTGGGGGCAAGAAAGCGGGGCGGGGGGGGCAGCAGTAGTACCAAACTACTCCAATCCCTCACCCACCCAGACAAGCATCCTAAGGACATCAGTGACCAGAAGCAACAACAGCTACTACTAAACAGAAAAAACAAAACAAAAACAAAAACGGCCGTTCCCTTCGGGCTCAGTGGTTAAGGAACCTGAATAGGATCCATGAGGATGTGAGTTCAATTCCTGGCCTTGCTCAGAGGGTTAAGGATACGGTGTTGCCATGAGCTGTGGTGTAGGTTGCAGACACGGCTCAGATCCCATGTTTGCTGTGGCTGTGGTGTAGGCTGGCAGCTGTAGCTCCAATTTAACCCCTAACCTGGGAACCTCCATATGCCGCAGGTACGACCCTAAAAAGCCAAAAAAAACCACCTTGTGAACTCTGATGTCTCCTAGAATACACATCTTATCATACACAACCCTGCCACCTTACATAAAACAGAGTAACTATTATTTACTGAACACCTAATATGTGTGAGGCATTTCAGTATTATTTTTGTGAATCCTCACAGCCACCCTGAGAGAGCTGTATTGTTATCCATTAGTTTATAAATGATGGCGTTAAGGTTCATAAAGTTTTGTTTTTCTTTTTCTTTTTCTTTTTTTAATCAATGCTAGATATCTAAGGAGGAAATGTTTCCAATAGTTCTACAGCTATCCATTTGCCCCAGGAGAAATAATTTCACAGCAGCTCGATGTGGTGATGCCACAGGGGCCATCTCTGTCTTGCGGACCCAAGTCAGTCTGATTCCAGCTCAGTTCTTAGCACTGCACCTTCCTCCAGCTTCATGGGTCCTAAGAGTAGCCAGCTGTTTGAGTGCAAATAAACAAATATGGGAAGACTATTACCCAGACTCCATTTGTGCTTTTAGTTTCTACACTTCTGGTTTTGCTCTCAGCTAAAAGCTAAAGAAAAGGAGACAAGTTTGAAACTATAAACCAGCTGTCAGCTGATGAGCCAGTTGAATCATCAGTTGGGCCCAGGTGAAACCAAGCAGAGGCTGGATTTGCCACAGTTTTACAGATGAAAAGACTGAGACTCAAAGAGATTGACTCTCTCACCCAAGAACATATAACGAGTTGCTAGGTCAACAGCAAATCTATCTGCTCCCGCTGAACATGCTCTTTGCACAGCAACCCACTCATCAGCATTCATGATGGCTCTTCTAGGCTTACCCAACCTGTGGGCCCAGGCCCTAAGCAGGACTCCACACTCTCCAATGTGGTCTCTTAATTAAGCTTTAATTTTACCATTTCCCTCTAGGTTTACTGAGCACCAGATTTGATGATTTACTTGGGAGCAGGCATTGTTTCTGGTATGACATGGTCTTTCCAGTGGGAAAAGGATAAAATCTTTTATTGAGGGGGACCCTAGACTTCACAGACTGCTCGCTCAATGGGCTGCTGACCATCAGCACCATCCTGCACCATCTCTGGGCCCTCACCCTACCCAAGGGCAGGGTGGCTCAAAGTCATTCTATTTCTCAGCTGTTTCATAACATTTATGATGCTAGATTATATTTTGGGAATAGAAATGACCCAGACCTATAAGTTTTATTTCTGCCATTACTGGACCTATGATCCTAAGATGACTTGTTAAGAGGCCTGTGATCAGCATAAATTTTAGAAAGATGGCCAACCACAGGGAAATTGTGGGCAGTAGTGGTCTGTCAAATTCACATAGTTTTATCCTATAGACTGAACAATAGCCCATTGTTCTGAGGAAGGAGAGCTCTCCCCCATGTTGGAATTTCCAGAAAAAAAAAAACTCTGGAATACAGATTGCTTCCAAGGATGGGTGCATTGCATATCGTCAAAGAGAGTGCAAGAAGATATCTGGGGGGGTGGGGGGGTGGGAATAGGAAAGATACAGCAGAAAATGTAGAAACAGCAATGGGTGACAAAGTGCAAGAGTTAAAAATATGTATAAGTAACCTGCATTGGCTGGAAGAAGGGCATTATGACAGCAGGAACTTGATCAGTTCTGTGTCTGTTAAGAAAATAGCCTTTTTCCTTTGGGAATAAATACGAGAGAAGTACTCAGCCCAGCCCCTGCACCCCCCACCCCACCCCCACCCCCACCCCCAGTGATTTGGAAGACCAGTAGTTTTGGAATAGAGCAACATTACCCACTGATTCTCACTTAAATCTCCCTATGCAAGCGAGCACTGGTGCCCACATTTTGAGAACTCCTTGAAGGACTCGGATCTTTGAGTAATCCAAATATAGCCTATATACCCACAATGGTAAGAGTATTTTTATTATGTTCCTCTGGAGACAAGTAAAAATCTTCTGATTAGGTTTTAGAGAGAAAACATTTTCTCTTCTTATCTCTGTCTCCTCCCAGTTCCTACCCCAGCCTAGACACATACAAATGCTGGACAGTGGTATTGGTATGATGTCACTTCCTATACTATGCTGTGGACCAGTCCATGTCTACTGCTGGATAAGCTGCATGATCACAGAAGAAAGATAACAAAACTGCACATGATCCTTCGCCCTGACTGGGGCCGGGGAAGAAGGTTATCACAGCATGTTTAAGAGGATATGTCTGTGTTTTGCTGGGGCTAGTTTGCAGAAATACAATTATAGTCTGATTGGCCCCAGTCTGGAAGTAGCAATTAGCAATGCTCACCAACTAAAAAATAAAGACCATTCCAGACCATCTTGAAAACAAACACAACTTTGAAGACGGTATATTAGAAACCACTTCTAAAAGATGTTGGCAAACTTTTACCTCTAAAATACATTAAACAATTGAAAAAACAGCAGAGTTTTACTAGTCTAAAGCGACACTCTATCACTGGAAGACTTCAAAAAGGACCGAAAGCAACATTACATGCTTATACTTCACAGAAACTGTATTTGCATCATGGCACAAAGTGATTCAAAATTGACCTCACACAAGAAAACAGGCAACAGATGGCATTAAAATGTGATGGTGAAGGAAAATACATCATGGAAATCACTTGCAAAAGCTAAGAGACCAGGTTATTTTTCAGAGTCCATGGAATTTATAATTACTTGTTTAATGCTACATTCATTCTTTTTGAAAGATGTGGCCCAGACTACTGTGAAGAAGGCTCCTTCCTACACATGGCCTTCGATTTTTTTTATTATTATTATTCACTTATGCTTGGATAAGGAGAAAAAAAGAACTTCCTTAATCTTTGTAGCCCATTTAATCAAATATTTTTCATTTTTATTAGCCAGTTTCCATTCTTATCTGTTTTGAATGTAAATCCTCAGTTGTCCTCAGACAGCCACCCCAGTAGGACTCTGAGATTTCCCCTTCTTGACCTAGTATTCATTTGGAACAGCACAAATCTCCAGCTGCTTTATTGAATGAATGTTGGACACAAGAAGTATTTTAATTCACGTAGAGTGAAAATAGGAACTTGGATTATTGGAGGAAAGACAAGCATTGATGAAAATGGTGTTTTCCTTAAAAAACACACAGCTAACACTGAAATAAATAAAGAAGCTTCTTTCTAAATGAACACACAGCCTTCACCTAAAGCTGTCGGTTTCCTAGGTAATACAAAAATACAAAAATTTTTCCGGGAGTTCCCATTGTGGCTCAGTGGTTCACAAGACTGACTAGTAACTGTGAGGATGCAGGTTCAAGCCCTGACCTCACTCAGTGGGTTAAACATCCGGCATGGCCGTGAGCTCTGGTGTGGGTCACAGACATGGCTCAGATCTGGCGTTGTTATGGCTGTGGTGTGGGCCAGCGGCTACAGCTCTGATTCAACCCCTAGTCTGGGAACCTCCAAATGCTGGGGGTATGGCCCTAAAAAGAAAATTGTCAGAACTGATTAATTCTGGGTTACATTTCCCACCAGAGGAATCACATTTGTGATCTTCAAGCTTTTCATAGAAACAGAGGAAAAATAATCAGCACTATTTGTTTCCCAGGCAACCCTTACCACATACCTACTATGTGTCAGATGTATATCCTGAGCTCTGAAAAAATAATGGCCTTTCCTGCGTTAGTAAGGAAAAGGACACACCACCACTCTGTGACTCATAAAGCAACCTATTGTCTAAAATATCCATCCAGCTTGTATTGTAAGACAATGCACACAAAGTGAGCCTCCCAAATAGTTTTACTCATCCATGGAACATGCTCATCACTCATCAAGGCAGGTAACTTTCACTGGCCTCACCTACATATTCTCAGTTGACACATGGCCCATGTGCATAGATTTTTTTTTCTGCATAGGGGTGGGTGTCTTAATTTTATTGGAATATAGTTGACTTATAATGCTGTTTTAGTTTCAGGTGTCCAGCAAAGAGAATCAGTTATACACATACATGTACCCATTCCTTTTCAGATTCGTTTCCCATATAGGTTATTGTACGGTATTGAGAAAATTCCCCTTTGCTATCCAGTGCGTCCATGTTACTTATCTGGAATTGATGCTACTTTTGCCCATGCCTCTAGTCTGCCCTGCTCCTGATAAAAACCCAGGTGCTGCCAACCTCCCCACCCCCTCCCGGATGACAATTCTAAGAAAGGCTAAGTTTTCCAGGGAGCACCTATAGGCTTCTATGGGAATGACGGCTCTCCTGGTGGCTGCTGACATCAGAGCCCCACCTTCCCCTTCTCGATTACCACCCACCTCCTGGCCCCACCCCACCCTGGTCACCAGCAGGATCAAAGCCCTCCTCATTTGTATACCTGCTCCCTTGGAAGTTCTGTGCTCTTTGTCTACTTGGCTAGAAAAGGAGAGACTGAAGGAGATGGGAGGGTAGGGAGAAAGGGGCTACTGCTCCTCTTAGAATCTTTACAAGGGTGAATGTGCTTTGAATTTTCCAATCTAGTGCTTAAAACTTTCTTCCCTTACCTAAGGAAAACATACAGCTTGAGCCCATATAAAATGGCCAATACTCAATCATTTTTGACACATACAAAAATGTCAGTTTGATATGGTTCAACCTCATATTAAAGAGAGATTTGACTGTCACTCTTTAATCTGAATCTGTTAGTTCTAAAGTTCAGCTTTTTAAGGATTCCTAAGACTATCATGACCTGCCACTTTCCTCTGTGACCCTGCTACGACAGGAAATGGGTTCTACGTCCCTAACAACTGACCACAAACAAATTTTGGAACACAACCCATTCATAAACTGAGGATTGCCTACAAAGGATGTTCTTTCCTATGCAAGACATGGCTGATGGATTGCATTTATTAGAATTACAGGCTAAGGAAACCACGAAAGGCTTACTTTGGGTCTCCCGATATCCCTCTCAGCCTTCTGGCTCCAAAACATACTCATAATCTAAATTTGTCTGGTAATGAGCCAGGCCATCCCAGGGAGAACTGGAACCAGAGATACAATTCGACTCATGAGGCTGGATGAAAGCCACAGGTCTGAGATGGAGGCACAGAAAAGGCCAACTAATTTAAGGTTGGTCAGATAAGGACAGATAGTCAAAACAGTGGTTCTCCACATACTTGTCCATCAGATTAACCTGTGGAGGTTTAAAAATCCTGGTGCCTGCGCATCCCTGGAAGTCCTGATTTCAATGATCCAGAGAGTATCCTGGGAAACCAAACCTGACAAAGTTTCCTAGGCAGTTCTAATGAGCAACCTCTTTTTGAGAACCTTTGTTCTAAGAAATACTCCTAGGCTAGGCGAGAGACTTTTGAGGTAAAGACAGACATAGTATTTGAAGGTTCAGAATGAGCCCTTGATCTAAGATGTCACCCAAACAGGTGAGGCCAGGGGTCAGAAGTCCCTGGAGTGGGTGTCTGGAGGCATGTGGACTGCAAGAAAGTCAGGAAGGCCTGTGGCATCAGTCTTGTGGGTCATAGGACCCAATCATGAGTCCAGGGGGAAAGGGGCAGGGAAGGGGTGGCACTGAGGGGTCACAGGGAGAAGGCTAAAAACCAAGCACAAAATTCCACTGCTAAGAAAATTCTGAAGATATGCCAGGAATCAAAAAAAAAAAAAAAAAAAAGGAGCTGTGCTTGGCAAACATAAAGTAGCAACATGAACCTGAAAAGTGAGAAAGCTCATTCAATGCTAAGTTCTCAGCTCCTTCTTTTCCTTTTCCCCAAAGTCAAGATAGTTCCCACAGCTGCTAGGAGGCTTCATTAACTTTGCTGGAGGGGTAAGGAGCCCAGTTCTTTACTGTTTTTCCCTCATAAAATAGAACCTACTTCCTCCTGTCTGCCATCCCCAAAAGAGAGGACTGTTTCCTTTAAACTCTGCCCAAGACCTAATTCTTCAGGGAATTTTCCAATCTAAGGCCATAATTGATGGCCCACTCTCTTACCTCAAAGCACGGTCATGTACAGTGTGCAGTCTGTACACTGTACAAAGGCACCCAACTGAAAAGAGAAAGAGACTAAAGTCATGTGGGCTGGTGCAGGGGGCTCTGCCCAGAGGACTCCCTTTCTCTAAATTGCACAGTTCAGTGTGCAGCAGCTCTGACAATGAAGATTGATTTGTATCTACTCCAATATTTGCTGACTGAATGACTGAATGATTAATCTACTGCCACTAATTCATCTCCCTACCAAAATGCAAAAGTAAATGCATAAGTAAATGCTATATTTTACACACCTCACAAGGCTTCTACACTTAATTTGCTCACATACATCTCTTCCTTAAAAATGCTCATGCAACTAAAAAATAAATAAATAAATTTTTAAAAATTCCATCCAGCATAGCAAGGGAAAGCTTGTACTCTGCCCAGCCAATTTTATCCACTGACGACAGCAGAGGAAAGCATAAGAGCCCCTTGTTTTGCTGTCTTTGTTTCCCATGTTATGAGTGAAATTGCATAGGAATTATGAACAGTTAGCAAATGGTGTATAAGAGACTGAAAATCAAATGACAGCTCTGTGAACATAACCAGGCTGGCCCCAGCAAAGCCAAGCTGCTAGATTTCTGGAACAAGAATTAGGGAATCCAGTTCTACCCCTGGCCCCAGCCCCAGTTCACTGTTGACCTTCCCTTGTCCTCACAACGCCAGCCTCCCAGAGCACCCACAGTGCTCTGGGACCTGAACTGCAGTGCAAAGATCGTTGAGATGCTCCTTAAAAGAATCTGAACATCTTGGACAGAAGCCACCAAGTCAAGTCACTGCTGGGAGACCTCTCCCTGCATTCCCCTCTCTCTAGGGCTGTTCGGCTACTGTTTGGATGTCTGTCCTTGACTCATCGAATTCATGGGAGGAGAAATGGGTTGTAGGAATGATTTCAGTTTCCAGGACAGATATGCTTGACAGAGCTTAACCCAACTGTATAGAAAAATTCAAGAAAAATATGACTGTGCCTTTAAAGAACAGATACACACTGTACATTCGAAGTGGTCTTTCTCTCTGCTCTCCTACACTATCCCTCCTCCAGGCCTCCCCAAAGGTTAAATCCTTTGATACCACGTGCTGTATCTCATGACTGCATCACAACTATTACCTGCTCAGATGAGGGTGACCCAAATGATTCCAAATGGACCTCATTTTGTGGCCTTTGTCTTTTTCTTCCCAGTGAAAGCATCCCTTCTATTTTGGAAATCATACCTATTTCTAAAGGTAGGAATGGTCCCCTCCTACCTGGCAGAGTTCTCTGAATACATGTCCAACTCTGATCTGGCTGGTTGCTCAGAGAAGTCGCTCCCTTCTGGAAAACTGGAGGCATGACAAAGAGGAAGGGGATGGGGAACACACTTTTAGAATCTATTCATATTTGGGTTTTGGTCTCACAGTGAGCATTTCCCACTCACTCACAGAAATGCTCCAATAATGTAAGGAGTGTTTAGATCAAATAGAAAAAAGATGTTCCTGCTTAATATAAGCGGAGTTTTTGTTATCACATCTGGGTCCTATCACCGTGTCAGGTGGGCCTGATTCAAAGGTCCTGCCTTAATAGTACCCTTCCGTCCTAGCACCATCTTCTTCAGGGAACTTATAATGTAAGACTAGGTGAGGGAAGGGCTGGGTTTTGTTTTGTGTACTTAGCTTTGCTTGGTTTGGTTGTGCAGAGAACTGACTCTCTGCCTTTACTTCTAAATTCGCTTTCACCTTGCTCACCTAGAAGAGGCCACGGACCTGAGAATCTGTGATGATACTGCTATGCCTCCCCATCAGTTCACACCACCCAGCACCCCAGATTTAAGACATTCAGACAGTGGACCAAGCTATCCCTACAGTCCTTCCTGACTTGCGATTCTGCAATTCTTTTAAATGTTTTCATCTACTGAAAAAGTGCTTGCAAGTATAGCTCTTATGGTGTTTCTACTCTTCATGATTCACTTTCAGCTAGGCTAGTTAAAATCAAAAGGAAAATAAGAAGTAACAGAACCACGTGTCTGAAGTTATTATTATTAATAGGAAATTATAATTTGAAAACGTCCATCTTTTCATGAGGGGGTGGAGATGGGTAACATCTGTACTTGTACCCCGAATTGTCTTCTCTGATTTATTTTTCTTCTCTAGAAAAAGTATCCTCTAAGCAAATAAACAGAAAGTAGAATATATTTAAGCTATGAGTATATATGACTTATCTTACCCACCCACATAAAATTAAATGGGTAGGAATGCAGGGTCCAATCTTTGGAGAGATTTAAAGCCACCTAGTTCAGTGGTTCTCACCTACAAACAATCACACACACACACACACACACACACACACACCCCAAGGGACATTTGGCAATGTCTGGGGACATCTCTGGTTGTCTCAAATGGGGAGGCTGGGTAAGGGTACTACTGGCATCTAGTGGGAAAAGGCCCAAAGATGCTGCTAAATACCCTATAATGCATAGGAGAGCCCCTGCAACCAAGACTCATCCAGCCCAAAACATCAATGCCAATGCTGAGAAACCCTGGTCTAAATGTATGAACAGGTCTAGAAACACAAAGCCACTGTTTTTCTACACAAAAGAGAAAAGCACTTATTCTCATTAATAAATAGTAGACCCTAAGTCAGGCAGCATCAGAAATAGCAGTACATTGGAAGGAGCTACCTAAATTTGATTGCAAAGACTAAAGAGGCAGAACTTGCAGTGTCTCCCTTTAATAGAAGTGTGCGTGCTACAGGGCAATGTCCTAGTTAGCCAGTAAAGAATGTTGCTGCCATCTAGGGGATGGAAAGGGGATCCTCAAAAACACACCATTCCTAGCTCCAAGGCAGAAGCCACAAGATCTTCCTAGGCATACAATGCACATATTTCCCACATTCATAACACTGAAAAGAAAAAGAAACACGTTTGATTCTATGGCAAGCAATTATTTACATGTTTTTTTCTGGCTGTGCCTGCGGCATACAAAAATTCCTGGGCCAAGGATCAAACCCAAGCCACAGCAGTGACCAAAGCCACAGCAGTGACAACACCAGATCCTTAACCACTAGGCCACCATGGAACTCTGCAACTTTTAAAAAATATATATGATTCAGAGTCTCCAGTGCCTTCAAGTATTTAATTTTCCCCATGTCACATGTGACATGAAATGGAAAGTCTAGTTTCTGATAAGGATAACAGGTGTTTGGTGGCTGTTTTTATTCTCATAGTTAACTGGAGTGGAAAGGGGCAAGGTAGCCAATGGCCCCAGAACGCTCCAGGAGGACCTGCTCTTCCGCTCAACCCTTTTCTTTGGATCATAGAGAGATAATGGTAAGTACTCGGCAAATCATAAATCAAGGGAATTCCTTTGCTTTAAAAAAATTATGAAATTTTAAAAAACTAGACTCTAATGAAATAAAAATTATGAAAAATCAGAGTGTAGACAGAAGTCTTTCTCCAGCCAAAAACACTGTAAATCCCTCTCTCTCTCTCTCTCATACACACACACACACACACACACACACACACACACACACACACACACACGGTCCACAGAGATGACAGCTGAAAGAACTTCTCTAGAACTCTGGGAGTAGCAGAAAGAGAGAATTCGCACCACCTTCCTTGCAGTTTCCAGAGAAGGCAGCCCCCAGGCTGGAGGAATGCAGTTTACCCAGAACTCCAGGCTCTCTTTTCATTCTTACCAATGGTCTTTCTCAAGCTTTACCATGGCAGGATGGGCTGAACCTTGACCAAAGGTAGCAAACTTCCAACTTCTTCACCACAGAGATTCCTATACATCTTAAAACAATGAAAAAACTTACTATGATCTTCACAACATGCCTTTTTAAGGAGTTCTGAACTGTTTCTGTGTTTTAGACAATGAGATTGGTTGTCTTGGTTGATGAGTTGTTTTTTTAAGCTGAGGATGTTTTATCACGGGGTTTGTTGTTGTTCCATGTAAAGCTTTTAGGGCATTTTCTCTATGCCAGTAATTTTTTTTTTCATTTTTGGCTGCCCTGTTTCCTATGAAGTTCCCGGGTTAGGGCTCAGATCTGAGCTACAGAATCCACCAATGCCACAGCTGCGGCAACACCAAATCCTTAACTCACTGCGACAGGCTGGGGACTGAACAGTGTCCCAGAGCTCCCAAGATACCACTGATTCCATTGTGCCACAGAGAGAGCTCCTACTCCAGTATTTTTAAATATTACAATGTTATAAGCTATGATATAGATTCTCCCATCTATTTGCAACTTTAAAATTTCAATCTAGAATTTTACATCTTTCAGTTCTGGAAAACTTTTTTTTTTCCCCTCTCTTGGATTTTGTACCTGCTGGACTAATCCTTTGATTATTTTTTTAATTTCTTTCCTCCTATTTTTCTGCATCTTTATCATTTTGTTATACTTTCTGGGAAAGCACCTCAACTTTATCTTTCAGTTGTGATGTTAAAATTTTTATTTGTGCAATATTGTTTATAAGTCCTAAGAGCTTTTTTTGGTTCTCTGGATACTTCCTTTTAGGTCATTCTGTTCTTGCCTTATAGATGTAATATCATCTTTTATCTCTCTGAGGATATTATGTATCATTTTATCTTTTGCAGGCTTTTCTCTTCTTTGTTTCTTGAATTTTCTTGGCTTCTTTCATGGTCTTTTTGTTCCCACTGTCCTGTTGGGGTCTGTCTTTCATATTAGAAGCTGTTTTCAGATGGCTGATATCTTGGCCAGTCACTTACACTCAAGAGTGAGGCAATGAGAAGCTGACTGGGAGCTCTGAGTGATTAAAGTAATAGACTTCACTGTGGGATGATTGGAGAGACCCCTAACTAATAGCATCTGGAGATCTTTCCTCTTGGCTCATTTTGCCCCCCACCCTCTTGCCTGAGTGGTGCAAGTCTGGCTGCAGGCCTGATTTTGAAGGCAAGTTGGGAAAGGAGGCTGAGGAGCACTCCACACACTGTGTAGACTTTTACTTAATCCCTTAGTAGAGCCTATTCCATTAAAAGGTGTAGTTCTACCATATAAACTAGCTTCTATGCAGTTGGCACATAGAAAAATTGTCACTATAATGAAGAACTGACCTTATTTCACATGCAATATTTCCTAAGCATGAGAGAATAGAATGTGGAGTGGAATTTCAAATTTCAGCAATAAAAGCTTTTAAGTCTGTTGTTGAATTGGCAAACAGCAACTGTCTCGCCTATATTTTGAAAATTAAAAACAAGCACCTCTACCTTGTTTTTAGAGGCTACACCCCAGCCCTGTGTGGCTTTCCACTCCTGGCTTGTACTGCCTCTTGGCACCTTAAGAGCAACCAAACTGAATTAAAATGCCACTCGTGTCTACACTGCGTGAGTTATTAGCAGCCCTGCTCTCCTGTAAGTGTTGCCAACATCCCTACTCAGTTATTTCTGACTTCTTATTACATCCCAGCCATAACAGGCCCCAGCCACAATAAGCTGCCTGCCTTCATAGTCCAAGTTATTTCCCTGATTATCAATTGTTTTTATTGATGATTTGCATGGGTTTTGAGTTGTTTGTCCCAATTCTTTTTTTCCCCCTTTTTCCCATTATTTTTAGGATGCAAGTTTGAAAAGTGTGGGGGTTTTTTAGGAATCCCTTCTTTACTGTGTTTTATGGTAGATTGTTTGCAAAATTGGTCACAACTTTTCCACTCTTCATATTCACAACCCTTTGCTGCTAATGTGGCGTGGCAGCTCTGTCCATCAAGAAGTAGAATATGGAGTTCCCACTGTGGCTCGGCGATAAGGAACCTGACTAGTATCCATGAGGACGTGAGTTTGATACTTGGCCTCACTCAGTGGGTTAAGGATCCAGCGTTGTTGTGAGCTGCAGTGTAGGATGCAGACTCAGTTTAGATCCTGTGTTGCTGTGGCTGTGGCATCGGCTGGTAGCTGCAGCTCCAATTTGACCCCTAGCCTGGGAACTTCCATATGCCACAGGTGTGGCCCTAAAAAGCAAACACACACACACACACCACACACACACACACACACACACACAAAAGAGGTAGACTCTATCTCTCCTCGCCTTGAATTTGAGCTGCCCTTGTGACTTGCTTTGTCCAGCTGAATGTGTGGCAGAGACACTGTCATTTCCCAGTCTAGGCCTCAAGAGTCCTTGCAGGCTTAGACTTACTCTCTTGAAAACCTGCCCATCCAAGGTGAAAAATCCAGACTTAGCCTGCTAGAGGATGACAGAGCCTAAGAACCAGATATGGGTCAGCCCAGCTTTCCTAGCTAAAGCCCCAGAGATATGAGGCAGGGGCAGGAGAGAACCTTTGACATACCTGCTTTGGGTCCATATCTTCAGCCAATGTTTCTGTTCCTGACCCAAATGTTCCCCCACTATTGGAAGTACCTCAGGTCCCAGCTTACTGAGTCTTGCTGGGTCTCTGCAGGAAGAGCACTATTGAGCTGGGCCTCCCCTACTCCCAGATGAGGTTTCCATTTCCTCAGGTCAGCTTAGTTACCCTTCATTCACATCTTTCCTGCTCTCAAACTGTCACTGCTCCACATCCCCCCCTGTTCTCTTTGTCCTTGATTTTGCTGCCTTTTTATTTCCTTATTGCAAAGTTTAGTAGTGTTTCGAGAGAGAGTAGACAAATGCATATGTTCAATCTGTCAGAGAAGAAAAAATCTCCTCACTTCATTTTATAGATGAGGACACTGGAGTCATAGCAGCTAAGAGGCTTGCCCACAGCCATCTGGGTGGTTAGTGAAACATCTGGAACATCCAGAGCCCTGGGAGTAGTCAGTGTTCTTTCCTCTCTTTCTTGCCGCCTCCATGATAACTCCAGGAAGTCCACGGAACAGGACTAAAGGTTACCCTAGTGGATATGATTGCAGGTTTCTTCTGCACAGCACACAAGATCCTGCAGTGCATTGTCTCCTCCAGCCTTGACAAAGAAGATTAGCAAACAGGCATTCTGAAGTATATGGTAAAAATGTCCTTTACATTGTATGAATATGTGATCTCTGCTCATGTCTAAACCATCATTTATGTAGAACTGTGAATTTTTGAATTCTTACAAAGTAGGTGTAACTTTCAGACACAAATTAGAAAATTTTCCAAAAATATTTAAAATTCCACTGACATGAGGAAATGCTTGTGCTCTAAACTGAAACAGATCTGCCAGGTGCAGCCTTACTGGACAGGTAAATGACTCCTGAGCAGGTTAGAAGTGGCTAGAATCCAGTGCTTCAGAAAAATACCAACAATCCTTACTGATGTCTAATGGCCCACAGACCAGTTACAGTATCATGTTTCTGCCAATAATCACCCCCGACCATGAGAAGGGCATGGGCTCGTCCAGGGACCAGACTCAGCTCCACCAGAGGACTCCTGTGAGCATCAAGCCAAGGTGTGGTCAAAGGGGCAAACAGAACCCCCTGTGCCTCCAAACCCAGCAGTACAAAAGCAGTGCATCTAGATCAGTAAGTAAACCTCTTGCCTTGTTTTTTCTACAGCTGTACACCATCTAAATCAATGAATCCTGAGAAACAGTTTAGTTTCCATCTCTACTCAGAGTATAGCATCCCTGACGTAGGATGACCAGTCTCTGCCTGGCTTGTGGCATTCAAATCACTCAGCATCGGCTTCAGGGTCTTTCCTTAATTGTCCACCTCCCTTTAGTCATCCCTGACTTTCCCTTTCTTAGAACATACACTCTTGCCCCACCCATAGGGTTTGCTCAGTCCCAACTTGAATCCTTGCCAGGCTGTCCTGCTGCCTGCTCTTCACCTCCTTCACAGTAAGGAGGTGCAGTTGAGCAGAGCTGAGCAGGCATCCTGTGGTGTCCTGGGAAATGCAGTGATTGCTGTTGCTAATACATATTGCACCCTTGCTCTCATTATGCACTCTGCTAAACACTTTGTAGGTATCCTCTCATGCCAAACCCAAGAAAATTTTATGGGGTAGGTACACATCTTTGGCATAGAGAAGAGGAGACCGAGACTTTGGGAAGTTCTGAAATGTCTCGGTTTGCAGGCCTAGCAAGCATGGGAACAAACCAAGTGGGGAAGATTCTACAGCTGTTTTGATAGTTACCATAGAATTAGGACAGGAAAGATAAGTTGTTTTTATTTGTTTGTTTTCTGTTTTGTTGTTTTTTGCTTTTTAGGGCCGCATCTATGGCACTTGTAAGTTCCCAGGCTAGGGATAGAATAGGAGCTGCAGCTGCCAGCCTAAAACACAGCCACAGCAATGTGGGATCCGAGCCACGTCTGTGACCTATGCCCTAGCTCATGGCAACACCAGATCCTTAACCCACTGAGTGAGGCCAGGGATCGAATCTGCATCCTTATGGATACTAGTCTGGTTCATTACCACTGAGCCACAACTGGAACTCCCCAGAGCAGAGAAGTTTAGATTTTATGTGGTAGCAAACTCAGTATACATGATCTAAGAGTTTGCTGGCCATGGTCTTAGGAAAGATTTTGGTGTTGGAAGGGATATTCCACAAAGCACTCTGGAGCTTAACTAACTGTGAAGTGAGTATCCAAGGCTGAAACTGAGATAGAGCAAACAGGAACAAAAATGAAAAAAACAGAAATTATCCCCAAGAATATTCAATAGAGTTTGATGTCATACCACATTATGTTTTTTAAAAAGAATAAAAATGGTTGAGTCAAAAATGACTCCCGAATTAGAAAACTGAGTGATTTTGAAAATGTTGAGGCCACTAGTATAAAGAGAGCACTTTGGAGAAGCTGATGAATTTGGTATTGGATGTGCTTGGTTAGAACGTATACACAGAATATGCTAGAATGTTAACACAGCCCGATCAATCAAGCATTTGTTTAAAAACAAACATTGGAAGCACAGGTAAATAGTCAAAGATTAAAGAACAACTAAAGTTATAAGACCCTTTTGTAGGCACTGTTAAAAATAAAATGTGGGCATGATCTAGATGGTGTATTGAGGCAGACAACCACGTACATAAATAAACACAAAACAGAAAGGGATAAGAACCACACCAGGAATATAAGCTAAGTGCCGTGGGACTTGAGAGATGCAAGAGATTAATGCCTTCTAGCAAAACTGGAGAAGTTTTATGGGGAAAACTGGTGAGCATCTGAGACCAATGGAAGATCAAAGGACAGAGAAGGTAGAAAGGACATTCCCAGAGAAATAAACAATATCAGCAGGTCCAGGAGAACAGGAATAGCTATTAGCCCAGGAGACTGGAGCCTAAGCTTCCAGGGAAGGGGAGGAGAGGATGGTAAATATAAGGCTAGGGAAGTAGGTTGGAGCCAGATAATAGGGAGCCTTCACCTCTATATTAAGCACTTTGGACTTTGTTCTACAGTGAATGGCAGTTATCAAAAGCTTTAGAGCAAGGAGTGACAGGTTCCTGTGTGAGTCATATGCTAATATTTCATTTCCATAAATGAATATCTGATTTGCACAAAATAAAATTCTGCTTTATATCTCTCCCCAGACACTCTACTTTCTTTGGCAAAGCTTGCCCTTGGGTTAATATTCTTGAATTCTTTTGCATTTGCTATGTTCCATACAGTATTTCTCAGCAACATTTTATCTAGGTTTTCTTTCCTTTTTGGTTAGAACTAAAAATATCATCAAAGTTCACCTGAGATATCAACAACAATTTTTCCTCATTTATTTTAATCCCACAGTCTAATTTCTGATATTTCACTAGCTTGACCCAGATTCCATTTGTAGCTGGATGTAACAAAAAGAAGACCTGCTCTTCAACCAATGCTTTCCTTGTGCAAATCATTATATTGTAGCAGCTTTAGGTACCCTTTTTCAAAGAACTCATAGTTTCAGAGGAAAGGGATCTGAAGAGGCAAAACGCATTCATTTCAACAGAACAGGAGAAATGTATTCAAAAGAACAGATTTCTTGCTTTAAAGAAAAAAAAAAATCCAGAATGAGATAATATTTAAAAACTCAGGCCAGTCTTCTTCAACCTGTCCAATCAGAAAAGGAGAAAACCCAAGGCACCAGACCTCTGAATTTTTTGTTCAAAGCAAAAACAGATATAGCTGACAAAAAAATATAGTTGTAATGCATTATATTCTCAGCAATTTTCTTCTACTTGTTTAGTGAAAAATCCCTCCTCTATAACACAAACCTATTCCACCATATCCCAGTATCAGTAAAACAATGAAGAACAGAACCTTCCTTCTTGTCCTACCATATTTTGAATTCAATTCCTTTTTAAATTCCTAAAGACTAAGTGTTACATTGGAAAGTCAACAGGTAATTAAAGTAACTCAGCCACATAGTATTTTTCCTCTCTTGTGGATACCAGCTCATTCCCAAAACAAAACAAAAAAAAAGGACCACAGAACACAGGTTCCCACCTGTTCTTCTCTCCTCCCCACTCTCCCAAAATGCAGGTTCCTCTTCAGTTTCTCAGAACACATTAAACTCACATGCCTACAAGAAGCATGAACAAAGCTGGGTGGAAGCAACACCACAAGAATGTGGGGACCAAGAGGGAAAGGAGAAATCACACCCCTGCTAAAGTGGTAGCTGCTATGCAGCTGTAGTTTGGGAATGAGGTCCAGTGTTGTTTGATCTTTCCTTTTTTTTTTTTTCAAGAGAAGTGGGACTTCAGGAATCTACATATTTGCAAATATTTATAATTAAAAATTAAAAGACCTTTGTAGAACGCTTTCTAGACCAAAGAAGTTGTGCGCAGTCTGCATGCTCTGTGTTACACAGGGGACTGGCCCATGAGCAATCTAGAACCGGCACCACATACTAGAACCATCTTTTCTGTAGCTTCTTTGCTGTTGTTTTTTTTTTTTTTTCCTGGACTTTGTAACATTATAACTAAAGGAAGAAAAACTATCAAGAGACAGGTTTAAATCCACAGGCCTCACTGGATTCTAGATTTCCTACCTTCTCTATAAGTTTCTGTTCCCTCCTCTCCTGAACTCCATCCCAAAGGATCTTCCTGCCCATTCATCCTATTTCTGTCAGCAGACAACATGCTGCCTTGCCATCAGCAGAAAGATAACTAAGAAAACCCCAGGAGGCCAGATACTGGAAATGATTTCCTAACTGTGTCTCCTGAGAGTCCCAAAAAAAGAGTGCTTCCCTTGATTTAGGAACAAATGAACTACACTGAGTCATATTCTATCAATCAAAAAGTTTTCTCTTGGAGTTCCCATTGTGGCTCAGTGGTTAACAAATCCGACTAGGAACCATGAGGTTGTGGGTTCGATCCCTGGCATTGCTCATTGAGTTAAGGATCTGGCACTGCTGTGAGCTGTGGTGTAGGTCACAGATGTGGCTCGGATTCCATGTTGCTGTAGCTCTGGTATAGGCTGGAGGCTATAGCTCGGATTAGACCCCTAGCCTGGGAACCTCCATGTGCCACAGGAGCAGCCCTAGAAAAAGGCAAAAAGACAAAAAAAAAAGTTTTCTCTTGACAACAGTCAGAATGGCCATCAATAATAAGTCTACAAATAACAAATGCTGGAGAAGGTGTGGAGAAAAGGGAACCCTTCTACACTGTTGGTGGGAATGTAAATTGATACAACCACTATGGAAAACAGTGTGGAGGTACCTCAGAAAACTAAATATAGAATTATAATATGATACAGCAATCACACTCCTGGGCATATATCCAGACAAAACTTTCATTCAAAAAGATACATGCACCCCTATGTTCACTGCAGCACTATTCACAACAGCCGAGACAAGGAAACAACCTAAATGCCCATCAACAGATGGATGGGTTAAGAAGATGTGGTAAATATGTACAATGGAATCCTACTTAGTCATAAAAAAGAACAAAAATGTCATTTTCAGCAACATGGATGCAACTAGAGATTCTCATACTAAGTGAAGTAAGTCAGAAAGAGACAAATACCATATGATATCACAAAGAAACCTATCTACAGAAAAGAAATAAACTCATGGACAAGGAGAACAGACTTGTGGTTGCCAAGGGGGAGGGGGAGGGAGTGGGATGGACTGGGAGTCTGGGGTTAGTAGATACAAACTATAGCATGTGGAGTGGATAAGCAATGAGATCCTGCTGTGTAGCACAGGAAACTATATCCAATCACTTGTGATAGAACATTATGGAGGATAATATAAGAAAAAAATGTACATATATGTATAGGTCACTTTGCTATATAGAAAAAACAGACAGAACATTGTAAATCAATTATAATTAAAATGAAATTTTTTTAAGTTTTCCCCTGGAAGTAAATTATGCAGCTTTCAAACCCTGAGTTAGCCTTCTCACTCCCCCATCCACCTTCCTTGTACTTTGCCCCTACAGTGCATTCCCAGAGTGGCAAGCACTCTTTCTAAGAAGGGAAACTGTTGTGGCTCTAGCATATGACAGTCCACAATCCAGCTGTATAGACAAGGATATATAGATGGTCTTAATGAAAATGTGCAAGAAATTAGATATGATACTAGAACAGTTACAAAGCCAGGTTCACCAGAATGAAGAAGAAACAGCAAACACAACTCCGTGGCTACAAGGCATTTTTCATATTTTGTTTTCTGTGTTTTTATGAAAGGCCAGATTCATTAAACTAGCCTGAAGGACTTGTGACCTCTCCTGGCCCAGGCTACATCAAATCACACCTGCATTCAGACTTGTTCCCTCTGTCTGTCAGATTTTCCCTTTGAGTCTTCTCATACACTATAAATTATCTCAGCTCCCAAGAGAATTATCCCTGGCTTTAACTTACGCTCTTAGGTGGTATGATCACTAGGGATTTATTTTGACCTAATGCCTCATTATTCTCAAGTTTTGTCACCTTCACTTCTAGAGTCTGTAGTCCCTATCCATTTTGGCTGGTTTCTATCCATTTTGGCTGGTTTCTGTCCTTGGCTAGCTTCAGAGATCATCAGATGGATTCAATTACCCCAGGCCCTCCCAGGCTCACCATACTTCCTGAACCACAATCCCTGCCAGTTCCCAGGCTGGGGGTTGAATCAGAGCTACAGCTGCTGGCCTATGCCACAGCCATAGCCACGCAAGAAAGATCTATAAGCCGTGTCTGCAACCTACACCACTGCTCACAGCAACACCAGATCCCCAACCCATTGAGCAAGGCCAGGGATTGAACCCACATCCTCGTGGATACTAGTCAGTCAGATTTGTTTCTGCTGTGCCACAATGGGAGCTCCTTGATATCCTATTAATGACATGAAAGAACCAGTTAAAGTTCTCCAGAAGTTTATTGGTTTTCTTCTTCTGACTTTAATAGTTAACCTGGTCTTCACTCTAAGATGAGGTTTATACACTTTAAGACGATGTTTCCCTAGACTCACAGACATAGAAAACAAACTTATGGTTACCAAAGGGGAAGAGGGGTAGGGAGAAGGATAAATTAGGAGTTTGGGATTAGCAAGTACAAACTCTATACAGCACAGGAAACTACCTCAATATCCTGTCCTGTAATAAACCATAATAGAAAAGAACAGGAAAACAAATATATATATTCATATATATATTCACAAATATATATATATTCACAAATATATATATTCATATATATATATATATGAATCATTTTGCTGTACAACGGGAACTAACACAGCATTGTAAATCATTTATACTTCAATAAAAAATCAAATAAAATAGAATAAGGAGTTCTTGTCATGGCTCAGCAGAAACAAAACTGACTAGTATCCATGAGGGTGCAGGTTTAATCCCTGGCCTTGCTCAGTGGGTTAAAGGATCCAGTGTTGCTATGAGCTGTGGTGCAGGCTGGCAGCTACAGCTCCAATTCAACCCCTAGCCTGGGAACCTCCATATACCTCAGGTGTGGCCCTGAAAAAAAGAAAAAGAAAAAAAAGAAAAGAAAATATGATGTTTCCTAACAGGGAATACAAAGACTTCACAGGTACAGTCCTAGTTGGCTCTCTCTCACTGATTGTCAGCCAGATGCTCTGCATCCCATTTTTAGCCCATCTTCGGGCAGAACTTGAGCTCTGGAGTTGATCTGCTTAGGTACAAATTCTGACATTGCTGCTATCATATCACTCTGTGTAGCTTTGGTCAGTGTACTCATTCAGCTTCAGTTTAATCCTTCTAATATGGGGATGACAATCCTAGGTAGCTTGTGAGGGTTGTCATGATGACTGAAGAGGGACAACATTTAGCAAAGAGACCGGCACACGCTAAGTGGTCAGGGGTCACAATTTTTACTGTTACTTTCTCCACCTTTCAGAATCATAACACAACTTGGAACTTGCCTCGGTCTTGGATAATATGTGCTTCACATCAGCAGCAGCTGAACTGCTATGAATATTGATATTTCCATCTGCACAACCTTCATCCCCTGTTTCTCCCCCAACCCCTTTTCCTTAGAGTCAAAGTATCTTCAAAGTTCATCTACTGCACACAGGAATCCATTCTTCCTAACAACTTTGTTTATAAGTCAGGTGAACTAGCTAAAAGCTGAACTATGGCATATTTTAAAGTTAAGTATTAGGAAGAACGGCCATAACATCCATTTATGGTCCTTTTAAACTTGGGGGGGGGGTTGCTTAACACCCTGTGAAGTGAATGTGGATCATGCTCATAGAAAGCATGCCAGGAGGGGCTGAGGGCTGGGGTCACTGCACCACTAAAACAACTCTTGCACCCTAATTATCCTCCCAAGTGCTTCCTGGAACAGGCCAAGTGGCGCCTCACCAACACCACCTCCTTCTCCCTCTTGCCCACACCTGCCTTAAAAACACATGAGCCAGGATTTATTTGGGGACATGGTTGTTATACTTTTAAATTTTTCATGTATTTTTACAAAATTTTATATATTACCACAAATTGTAAATCACTAGGAACTATTACCAGCATTTGGTTTCTGTGGGTTTACATAAGAAATTGTTAAGACCAGGGTGTTCCCGTCATGGCTCAGTGGTTAACGAATCCGACTAGGAACCATGAGGTTGAGGGTTCTGTCCCTGGCCTTGCTCAGTGGGTTAAGGATCCAGCATTGCCGTGAGCTGTGATGTAGGTCGCAGATGCGGCTCGGATCCCGCGTTGCTGTGGCTCTGGTTTAGGCCAGTGGCTACAGCTCCGATTAGACCCCTAGCCTGGGAACCTCCATATGCCGCAAGGAGCGGCCCAAGAAATGGCAAAAAGACAAAAAAAAAGAAATTGTTAAGACCATATTTTAGAGACTTCTCCTGAATGAACCATCATAGTTGTTGAGATACGATTAGCAATTTTATCAATATGAAATGTAAATATTAGTATTTAACCATAATATAAATGAGTTTTTTTTTGTTGTTTTGTTTTGTTTTGTTTTGTTTTTGTCTTTTTGCTATTTCTTGGGCCGCTCCTGCGGCATATGGAGGTTCCCAGGCTAGGGGTCCAATCGGAGCTGTAGCCACCGGCCTACGCTAGGGCCACAGCAACGCGGGATCCGAGCCGCATCTGCGACCTACACCACAGCTCACGGCAACGCCGGATCGTTAACCCACTGAGCAAGGGCAGGGACCAAACCCTCAACTTCATGGTTCCTAGTCGGATTCGTTAACCACTGCGCCACGACGGGAACTCCATAAATGAGTTTTTAATGTTTAAAAAGGAGTCAGCTATATCTATCAATGAATAGAGCAGAATGAGTAATGAAAAAAGAAAATCTCACGACCTACCCATTCATGTATTTAATAAACATGTGTCAAATTCCCACTAAGAGCAGAGCATAGTTGAAGGAGATTCTCAGAGCAGTCCACCCAGCAGAAGAGGTAGACGTGTGTGCAAAACCTACAAAGGACAAAGAGAGCATGGGGCACAAGGAAAGACCAAAGAGGAAGGTGGCTGACTCAGCATTCCAAACTGGATTCCAGAGGTGGAAGCAGAAAGGGGCCTCATTAAAACTCTGTCTCAGCAGTTTGGTCAAGAGATGAGCATCTGGGGACAGGAGATAATCACTAGGACATAGCCTCTATGGGCACATGGTCCAGGGGCCCCTGATCAAATCTTCTGTGCCCAGAGGGAAAGTGACACCCAATTCTAGAGTTGCCCTCCTTCTCTCTTGCCTGCTAGGATCCAGACTCCATTCCAAACCTTTGCTGACCCTGTATACATACCTAGGTCCAAATAAATACATTCTCAATTCTCTGATTTTTCCAAGATGGTATTCACACCTGCAATGTCCCCTCCATGGGTCACCAGGAGCCTCCTGTTCACCCTCTGAGACTCAGGCAAAGGGTCTTCTTCCCTGGCCTCTTCCTGCCCCTTCCCCTCACCCCAGGTTCAAGGGCTTTCCCCTCCACCTTCATATCATCCCAGGCTCCTTCTCTCTATACATTAACCATGTATACTGGGGAATGATTTTCAAAACAGTCCACAGGGAGTGCCCCACCAGAACAGGTGCTGGCTGCTCCTGGCTCAGTGTAGAGTGACCACAAGTCAGTCTGTTGAGAGGGGACTTCCACCCGCCAGACAGATAACCCTTTAAATATAAGAGCTGTGCTTTATTCACCAATATGTCACCAGAGCCCAGCACATGGGATGCTGAATAAGTGTCTGGTTTGAATCAGTCGAAGGCTCCTTGGAAAAGGCGAGAGCATGAGGCGCCTGTGGTGGGGAGTAGGGCACTACTCCCAGTCCCCGCAGCCTACAGTTTGTACGTGTCACACACATACCTATGTTTCCCTAGGGTTGTGTTTCGCTGAGTGATTGTCAAGCCAGGCCAAATGTAAAAGAAAGTGATATTCTGGGCTTCCAAAGGTTAATCATAAAGGCCTCCATAGGTTTTAAGTTTAGGTAACTGACTAAACATTTGTAAATTCCAGTCAGTCACAAAATCCATTACCTTCAGGAACTGCCCCCCAGAGTCCAGCTTTTGTAAACCCCTCTTCCAGTGTTTTACTCACTCAAGTTCTCACTACTTTTTTAAAATTTAACCAGTCCCACAGATATTTTTAGATGGATGTTGAATTATGATACGTCCCTCTTGTATTATTGGGCATTAATTAAAAGAACTTCAGCATACTTTAAAAATATATAATTGATGAAAATTTCTCTTGGGACACCAATATTAAAACAGAGGTTAGAAGGTCTTCCAGCAAAAGCACACATCAGCCTCACTCATAAAGCATCAATTATACTGTGTGGACTCATTACCAGCCAGCTCTCAGTTCAAAGGCAACTCTAAGAAGAGCATTATAGTAAATCTAGAATTTAAAGATTGCTCTTGGTGTCATATGGATTCCTACACTGGCATGTTTTTGTTTTATATTCCAAACTATAGATTCATAAATAGGAACTGGTGCGAAATGTGATGGTCTTGGATTTTTTTTCTTTTTTTTTTCCTTTTTTTTCTTTTTTTTTTTTGGTTTTGGTTTTGTAGGATGTGCATGTAGTTTGTTATAGGTCTCAAAAAAAAAAAAAAAAAAGACCTTTCCAAAAGCACCATCCTAGAGCAATACAATAGTGTTTTAATCACAAATCTGGTTGTGCTACACAAAAAGGAAGTACACAAAACCATTCAGTTGAAGGTTTCACAGTGAACTCTTTAACTCTGTTGCAGGAGGAATTGAGTTTGCAGTTACAGAAAATTAAGGGAAAAGATACTCCTAGTGGAAAAAAAAAGAAAAACTATGGATTCTATAAAGAAGCCCACATTTTTCCATGACTGGTCGTCAGAGGAAGGTTTTGAAGGCAGCTTATAGGGTAAAGCACTGGCAAAACTCAAAGAAAAATAAGTCTGTATCAAGTTGTAGACAAAAAAGAGGGTTGGATACTCATGGCTTGATGTTACCATGACTCTCCAAGAAGCTCATGAGCAAAGACACTACCTAGATCTGGCCTTGAACTAAAGGATACAAGTCTGTCCAGTACTGCAGGACTGCTGCTACCTCTTACAAAGCAACCATAATTTAGTTGATTAGTTAATTAATTAACCAAAAGAAAGGTTTTGGAGAATTCAGACACGGCATGAAAAATCGATATGCTTTAGAAGAGCTGACAGGGGAATTACATCCGATTTACCTAACACACACAGGACAAAGTAATGAACTCCCTTAATTGTTGTTTTTCTATAAGACACTGCTGATATCCTTTGTTTTATCATGCTACATATGTAACCTGGCTGTCTATATTATATGAAAAATAAAACCCAAAAAAACTATTCCTATGAAATGATCAAGGTGTAACGTATCCTAAAAACTGAAGGAAAGTGAACACTTACTATTCTAATTGTGTACATTTTAACAACTACCGAGACATTTTGGCCACATCCACAAAGCATATAGAAGTTGCCAGGCCAGGGATCAAATGTGAACCACAGTAGTAACCAGAGCCACAGCAGTGAAAACCCTGAGCCACCGGGGAACTCCCCAGAAGATCAAAACATTTTAAAGATCAGTTCAAATATATTATTTTTAAATGCACTAAATCACTAAACTTTGTTCACTGTTGTGTAATTCAAACATTATTGCAAATAAATACATAAAATTTTTATAATTTGCACTTTAATAAATCATGCAAGATAATTGGACACTCAGCCCCTATGCAATCAACATGAACCCAATAAACCTAGTTCTATGAACAATGTCTGCCCATGGTAGTACTTAATGAAATCTAGTTATTAGAAACTTACACCAGGAAATTAAACCTGTAGTGGTTTACTTTCTTGATTTTACTTGATCTGTAATGGGTTAGAGGTCTGTTAAATATCCCTAAATTTTACAGGACATAAATGTATTATAATTACAGCTGTCAGGCCACTCTTGGTCACTCATCATTTTCATTCATTAAAACAATTTCTATCAAGAGTTCCCACTATGGTACAGTAGGTTAAGAACCTGACTGCAGTGGCTCAGGCCACTTCAAAAGCTTGGGTTCAACTCCTGGCCCAGTGCAGTGGGTTAAAGGACCTGGTGTTGCCGTAGCTGCAGTGTAGGTCACAGCTGCAACTTGGACTCACTCCCTGGCTTGGGTGAGGCCATTAAAAAAAATTAAATAAGTAAAAAAATTTTTTTTAAGTTTCTATCATGATTATACCCTGATATATTACGAATCTAATGGGGGGAAAAAATCTTAAAAAAATGGAAGTTTGCAGAGTCAAATTCATAAGAACAATGTATTAAGAAAGAAAAGTTAAAACCACTATGGAAAATAGTATGGAGGTTCCTTAGAAAATTATAAACAGAATTGCCACATGATCCAGCAATCTCACTCCTGGGCATATATTTACAAAACTATAATTCAAAAAGTTGTATGCACTTTTCACAGCAGCACTATTCATAATAGGCAAGACATGGAAACAACCTAAATACCCATCAACAAATGAATGGATACAGAAGAATGGATATATACAATGGAATACTACTCAGTCATTAAAAAGAGGAAAATAGGAGTTCTCATTTTAGCTCAGCAGCTTTAGGACCCTGTGTAGTCTCCATGAGGATACAGGTTCAATCCCTAGCCTCATTCAGTAGGTTAAGGATCCAGTATTGCCACAGGCTACAGTGTAGGTTACAGATGTGGCTTGGATCAGGTATTGCTATGGCTATGGCAGGGACCTGCAGCTACAGCTCTAATTCAACCCCTAGCCCAGGAACTTCCATGTGCTATAGGTACAACTGCAAAAAGAAAAAAATAATAGTAACAAAATAATGCCATTTGAAGCAACATGGATGTAACTAGAGATGATCATACTAAATGAAGTAAGTCAGAAAGACAAATACCTATAAGTGATAAGTGTGAAATCTAAAATATGATATCACCTATAAGTGGTAAGTGTGAAATCTAAAATATGGCACAAATGAACTGATCTATGAAAGAGAAACAGACTCGCAGACATAGAAAACAGACTTGTGGTTGCCAAAGGGAGGACAGAGGGAGTAGGATGGACTGGGAGTTTGGGGTTAGTAAAGGTAAACTATTACATTTAGAATGGATAAACTACTATATAGTAGTAGTAGCACAGGAAACTATGTCCAAAATCCTGTGATAGATCATGATGAAAAATAAAATTTTTAAAAAGGAATGTATAGGAGTTCCTGTCATGGCTCAGGGAAATGAATCCAACTAGTATCCATGAGGATTCAAATTCAATCCCTGGCCTCACCCAGTGGGTTAAGGATACAGCATTGCCGTGAGCTGTGGTATAGGTTGCAGACATGGCTCAGATCTGGCATTGCTGAGGCTTTGGTGTATGCTGGTGGCTACAGCTCCAATATGACCCCTGGCCTGGGAACTTCCACACACCATGGGTGTGGCCCTACAAAGCAAAAATTAAAAAATAAAAAAGAATGTGCATATATATCTGAGTCACTTTGCCGTAAAGCAAAAATTGGCACATTATAAATCAACTATATTTTTTTAAAAAAGTAACTACAAAAAAAAAGAAAGAAAAGTTAAAGCCAATATAGAGAAAATGGACACAGACTGTAAGCTGGAGAAAGAGTGGCCCTTTTGGTGGTATTACCCTGACCTCACACTAGCTTTCTTTCATCTTGCTTTTATACCCCCATAGTATCATCATAGTTGTCTAGACACTGCACTAAAGCAGGCTGACATCCATGTGTGGGTTGCCTAATTACAGTAACTTAAGATTTGGCCACTTGGTAGCCAATTTTCTCCCTATGAAGGAAGGTCTACTAATGATCTGTATAATCATCATCATCATTAATACCTCAAAGGCAACACCACCCAAAAATGCTGGGAACCGGTGGGACAGGACATGGGTGGTGCCAGTGTGTACCTATAAATACTTGTCATCACAGCACAGGCTCCCCCTCCGAAGGCAGTTCTGAAGTGTTTTCAGCCTGTTCATCCCTGTCTTGCACACCAGTCTGGTATTTATATTTAGCTTCTGTTCACCCACCTGCAAGATTCTGGCCAGCACCATGACTGATGATGAGCTGTCTGCCTTGGTGGTGGATAATGGGTCAGGGATGTGCAAGGCAGGCTTTGGTGGTGACGATGCCCCCCGGGCTGTGTTCCCCTCTGTGGTAGGGCGTCCCCGGCACCAGGGTGTCATGGTAGGCATGGGCCAGAAGGACTGCTATGTGGGGGATGAAGCCCAGAGCAAGAGGGGCATCCTGACCCTGAAGTATCCCATTGAGCATGGAGTGGTCACCAACTGGGATGACATGGAGAAGATCTGGCACCACACTTTCTACAATGAGCTCCGCGTGGCACCAGATGAGCACCCCATCCTCCTCACCGAGGCCCCCCGCAACCCCAAGATCAACCGAGAGAAAATGACTCAGATCATGTTCGAAGCTTTCAACACACCTGCCATGTATGTGGCTATCCAGGCTGTGTTGTCCCTCTATGCCTCGGGCCGGACCACTGGCATCGTGATGGATTCTGGAGATGGGGTCACTCACACAGTGCCCATCTATGAAGGCTACGCCCTGCCCCATGCCATCCTCCGTCTGGACCTGGCTGGCAGAGACCTGACTGACTACCTCATGAAGATCCTCACGGAACGAGGCTACAACTTTACCACCACAGCCGAGCGGGAGATTGTCCGCGATATCAAAGAGAAGCTGTGCTTCGTGGCCCTGGACTTTGAACAAGAGATGGTCGGTGCTGCTTCATCCCCCTCACTCGAAAGAAGCTATGAGCTTCCTGATGGGCAGGTGATCACCATTGGGAATGAACGCTTTCGATGCCCTGAAGCCATTTTCCAGCCTTCCTTTCTGGGCATTGAGTCCAGCGGGATCCATGAGACAACCTTCAACTCTATCACGAAGTGTGACGTGGATATTCGCAAGGACCTGTATGCCAACACCGTGCTGTCTGGAGGCAGCACCATGTACCCTGGCATTGCTGACCGGATGCAGAAGGAAATCGTAGCCCTGGCACCCAGCACCATGAAAATCAAGATCATAGCTCCCCCAGAGCGCAAGTATTCCGTTTGGATCGGGGGCTCCATCCTGGCCAGCCTGTCCACATTCCAGCAGATGTGGATCAGTAAGCAGGAATACGATGAGGCTGGTCCTCCCATTGTCCACAGGAAATGTTTCTGAATGGGCTTCCACACTTGTGCCCTTACATTTTCCTCAATTTCTAGACCCTAGCAATGGTACTGCTTTTATCGACTTTCAGTTGAGGCAAGGTAAATCATTCAGTCTTGCTAGTGTACAAACCAGCAAACTCACCTCCAACTAAGCATTGTGGGCTCCCACCCAGCTAACTGTAACTTGACTTCTATCAACTTAAGGAGAATTCTGAGATCCTATTCTATTTTGTTTACCTTTATGGTTCAAAGAAATGTAGGCCTGCTTGAATGAAAATAAGTGATACAGAGTAAAATGACAAATGTGTTCAGTATGGATAACTAGAATTTCCAATCTTTAAATATTAGTTTTTGCTTAAAATATTTAACAACAAATAGCAGGCTGTACAACCTTGTAAAAAAAAAGTGTATGTATTTAGCAAACATGTCTTATTAGTTAGAATTTTGGTTTTGTTTTACTTCTTTGTATAGAAATAATAGTATGGGTCAATAACATCCATATTTACATAAGTACTAAGAAAATAAAATATTCTATCTTAAAATAGTGATAAATCTGGCTATCTGAATAGCTAATGTGAATTTCAATTTCTCAACAGTCACTATTTTAGTAACTGTATTTTGTTTCCTTTATTAAATAAGCATAATGAAATAGCAGGATTCCACTAATGTTGTTTATAAAGCAACTGCATTTTCAGCTCCAAGTGGAGTTCTGCTTGCCAAACACATATTTTAATGTCTAACTTACCAAACTTCATTACACTTATAACAGCAAAAGTACTACAGATAAGGCCTAACTTTTAAAATAAAAAGAGATTGTGATATTAAATTAATTAATGTCATTATGTTAAGCTTGACAAGGATAATTTCATTTCTATTGCTTAGCACAATAATGCACATCTTGAATAATTTCTGTAGGCCATGATTTTGGATATTTCTCTTATCAAGGACTTCACTGCCAGAAAACATAGCTACAGCATCTTTGTAACTTATAAATTCTAGTACCACTATAGTAATCACAATTTTACTATTGGAAAGATTTTAGGATAATTCTGTTTCACTATGCCCAGTAACTAGCAGTACTTCTTTATATAAAGTGTCTCTAAGATATTAACATCCTAGAAAACATTCCTGTGTCATCTTACGTTCTCTAAACTTGTTTAATGAGTCCAATGGTGGTTTTTAACCAATTGGAAGAACAAGCACATTGATTTCAAACTATTCTGTGATTTCTCATTATCTGAAGAGCAGAGATATTTGTATTCTGCAGGGGTTTTTTTCTGAACTTTTAGAATTTTGGGAGGGTTGCTTATTAAGTCCTTATCACATTCTCAGGAAAAGAGGGACTTCTTCCCTTTCAGTTGGGAAGAAGCTTATATTCATGTTTTAAATCTCTAAATTGGAATTTTTAAGCATTTGGCTTTAAAATTTTCAAAGAATTTGGTTTTTTTTATTTTCTTTAATCTAACAACACAATTTTTAATTCATTTAATCAAAATTAATCTCTACAGGATCTTTATTTTTTAAGACTTAGAGTTTCCTTTCCCCTATAATTAATTTTAAATAAACTAAGACTTATTTATGCTTGTGTTTCCTGTTACTTCTCAATTTTTTTCAAAGAAATGTAGAATGATCCAGAGAGGATCCTTTTATATTATTTTATATCCTATTCATCTATCTGTATGTTATAATTTTGCACCTCACATATTTAACCATGTAAATATCAAAAGGAAAAAAAAATTTTTTTTTGGTCTTTTCGCCTTTTCTAGGGCCGCACCCATGCGCCGCATATGAAGGTTCCCAGGCTAGGGGTCAAATCGGAGTTGTAGCCGCCGGCCTACGCCAGAGCCACAGCAACACCAGATCTAAGCCGTGTCTGCAAACCACACCACAGCTCATGGCAACGCTGGATCCTCAACCCATGGAGTTAGGCCAGGGATAGAACCCGCAACCTCATGGTTCCTAGTCAGATTCATTAACCACTGAGCCACAATGGGAACTCTAAAAGGAAAAAAAATTTAAAGAAAGATGGCTAGTATATAACATTATAAGTTCTTCGTAATCTCAATTAGAAAGTTAGGTTTTATAGAGTTCCCATTGTGGTGCAGCAGAAATGAATCCAACTAGGATCCACAAGGATGCCAGTTCAATCCCTGGCCTTGCTCGGTGAGTTAAGGATCAGGCATTGCCGTAAGCTGTGTTGTAGGTCACAGACTGGCTCAGATCTGGCGTTACGTTACTGTGGCTGTGTCGTAGGCCAGCAGCCTTAGCTCCAATTCAATCCCTACCTAGCCTGGGAGCTCTATATGCTGTGGGTATGGCCCTGAAAAAAAAAAAAAAAAAAGTTAGGTTTTAGTGGATGAACTGGTCTCCAGGTAATTAGCAGGTAGAGATAACAGCAAAAATAATAACAATATCTTGGATATTTATGCTGCAACAGCTTCCACTTGCAAAACTGTTCTCACACCTTGACCTACATTCTCAATTACCAGAAAAAAACATATCTCCCCATTCACAGAAAATTTCTGAGACAGGTAAAGTGAACCTCTGAGAGAGAGAACTATTGGGTCCCACATCATTAGCTGAAAATACAAATTCCATAATGCAAAAAAATTTGAACCTTGGGTCTTTATTTTCCTATTCATCAACATTGACCAACTGATGGGTAAATTTAATGAGGAAACACTTGATCTCACAATTTTATATTTTAGAATCAATGCCATCTTTTTAGGACACAATTGGCTTGTTATTCACCAGTGTCCACCAGATGGGACAGCACTAAGATAACCTTCACAGATGAATTCCACACCCTTATAAGTGATTCCCACCCTCCCTCAGTGAATCTCCCAGAGTAGCAATCTAGAGCTGGGACCATACTACAATCCCCTCCAAACAGTTATTTCCTAATCTCAGGTAACATTCTTGTCAAAGTGCATACCATCCAAAGCCAATACCTATACTTCTTCCCTAGCTTTCAGATGTACTTAATTTTCAATAGTGAGATTAAGTAGTGCTAGGACACAGGTTGAGCCTTACGTTCACAATTCTGTACTAGAGAAGAGCCTAGAAATAAGTATTACATTTTCCAGATAATCAAAGAATAATCTAGTGAGGTACCAAGGGTCTCACCACATTTATTTACTCATTTTGCAAGTATAAATCCAATAGCCCATGCTAGAATTTACTAGAGAAGTGATCCAAGGACTTTGGTGAATTTATAATCCAGTTATGAGGACAATTACGTGCAATGGGAAGCACTATGATCTAAGGATGATAGACTAAACATGGTGCTTGGTACTGTAATAATTCTAATAAGAACAATTCAAGCCACAGTGACCAAAGAAGGGTTCATAGAGCAGATGGAGTCATCAAGTTAAGTCTTAAAGCACACACAAGTTGTACTGAGTGTAAGAACTTTTCTTAGATGGTTCAGACACCATTACAGTCACTATTTAATGGGGTCAGTAAGGCAGTTAATTCTTATTTTGAATACCTCCATTGGTCTATGCTGGACTGTAAAAAAGTATATAAAATTTAATTAAGGATCAGTTCAAATATGACTTCTTCTACAGAGCTTTTTCTAGCCTTCTTGCTCCCTTTTCCAAGGAAAAGTGGTAAGTTCCTGCTTTGTGCTCCCAGTGTATCATCTGCATGCATGCAGTATAGCACCTATAACATGTGTCCACATTCTCCCACCCTCACCCGTCAGTGAGCACCTAGAGACAGAGACAGGGACAGTATTTGTTCACCTTTGAACCTTCCAGGATTTTCCTAATATCTGTCACATAGGATTAACTCAATAAATGTGGTTGAATGAAAAAAAGAGTGAATTAATCAAGTCTGAGGTACATCATGAACTTTGTAGTTCTGCATTATCTATTTCTTACCACTCATTCTCAGCTCCTGTCTTCTAGTGTCTACAACTTCTGCTGTGTTGTGTTTCCTCTGAAGCATATATTTTTTTTCTTTTTCCTTTTTTTATTTCTTCTCTTTTCAATTCACTTCTATTCACCTCAGCCTAGAGAGCAGGATTTTTAAAGTTTTTGATGTCAATAAAAGTTTCCCATTCTTTGGATTGATCAAAAGATCAATCAGCCTCATCTTTTGGAATGTGAGCTAGCTATGTAGCTGCTGAAATTCAGCTGAGGGACGGGGAGGGGGGCGGGGGGGAGGGAGAGGAAGAGAGAGAAGAAGAAGGAGGAGGGGGAGGGGACAAGGAGGAAGGGGGGAGAAGGAGGAGGAGGGGGGAGGAATAGGAGGAGAGGAGAGAGGGGGGAGAGGAGGAGAAGAAGAAGAAGAGGAAGAGGGAGAGGAAGAAGAAGGGGAAGGAGAAGGAAAAAAGGAAAGAAAGAAGGAAGGGGAAAAAGAAAGAAACAAAGAGGGAGGGGAGAGAGAGAGAAAGGAAAGAAGAAAGGAAGGGAGGGAGGAAGGAAGGAATAATGGAGGGAGGGAGAGGAGAAGGAAGGAAGAAGGGAGTGAGAGGGGAGAGAGAGAGAGAAAGGAAGGAAGAGAGGGAGGGAGGGAAGAAGGAATGAAGGGAGGGAAGAGGGCAGAGCAGGAGGGGAGAGAGAAAGAAAGGGAGGGAGGGAGGGAGGGAGGAAGAGAAACAAACAACCAAAAGAAGAAAGAAAGACCAGCCTTTCAGTGAGTACAATAGAATACTCAGCTCTTCTAACCTAATCACATTGTTGCTGATATGTTTCTCTTTTTTTCTAAGCTCTGTATTGCTCTACAGTTATAACTCAGACATTATAATATATTGAAAAGTCTCCTTCTAACTATTCACAGCCTCCTGCCAGAATTTACAAAAGATTCTTTTCAAAAAATGTTTTTTTGAAGTTAGGAAATAAGCATGTGGTTTGGCCAATACTGCTTCCAGATGTTGATAAGTATAGTTGGAATGTCTTTAGGGATATATATGTACCTATCAGTAGAGAGACTGCTCATTAAAATTAATTGATACTTTAAGACTTCCTTTTTAAATATGAAAGGACCTGTCTGAACTATAGCTGTCGTTTTTTTCAAAGCTAAGCCCATAAGTAATAAAAACTGTACAGGCTCCTGGAGCTGCCAGCCTTGTTTTTCATCCCACTCCAAATCTGCTGTTCTAACCACCTTAAAAATGTTAGATTCAGCTGAATCTAGTCAACAGATGTGCCAGTGTGATATGATGACAGATATTTTATCTAGGCGACACCCTAACACCACTTGAAAAGTGGAAAATCTTATTTAATTGGCTATTTGACAACATGTAAGTCAAAAGCCAAGTTGTTCTCTGTGGAATTGGAAATGAGGCATTTGTGACCATATACATACCATATAACACAGTGTCTGGTGAAGAAGGGAGGAGATAAGATAGACAGACAGCAGAAGGATATCCCCTTCGTGGGGAAGCTGCAGCAAGGGAAATTCTTCCTCTAGCTATTTTATAGGTTGGGTGTGGTCAGGGAAAGCCAGACACCAACATGGTATTTTAACTTCATGGAATAACCACATAGTCTCTATGACCTACCCAGAACATCCCCAAATATCATTCCCTATTCTTTTAATTGAAAAATAGTAGCCACGTAATATTGTTTATTTTTTCCATACCGTGATCATGAGGGAAAAGCTGGCCTCAGCTGGTCAAAGTTATGGTCACCAGTGACAGCGCTGGGACCTTCCAATCCAGTGTGTATTGTTCAAAATGGAAAGTTTCCACAAAATGGAAAGTTTTCCTTCAATTACCTAAGTCATAAGAGCTTATTGTATATGAAAACTATAATTTCTAGATAACGAATTAGCAAAATGCCAGAAGAAATAATGAATATTACCCTGTACGCTATTTTTAAAATGGCATTAATATCATGATGAGAATCAAAACATCACGCTAAATAGTCATAGTGGAAGAAATTACCTGCAGCAACGTAAATAAAAAATGCACAATTTTTAAATTTTGATAAACTCAGAGAAACAAAAGAAACAGAGAAAAAGAAACTACATCAATAAAAAAAAGAGAGTGAGAGTAAAAGATCTTTCCTTGGACTCAGAACTACTTTATTTTCATGTTTGACACTAGGTATGGCACTTATTGATTTGACTAATCAGTCAACATTACAAATAATAAAACATAAAATTATCAAATCTCTATAGTAGTATGAACCACAAATCAATAGAGCTTTGTGGCCAGTTGGGATATTAGGGAGAAAGAAGAAAGGGAGAGATGGAGTTTAGACTATAAATGATGCCCATCACCATGTGCAAAACAAGGCCCATCACTAGTTTGAGGAGTTATTCCTTCCACATTTGAGTTGCTGTTGCCAAGAATTAGCCAGTCTGTATGACTGCTCTTCCAACGTTGACCCCTTAAAGGGACTCTGACCATCCAAAACAGTCAGGAAAGCAGGATGGTATGTTAGACACTGATTGCTTCATTTAGTTCTTATCTTGACTTTTAGCCAACCAGCCACTGGGCACTCCTTTAATTTAGCATGAATTCCCTTTTGTGTGGACATCAGTGGGAGGTAAGGTCCAGGCTCATACTCACTCACTAACAGCTAAAGCTCAAGCTTATTCTATCAGATGTTCCAACCTGAGATCTTAACACTTGAAATCTGAGAAAATGACTCTGATGTGCAAGATCTGTTGAGAAATTATTCACAGCCTTGGTGTGTCAGGCTAGGGCCTGGTCCTGTGGTAGAATCCTAACCATATTATTGCTCTGGCGTGACTTTAGTGAATTTTCTTTTTTTCTAGACTCTTCATTTAGTTTCTGTCCATTTTTCCAAGAATGGAATCTGTGAGCTACTCAATGTCCTTTCAAAATTTTCCTTTCTGGCTTAAGCTATCTAAAGGTAATTGCCATACCTTAAAATCAACTATGCTAATCAAAACATATTTTGATACCAGGGAATGGAGCTGCACGAGTAGACAGATGCCTTAAAGAAATGGGCAGATCTAGGACTGGTCATCTGGCCCAATTCAGGCTGAAGGGAGTAAAAATCCCCCTAGTACACAATAAAAGGAATCTTGCAGCTCATGGAAAACAGCAGAGAGAAACAGTTCATCAAAGTATCTCCTGGGGTCACTTGAAATGAAGTGTTTTTGAGGACCAGGCTGTGGGGAACCAAGCTTTCATTGTCATGGAACAATATAAAGCATCTGAGTAATTCTGTGTAGAGGAGTGGATGGCTTCTTCTATTGGCTCTAGCCAGTTTAAAAGAGAGAATAACAAAGTCAACCACTAGATATATCTCAAAGCACAGCATGACCTGAAAGAATATTTTACCTCTCGGAGACACAAGGCTTAAGTACTGGAAAAACAAACCCCACTGGTTAAATATACAGATTCCAGCTAAATGTAGAGCAATAATGGAAAACAATGGGATCCAAGAAGTGGAGTGGAGCTATTTAGGAGGATTTGAGAACTAGGGGACTTGGAGAATTCCTAGTACAAGCCACACCTCCTTGTAGCCAAAGCAACCTCTTTCTTTTTTTTTTTTTTTTGCTATTTCTTGGACCGCTTCCGCGGCATATGGAGGTTCCCAGGCTAGGGGTTGAATCGGAGCTGTAGCCGCCAGCCTACGCCAGAGCCACAGCAACACCAGATCTAAGCCGTGTCTGCAACCTACACTACAGCTCACGGCAACGCCGGATCCTTAACCCACTGAGCAAGGGCAGGGATCGAACGCGCAACCTCATGGTTCCTAGTCGGATTCGTTAACCACTGCGCCACGACGGGAACTCCCAAAGCAACCTCTTTCTTCATCTGATAAGGCCTTTACCATTTGACTGCACAAATATGAATGAAAGAGCCCTAGATATTGGAGGACTCTGGCAAAAGAAGAAAGTAGAAGGGAAAACTAAAACTCTGAACTCCCGTCCCCTGACTGTCCAAGAGGCTCTGCTTCCCATCATCTTAAACTAAAAAGAAGGCAGAAGTTAAAGGAGGCCAGGTGACATAGTCCTAGAGGTCAGTGTGAGAAAGCACCTAGCAAGACAGAGAAGACAAAGAATGCATGGGAAGGAGCAAACACAATGACCAGCACACCAATTCTTCTCATGCCCCACTCCATACTCACCTCTATTATTTCTAGACCCAGAGTCAGATCCCAACATGACTGAGGGTACTCACTTCTGGAGTCAAAATCTAGAGGAAAAGTTTTATCTGCAAAGAAGGAATTGCAGGACTTTGCTAATCTCTTTAGACAAAAATCTTGGAAATCTGTGTAAAAAGGGTGCTCTGCCCTTTATAAAGAGAAAAGTCTAATTAAAAAAAAAAAATAAGAGTGCTCTACTAAAGAGGGGAAAGCAGAGTTTTACCTTTTCTCAGGGAGGGTGCTGCATTTAATGCTGTCGTTTTGATTGATAGAGGTTCCAAGCATGTGCTGCAATCATTGATGGAAACTTGGACCAAGAGCTGGGCCCTGTTAGATGAACTTGAGATATTAGAAATTCCATACTGTACTCTTGAAGAAGGAATCAAAAGATTTTGCAAGACAGGAATAACAGACTTAGATTGGTCATATGGTCCCTCTCCCACACTCCCTAATTATGTTCTTGTAGGAAACCTGGAGTATACACACTTCACGAAGACTTTGGGAGATACATTGGAATGGAACCTACTACATGATGAGATGATTTTTACTTGGTGTGCTGTTCCACAGGGCATGTTTCCCAGGTTTTTAGATGAGGACCCACACTGAGGGAAGAATGACTGTAACTTGAGGCTGATGTGCTTCACATGGATTCACAAGGCAGATGGAATCGAATTTCAGTTGAAGGCGAACATTTGCTTAGAATTTTTAAAGCATCAGCCACTCACATCAGTGAAGTCTGTTCTCTTTGAAAATACAATGTGAGAAATTTTTGACATTTGAAATTTTTATTTCCAGCCTCGGCAATATTAAGGCTTACAGCTTTAGAAAGGAAACACATGCTTTCAAATGTGGTGAAATATCAGGCCATTCCAGGGAATGTGCTTAAGTAACTTAATATGATTCTAACAAGTCTTACAGGAATATACAGCCCAAATGATTCACCCTCTCCTCCAAAAAACCTGCAGCATTTCCACTAATTCTTTAATTCTTCTAATATTGATCCATTATACATTGCCAAAACTAATACAATGAGAGATAACATATTTAGCTATACTTGATTTCTTTCAGGAAATAAAGAAGCAACTCCTATGTAAAATCATTTTAGAAAGACTAATAAGACTACTCATTAAAAAAAAAAACTAAATCCAATAAAACTAAGACATAATTCAACTCTCATCACTAGGCTTTAATTTACTTTATTATTTTATTTTTTTGTCTTTCTGCCATTTCTTGGGCCGCTCCCACGGCATATGGAGGTTCCCAGGCTAGGGGTCAAATGGAGCTGTAGGCACCAGCCTATACCAGAGCCACAGCAACGCAGGATCCGAGCTGTGTCTGTGACCTACACCACAGCTCATGGCAATACCAAATCCTTAACCCACTGAGCAAGGCCAGGGATGGAACCCGCAACCTCATGGTTCCTAGTCAGATTTGTTAACCATTGAGCCACAATAGGAACTCCACTAGGCTTTAATTTAAATGACAAAATAGGTTGAATTCTCCAAACTGAAAAGAAAAATTAAGTCTAGGGAAATTATGTGAAGTAGGTTGACATTACATTGAGTTTTTCAATAAAAGTGCTCAAACCAGGTTGAGATTATCATTTAATTCTCTAAGTGCAGACAGTTTCAAAAATGATTGCTCCTACATACAAATGGCCAAAAAACACATGAAAAGATGTTCAACATCACTCATTATTAGAGAAATGCAAATCAAAACCACTATGAGGTACCACCTTACACCAGCCAGAATGGCCATCATCAAAAAGTCTACAAACAATAAGTGCTAGAGAGGGTGTGGAGAAAAAGGAAACCTAGTACACTGGTAGTGGGATTGTAAATTGGTGCCCCCACTGCGGAAAACAGTATGGAGATTCCTCAGAAAAGTAAACATAGAACTACCATTTGATCCAGCAATCCCACTCCTGGGCATCTATCCAGAGAAAACCATGACTCCAAAAGACACACGTACTCCAATGTTCACTGCAGCACTATATGCAATAGCCAAGACATAGAAACAACCTAAATGTCCGTCGATAGAGGAATGGATCAAGAAGATGTGGTACATAGACGCAATGGAATATTACTCAGCCTTTACAAGGAAAGAAATAACAGCATTTGCAGCAACATGGATGGACCTAGAAACTATCATGCTAAGTGAAGTCAGACAGTGAGACACCAACATCAAATGCTATCACCTACATGGTAATCTAAAAAAAAAAAAAAAAAGGACGAAATGAACTTCTTTGCAGAACAGATACTGACTCACTTATGGTTTCCAAATGAGACAAGTTGCACGGGGCGGGGGCGGGGGCGGGGGGGGGGGTGGAAATGCTATAAAATTGGGTTGTGATGATCATTGTATAACTATAAATGTAACTGAGTAATAAGAAATGCTATAAAATAAATTAAATAAATAAATGCTGCCAATGCAGAAATAAAAAAAAAAATGATTGCTCCTAGATTGATGATGGGATTTCCCACTTCTTACATCTGCTAAGTGACTTGACTAAATCTCATCACAATACTTTCTCAGAAATCTCAGACAGGAACACATTTTGTCTCTTGTTCTGAGTCAATATATACATCTGTTCAATTTCCCAAGACATTCCATATCCTTGCCTGGAATAACAAAATGAGAAAGAGAAAAAAGAATAATGAAATTGACTTCGGGTGGGTTCTCTACTCTCTTGGGCTCTGACTCCTTCATCTGGCGAGCATGAAACTTTCTAAGAGCTTTTTAGAATTTCATGAAAACCATGATAATACAAAACACATTTTGGAGACCTGTTCCTGAAGCTTTTTGGTTTGCTCCAAATCAAAATGCAAGTTGTAAATAAATGGACAACTCCCTCTAATTATGTGTGCCATGTGTGTTTCTAGAATTTAATGACTTCTTTTTCACAAGCACTCCTCTCCCTTTTAGAGTAACGGCTTGTTGCTAAAACACCTCAGCTTAGCTTAGTTTTATGGTTTCAAAACCAGAATGAGGAGTTCCCGTCATGGCTCAGCAGGTTAAGAATCCAACTAGTATCCACAAGGATGCGGTTTCAATCCCTGTCCTAGCTCAGTGGGTTAAGGATCTGGAGTTGCTGCAAGCTGCAGCATAGCAGATGCAGCTTGGTTCTGGTGTTGCTGTGGCCATGGTGTAGGCCGGCAGTTGTAGCTCTAATTCAACCCCTAGCCCAGGAACTTCCATATGCCATGGGTGTGTCCAAAAAAAAGGAAAAAGCAAAACAACCAGAATGGTACCAAAAAAAGTCAATGTGAATGCAAGAGTAGGCTGCAATCAGGTGTAAATCCAAAGAAGCTCTATAGGATTATTCCACAAAGACTGTACACTTTCAAAAAAGTATTACTCAGTTAACTAGGTTCTAGACTAACTGTGGTTAAGAAGTCCTCCCCATGCTGTGATGAAATGAAGGAACGGACCATGGCTGCCTGTCTAGCCATCAGTAATGATTCCCCTGGAGGGTCTGCGATAAACCAAAGGATGTGACATGAGGGACTCACACTGAGCATCTGTGATGGACATAACTCTTAACAGTTTCTTCACAACTTTACTATCTGTTCATAGTACCTTGAATGGAAAACAAATTTTGATTTATCGATTCTTTTTTTTTTTTTTTTTTTGCTATTTTAGGACCACACCCACAGCATATGGAGGTTCCCAGGCTAGGGACTGAACCAGAGCTGTAGCCACCGGCCTACACCACAGCCACGGCAACACCAGATAGGAGCTGCATCTGCAACCCACACCACAGCTCACCACAATGCTGGATCCTTAACCCACTGGGCAAGGCCAGGGATCGAACCCACGGCCTCATGGATACCAGTCAGTTTAGTTAACCCCTGAGTCTGGATGGGAACTCCAATATTGATCTTTTTTAATCACCGTGTATTTTCCAACCAGCTAAGTGGTGAAGGGTTATGGATGGAGGGAAAGGGAGAAAAAGAGCGTAGCTGTTACGTCCTTCTTCTCACCACACTGTTCCCAGGATATCAGCACTTCCAAACATGGGGCCAATGGAGAGCGTTGCCTGCTGGGAGGACTGTCCATTTCCCATCTTCTTTTCTCTGCTTTGTTCTCTCATGTCAGGCGCCCTCCCAGATATCACCTTCAGTCTGTCATCACAGTCTCACAACTGCCACCAATTCCAAAACAACCACTTAACTTTTATAGCCTCCACCGTCATTCACTGCATTTTTCAGGCCTTCCTTTGGAAGATGAAGCATTACTTGGTAGGTAATGGTGAATTACAAAAGTCCTACCTACAGGGCTACCCAAAGAAAACATATTTGACGGTAGAATAAGAGTATGAATTTCAGATTTCATTTAATTTTTTTCTTTTTTCTCTTCGTTCGTTCTTTTTGTTTTGTTTTGTTTTGTTTTGTTTTTGGTGTTTTAGGGCCACACTCAAAGCATGTGGAGGTTTCCAGGCTAGAGGTCAAATCGGAGCTGCAGCTGCCAGCCTACACCACAGCCACAGCAACACCAGATCCGAGCTGTGTCTGACCCACGCCACAGCTCACAGCAATGCCTGATCCTTAACCCACGGATAGAGGCCAGGGATAGAACCTGCATTCTCATGGATCCTAGTTCGTTAACTGCTGAGCCACAAAGGGAACTCCTCCAAATATCATTTCAATAACGAAAATCTTTCCTAGACTTAAGCCAGCTTTGTGATAGTATCTAAAAAAACTGGTTCTTCATTGTGTTCACAGATAGAACTGCAGAGAACTGGGTGTGTGGCATGTACTGGCCAGATCTGGCCTACTCATCTGTCATTATAAATTCTTTTTATGTTGAAAGAGAGCAACTGTCACGTTATGAAGGGGGTCATGGCATTTCAAAAGAACTTTAAGTTCATTATAAGAAATGCAGGAGGAACCCAACTAGTATCTATTAAGATGCATGTTCTATCCCTGGCCTTGCTCAGTGGGTTAAGGATCTGGAATTGCTGTGAGCTGTGGTATAGGTCACAGAAACAGCTCAGATCTGGTGTTGCTGTGGCTGTGGCATATGCTGGCAGCTGCAGCTCCAATTAGACCCCTAGCCTGGGAACCTCCACCTGCTGCAAATGCAGCCTTAAAAAGCAAAAAGAAATAAAAAAATTTTTAAATGCAATTTGTAAAACTGCTTCTGCTTGATAGCAAATCAAAAGAGTTATGCATATTCTATGGCACCCAGATAATGAGCAGTGATGAACACTCAGTGATTATAGTGGAACGCAGCAAAAGATACACATGCTATTAATTCTTCAGTACATGTGCTAAAGGTAACTGGACCCTTGGCTGGGCATAATGGAAGAAATGACCCATATGCTAGGAAGTTAACTTCACATAGGCTGCCTCTGCTTATTCCTACGCTTGACATTCCCCACTGTCACTAACCTCCTAAGTTTCACTTCTTTTATTGCATGTTCCCAGGTCCTAGGATTGAAAAGTAGTAATTGGCATGGTGAGGCATATTCACATCATAAAGGAATTCCTTGAGGACACAACGTGCTTCTCTCAGGAAAAGTATTTTGAATTCTTCCCTGCAGGTGAGCATGCACTGAGAAAATTAATGTTGCCTACCTCACTCTGGCTTCTAAGGGGTCATTTCCGCTTTACCACCTTGGCCCAAACTATCATTTAACTCCCCCATGCAAGTTGCAGCACAGCTATGGTACACATGAAATGCTTCATAGAGGCTTTAGTCAAGACTTGGCGAAAGTAGGTCAAGAAGTGCCTCAACACACAGAGCTACGTATAGTTAACTAATCAGGTTTGCCAACTAAGGCAAGTTCCTCAGAAGCCAACAGCTGGCCCACCACACAGGTCCCCTGCACAGCTGCCGTCTGCCTGGCTCGCTGGTACATCTGTTACATACAATGTTATGTGCATCCTTTCCCCTAGAGCACACCGGGACTTCTTGAAATCCAAGTCTAAAAATGTGAGGAAGAAAAAAATAAAAGCCACAGCATGTGTTAGTCGGAATTGGAAAATGGTTTGAGTTAAACTGAAAAAAAGAAAAGCATCCCAAAGGCAATGGGATGAGGCTCTGATTTGAAGGAGACAAGAGGTGATTAGGATGGATTGGAAGGAGGGATAATCATTTCCTGTTGTAACAAATTGCCAAAATTTAGTGACTTAAAGCAACACAAGTTTATTATCTTACAAGTCTAGAGGTCAGAAATTTAAAATGGTTGCAGGACTGGGTTCCTTCAGGAGGCTCCAGGGGAGAATCTATTCCATGCCTTTCCAGCTTCTAGAGGCTGCCCACATTCCTCGGCTCCTGGCCCTCTTCTACCTTCAAAGCAGCAACTGCATCACTTGCCCTTTCCAGCTGCTGTCCTCATATCTCCTCCTCTGCCTCTCCTGCTTCCCTCATTTTTATAACTGGATGATCCAGATAACAACTATAAGTGGAGTATAACCTTTAAAAACTGTGACTCATCATATTGTACACCTGTAACACATAATATTATACATCAACTATGCTTCGATTATAAAAATCATTGGATGATCCACGATAATCCCCATCTCCACATTCTTAACTTAATCATATCTGAAAAATTCCTTTGCCATGTAAGGATATATATCCATGTGTTTTGGGGATTAGGATGTGGACATTTTTCAGGGGCAGGGAAGGGCAGACATTATTCTGTCTACCACAGGGTTCTGTTCTTACATTTAGAATCTCACAGATAAGCCTTAGACATGGTGAGAACCATGCACAGACAGAAACACAAGCCTGACAGGTAGGACATGTTATTAGTCCTACCTTCAACCCCTCCCTGAGTGAGGAAGGGTAGTGAATGGACTCAGGTCAGGGCCTTGTGCTTCAGAAGGCACACCATCCCCCCTCAACAAAACACGAAGATTGTCTTTCTCTTTTTAGTCCCATAAGAACGTTTTTTGAAAATCTAGTAATTGATGGTATGAAGGACAATTAAAGGAGAAGAAGGAATGGGCTCATAAGCCCCACCCTCAAGGCCAGGTGGCCCTGGGGACGGAGAGCCCCATGGTGGGATTGTGTTGGATGGGAGAGGAAGAAAGCAGACCACAACCTCTGCCTTTGCTTTTGTTTAAAGCTGAAACAATAAGTTACCTACTAGATGTGTCTGGGCAGACTGATTTCGCCTGAATTACCACAGACCTCCTCCCTCTTCTCTTCTGCTCCAATGGTATAATTTTGGACATGCAAAGAATGACTTGAAAAGCCCCACAAAAAATGAGGTGAAAAGGGAAACATGCCCTTCCTAGCTCTCCAGGAGTTTGACTTAGTCCACTATTAAATCCTGAGTTCAGCCAGTCCCAGTGACCTGCCAGGAGTGCTGACATACACCCAGTTCCCATCAACCCCAGCAGAACCACAGCACTGCTGGTTCATGGGAAGCAGAGCTGGTCCACGGCAGAGCATCCCCCTGCAGCTTCCAGAGCACCTGCTTCTGGTCCCGGCGAACAGGCTGCAGGGCTCCTAAGTGGGAAGCTGGCTAAGCTTTGGGCATAGTTTGGTTTGTAATTTTCAAATATTTAGACATATGGTATGTGCACACCTCCAACTGTCCACTTGCCTGAGTGCTTTAAATCTTAGGGGCAGACTGAAGGTACTTTTTCCTCCTGTCATCACTTAATCCATCACTAGAGGGATGCTAATGAACCAGATAGGTGGAACATAGCCATCGCCTCCAAGCCACAGCACAGACCTAGCCAGGGAGGCACAAAGAACAGGAGAAATGAGCAGAGAAGACTCTGCTAGAGAATAAACATGTTTCAAATAAATTAAGTCCTAGAAATGTAAAATATAGTTACTCTGCATATCAATTTAATGAGTTCTATCTGAAAGCAAGAGAAAACAGATTCTGAGTTCCAACCACATCCTTTATGGCAAAGGAAATTGGATTTACATTAACAGAATGTCCATTAAACTCTTTAAATTCAATCCTTTCATGTCACATGGTCTTCATCTCAAAAAGGATGTGGTGGTCTGGCCATTTCAAAAGGTATTTCAGGAGAAACACACCTGAAAAAGTCCTGGGAGGCCAGCAGCCAGGCCGCCTTGGGAATTCCCATCTGCTGCTCTCTCGAATCCCTACCAATTTCTGTGCCTTGAGATGTACCCTTCAGCAGGGAGGCTGACCACCCACAATTCACTGTCCCAAGCCATCCTCTCCAACATTTCCAGTATAGATTCTTGGTTAGGGAAAACTGCTGCACAGATACAATGAAATATCTTTCTAACAAAATACTCCACAAAGGGAAAATAGGAAATACAATGCCGATCAGAAAGAATCATCTTAGCAGAAAAAGCCCAGCCCATCAGCCAAGAAAATAAACGAGTACATGTGGTGGAGAGGGGATGGGAGGGGAGGGGAGGGAAGCAAACAGGGCAATCACCCTGAGCAGAGATGGTGCAGATTCAGAGGGCAGCTCAGCACGGGGGTGGCATGTCATTTCTCAGTTCCCCTCCTCTGCCAGCCAGGGCCCAGGACACACCTCTCTCCCCTTCCTCATCCTCTGTGGTCCTTATGCCCAACTCCTCTTTTCAATCCTCCTCCAGCTTCATTCCCTACCTGAAAGGCAAACACTTGGACATCGCCAGCAAATGTCTAAATGATGCACAGGACATGTCACCAGAGAGGAATATATCACAGGAACAAAGGATAAAAAGAAAGCCAAAAAGTCCAAAGCTTTAAAAAAAAAAATCACTCTCAGCATACAGGAAATGGTTTTAGAACAATCAGCACACAGAATTCCACGCTCCCCCCTCAAGGCCCCCAGGCTCTTTTGAAAGGTCAAGAGAACACAGACAAGGTAGTATAAAGTCCTTTCCTTTCCCAAACAATGTAATCTTTGTGAACCTAATATTAGGTTTCTGAAGTGCTCTGTAAAATCCTGCTCTCCCAACTCTCAACCTCAAGAGTGTAATAAAGCTCCCGATCAGAGGCTCCTTTTCTATTTAAGAGCACATTTTCGGAGTGAAAGGAGTGGTCTCCTTGAAGCAGAAATAATAATTTAGGTAGTCAGTGTAGGAGCATGGGTTTTGATGCATTCTTTACTATGGTTATTGATTAATATTTGTGGCTGAAGGGCTCCAGGGAGTAACATCCCCACAGGCCTTGCTTACTATAGAGAGTGTACCTATGCCCAGATGGACATTAATCTCTAATCCACTGTGACTCAGTCTACAGGAAGAGAAGGTCAAAGACACTATGAGACTTAGGAGACATTTCCATCCCTAAAACCCTTACTGGACAAGGACTTATATAGGTAACTGAGCAAGGCCAATGGGAGAAAACCACATCTTTCTAGACCCCATGTTTGTACCCCCCCCCATCTTTAAGGGATGAAAACCCCTATAGGACAATAGAAGAGGGGACTCTTCTTCCCCCTCTCAGCTGTCCTGGGAGCTGTTTGCTTTCCTGTAATAAAGAGTTTATTTGCTTGCTGCTTGTGTGTTGGCAAAGTTCATCCTTCGGCTCCGTGAACAAGAACCCATATCCGGTAACATCTTTCTGGCATCATCTTCATTCACCCAGGCTCTTCCTTAGCAGGGAGGGGACTGGAGGTAGGCAAGGGCCTAGCCAGCATCCACACCACCTCCGGGGGGTGTTCCTGTTGCCCAACTCCGCACACAGGAGGCCTCGGAAGGCTTTCCTCCCTCCCCACCCTACATGGGGGATGGAGAGTGTTATATTGAACAAAGATGTGTGCTACAAGGCAGCTCCAGGAATCAAAAGAGCACAGGTTTCAGAGTCAGTCAATGCCCAATTCAAATCCTGACTCTGCCCCTCCTTGTAATTTAGGAAGTTGCTTTACCTTTCCACACTTGTTTTCTGTCTAGAAAATGGGAATATTGTATCTTTTGTTGCATAGGTACAAAAGGAGTGAATTAGATGATATATTTAGCTGGATATGGAAAGAAAATCATTGACTTGGTATCCTGGAGCAATTTCGGTATTTTTCGAGAAGGAGTATACCAAATTAAGAAAATCAGGGATTGGAGTGAGACCCCAAAGGGCAGAGTCAAGCAATAAAAAGTATTTGATAAACTGTCTTCAAAAGAGGATGAATGCTGATAAGACAGAGTTAAAGGACTCTGCCAAAAAAAAAAAGAATAGGAGCTTACAATGGGGGCTGGAGAGAGAATCAGGGAGAAGCACGCATGGATGTGTTCAACTGGGGAAAAGAGAAATCAAAGACCTCCTCATGGCAAAGAGCTTGAGAAAGTTCATTCTCAGGGAAGAATGAACAAGTCAGGAGTATTAGTAAGCTCTCTGTTGTAAGTGTGGGCTATGAACCCCTTTCCCATCTCTCCTATGAAATCCTCAGTAATGTCTATACTGCTGACCCCCACGTGGATTCCCGCAGGGCTTGTAAAAGGGCTTAGTCCTACCTCTACATGGGCTTTGAGAAGTAGAGGATGGGGCCACTGAGCTTCATGTTACACCCCAGAATTCCTTTACCAAAATCAAAATGGATCTTACATTTGAAACATTTAGGTAACACGGTAGTTTTAAATTTTTTTTCCAGAAAAAAAAAAAAAACTGTTCCAAAATCAATGTCATCTTATAGTCAAGAAGACCCAATAATTAAGAATTTTCTGGCTTATAGCAGGTACCTAATAAGTGATATTTTTCTCTCATATTTATCCCCCCTTTTCCCCTGTAGGGACAGCAAGAGAGTGAGCGATATCATCCCCCTAGGCTGACAGGAGCAATAAGGGGCATGGAAAGGAAGACTTGAGGCCAAAAGCAGCCTCAGATGTTTGTAGTCATGGCTGGAGCCCACACACACCTCTTCTTAGGCAAGAACTACTGGCTCAATCCCTGCTGTTCCCATCACTGCCACATCCCTATTACCCAACCCAATATTTTTCCTTTGCGGTTTCATAAACATTGTTTAGCATCTCTTCGCTGGGTGCCAGGAGAATCCTCTCAAAGTATTCCTTTGACCTAAAGTAGATGGACATGACACAAAACTAACTGGGTAGTCCAGCTGAATGTGTGAAGTCCCTGAAGACAAGGTGAAAGCAGCATTGTCTGTCCAAAGAAATGAGACAAGTCTGGTGGAATCAAGAAAGGCTCCGTGGAAGAGGTGGCATTCAAGATGGATGCTGAGGTTGGGTACAATTTTGGGAGGCAGATTTGGGAGTAGAAAGGATGCTCCAACACATCATGGTGCAGTTTTACCACTGGCCCTCACAGCCATCACTACCACCTCCTCTGTCAGCCAGGGCCCAGGCAGGCTTCTCATGTTTTATTGGATTTTGGTACAGCTGTCACTTTAGAGCCTTCAGTTCTGCTTCTCTTTTCCTATCGCCTATAGGTAATAAGCAGAACACACACCACTTATTTCAATGGCCATCATCGAAAAGTCTGCAAATAAATGCTGAAGAGGGTGTGGAGAAAGGGAATTCTCCTACACCGTTGGTGGGAAAGTAAAACTGGAGCAACCACTATGGAAACAGTATGGAGGTTCCTTAAAAAGCTAAAAGTACAGCTATTGTATGATCCAGCAATCCCATTCCAGAAAAGATGAAAACTGGAAAAGATGGATGAACCCCAATAGCCATAGCAGCACTACTTACAATAGCCAAGACATGGAAGCAACCTAAGTGTCCATCAACAGAGGAATGGATAAAGAAAATATGATATATATATTGGAATATTAGTCATAAAAAAGAATAAAATACTGTCATTTGCAGTAATATGGATGGAACAAGGCATATTATACCTAGTGAGGTAAATCAAAGAGAGACAAATATGATATGACATCGCTTATATATGGAATCTAAAAAATAGTACAAATGAATCAATACATAAAACAGAAACAGACTCACAGCCATAGAAAACAAACTTATGGTTATCAAAGGGGGTTATATTAGGAGTATGGGATTAACAAATACAAACTACATAAAATAGACAAGCATACTTATTTATACATAAAACAGGTAAGCAATAAAGATATACTACATAACATGAGGGATATATTCAATATCTTATAATAACCCATAATGAAAAACAACCTAAAAAATAATATATATATATACATGTACATATATGAACAGAATCATTATTCCATCCACCTGAAAGTAATACAATATTGTAAATCAACACTACTTCAATTTAAAAACACACACATCTCAAAACACCCAACATATCCAAAGACTGCAGCACTTCTCTGAAATCACTCAACTCTCCTGGTTGTATCTTTCCCTTCTTTCCTTCCAACATGACCCATTCTTGTCTCTAAACTTGTCTCTCAAAGCATCCCTTGTAACTAGGATGCTTGTCCATCTGCTTCTCCCTCATCAAAAATCTTTATTCAAACCTGCCCATTAGCAGTGTTGGTGGTATAGTGGTGAGCACAGCTGCCTTCCAAAATTGCCTATGAGCTCCAAGAAAATTTAGCAACTACCAGAAAAGAAGGGGTGGCTTTCCCCAGTGGGATACATTCTAACCAAAGCATTCCCTTTCTCTTTCAGGATTTTGCAAGATAAGTTTATTCCTCTTACTCTGAGAACATTGTGTTTCTAAACAGTTTGTTTACGCTCTGTATCTGTTTGTATTTGTACAGTCACTGATGTGTTTCTTTTTCCTATTTATTTATTCCCTAAAACAAATCTAACCTAAGCAGCTATCACATGTGCCTGGAGTGCTGAGACCAGACCTGTTCCACTTGGTTTGTGTAGCGCCTGGGACAGGGCAATGGAAAGAAAAGCACTTCATTAATACTGTCTAATGTTTGTGCATGTACATTAAACATTAATTTGGTATTTCCTAAAGCTTTTATCCTTTGAAACAAACTCTAGCCCTTGGCAGATCTTCATGAGGTATACCAGAATTATTGTCCTCATATTTAATCCAGGAAACAAAGCACAAAGAAGTGGGAAGACCCATGCAAAGCTGCACCACCTGGTGGTACGAGACTGTGGTAACTGGCGAGTCCACCTGCTAGCCCAAAAAGCCTAGTGACTGAAAGCAAGGTAGCACAGCGACAGAAAGCAAAGCCAACCCTGGATTCGATCTGGGCTCTGCTTCTTAAAATTTGTATGAATGTGAACCACCCCTCCAAGCCTCATTTTTATCATTTTTAAAATTAAAGAATGATACTTACACCTGGTAGGGACATGCTTAGGATGACAAGAGATAACAAAAGCTCTTGCTAAGTACTAATTCTCTTTCTTCTTTCTTTCTTAACCATGTGAAAAATTCTAGAAGTCAAAAGACATGCCATTTTAGAGAAAAGAGATCAAAATTGGACGATGGTCCCATTCTGGAGCCCCTGGGAGCTCATAACCAGGACAGAAGCTGTGATACGAAAACATTCAGGAAACCTGGAGCTAGAACCAGAATAGTTGTCCCTTGTCTTGAGCTTTAACCACTGCTCATTATATTCCCATACAATCTCTTTTCTCTCCTATGGACCCTTGATCAGTGATAGATGTAGAGACAGAGGACACTGGCAGTAATCTAGAAGAACAATGCTTTCTTAATAGGAAAAAATCCCCTAAATATTGGTCCTCTCTCTGTGCATCATATTCCCAACAGCTGCCCTAGTGATCCTCAGGCTGTGAAATTTGGTAGCTCCAGGTTAGCATTGGTCAGAGTGGGCAGGGTGAACTCAGCTTGTAAAGGAGCAACACTCCCAAGCACAGCACACCAATTCATATGATTGGTACCTCTTGAGGCTCCACAATTTAACTTGATAACAAACTGCCATATGCAAAGTCACTGATGCCATCCCATGCCTGGGATCAGAAGCCAGAAACTCATCACACTCTGGTTTCTTCAGTGGAAGCATACAATTTCCTGCCTTTCTCTACTAATGACTGGTAACAGAAGACAAGGAGGCTTCAGAGGAAATCCATCACATCAAAATCATGCCCATGGAGAACAGACTTGTGGTTGCCAAGAGGGAGGGGGAGGGAGTGGGATGAACTGGGAGTTTGGGGTTAGTAGATGCAAACTACTGCATTTGGAGTGGAAAAACAATGATATCCTGCTGTATAGCTCAGGGAACTATATCCAATCACTTGCGATGGAACATGATGGAGGGTAATGTGAGAAAAAGAATATATATAGAGAGAGTCACTTTGCTATAGAGCAGAAATTGATAGAACATTATAAATCAACTATAATAAAAAATTTTAATAAAATTAAATTAAATTAAAAGACTTGTGGGGCTAGCCAAGCTCTGAATGCAAGGGAGGGCATTTCAGGCAAACTGTTGGTATGGAAGGGCAAGAGATGGCAAAAAAAAAAAAAAAATAGCATGCCCAAATTCCATGCTTCAAAGCCCTGTGTTCTCAGCATAACCCTGATAATGGTTTTCTGTAGCAGAGCTAGTGAAGTCAATGAATATAGAGGGATTTCCCAGCCTCAAGAAATGGATATTAGCAACATGAATGTTGCCTTTTGCACTGTGTTAAAGTCCTTGTGAATCAAGCTCACCTTCTCTGAAAACACAACAAAATGAGTATTCATCTAGTCATAGGAAAGACAACAGAATCCAAGTCACAGAATGAAAAGTCCTTTGGTCACATATCTTGGAGAACTCCCAAGTCTAATTCAAAGTTTTGCTGATTTTGACCAGAGACGTTAGTTAGCAATTATCACTTCAACCATTGTACCCTGTATGGATTCCAAAGAAAATAAAGCAAAAATTCAGGACAATTATTTTTTTTTCAATCTAGTCTTCTGTGAAAAATAAGTAACATGGTATCACAATAGGAATGAGTGTTTCTAGAGATTTTTGATTATTTTGGATCCATGGTCTAAAGTCCTTACATTCCACAGAAAGGCTCTCTTAGACTGTGAAATCTTCTAACTTGGTGTGACAGAACCATATACAAGGAAACCTATCAAGGAACATTATCTAGCTTCTTGGTTTACTTCAAATATGTAGATCATTCATTCCTTTCCCCCTGTTTCTCCCCATTCCTTGGGCTAATCTTTTTTGACTGCCTCAAAATCCATCCAGCAGTTTACCAGACTCTCCCTCAATGACATGTTCAGAAAAGAATGGTCTTAGCTGGACTGCCTCAAATATCTAATGGTGCTGGGTGCTCTAACCACATTCTCCAAGGATGCTGCAAACTGAATAAGACTCAGATACCTTCCCCTTAGCAGCACGCCCAGCCCTAGGAAAAAATGATACCCATAATTGCCCCCCTCCTGTACCAGCCCACTGCCATCACCCAAGTTCAAGCCCTCTTTATCTCTCACTTAATCTCTTTCACCAGCCTTTCATTTGGAAGACCCACATCTCATTTCTCCCTACTCCAATACAACTTCCACCACTTTCTGATTAAACTTTCCAAACTCATCTCTCACTGTGTCTTTGAATTGCACAGAATTCTCCCTTGACCTACTCCCTACTGAGCTGAATTATGGATTCCTCCACAGCCATCCAAGGCCTCACATGATCTGACCCCAACTGAGTCCCAACTCAAGTCATGCCAAATCAATAAAAGCTAGGTATGACCCTAAGAAATACTGTATTTCATTGGTTCTTCATTCTGTTTCCGTTAAAGTCATCCTGACATTGTTCTTCCTTCCAATCTTTGACAATTCTGCTCCCCAATCTAATCTCTGAGCTGCTATCTTGGATCTAATAGGTTTTATGGGTTAAACTGTATCTCCCCTTAGAAAGATATATTGACATGTACTCCAATGTTCACTGCAGCACCATATACAATAGCCAAGACATGGAAACAATCTAAATGTCTATCGACAAAGGAGTGGATAAAGAAGATGTGGTACATATACACAATGGAGTATTACTCAGCCATTAAAAGGAATAAAATAACAGCATTTGCAGCAACATGGATGGACCTAGAAATTATCATGCTAAGTGAAGTTAGTCAGACAGTGAGACACTAACATCATACACAATCGCCTACATGTGGAATCTAAAAAAAAGGACACACTGAACTTCTTTGCAGAACAGATACTGACTCACAGACTTTGAAAAACTTATGGTTTCCAAATGAGACAGGTCAGGAGGTAGGGGGATGCACCTGGGGTTTGGGATGGAAATGCTATAAAATTTGGTTGTGATGATTGTTGTACAACTATAAATGTAATAAAATTCATTGAGTAATTTTTTTAAAAAGAAAGATATATTGAAGTCTCAACCTACAGCACCTCAGAGTACAATCATATTGGGAAACAGGATCCTTACAGAGGTAATCAAGCTAAAATGAGGTCACTAGGGTAGGTCTTAATCCAACATGACTTGTGTCATTATTAAAAAGTGAAATTTGGACAGAGACAGAATAGATAAAGGAAGGAAGATGTGGAGAAACACAGTAAAAGGCAGCCTCGTGAATGGAATGATGCCTCTACAGGCCAAAACACAGGACACCAAGCACTGCCAGAGCACACCAGAAGCTGGAAAACGCAAGAAAGGATCCTGCCTTAGAGACATTTGAGAGAGTGTGGCCTGCCAACACCTTCAGTTCAAACTTCTAGCCTGTGAGAAATAGATTTCTGTCATTTTAAGCCACCCAATTTTGAGACTTTGTCACAGCAGCTGTAGGAGAGCAATACACTGGGCCTCTTTGTTCTTTTCTTAGGACCTCTGACTCCTCATTGTCTCTTCTTCTTTATTTCTTTTATTGTCAATCTTTCCATACAGAGACTGGCTACCTTCGGGGTTTATATTCTTTATCTTAGTTTTATTATAACTTTACCATGTATATTTATATATTTAAAAGCAACTCCAAAAATTTTCCCCAATGTGTTTTAAAGGAACACATAAGTTACTGTCTTTACATCCTAATCAGATAATGCTGGCCCTTCCTTGGTAGGTGCATCACTTCCACCATCTTAAATCATCTTCTGAGAGAGAAGGGGCAGCATATCACACCCCATCCCTTGCACTAGCCTCGTTAATATGACTAATCAGGAAGATTTTCTGGAAAATCAGTAATTCCAAAACCCCTCAGGAGGACCAACTCACAGTGAGTCCTGCTTTTGTCTAAGCTTTCCACACTTAGGATCCTCTGCCTTTTTCAGGGTTTCCCTTCATAACTAGTAATGGCCCCGAATTACGCAAACAAAAACCAGGTAGTTTCTTTCTTTGACAAACATATACACCGAGTGTCCATATGAACAAAGCATTATGCTAGACACTAAGAGGGAAAGGATAATAGGTTGATTAACAAGACACAATTACTGCAGAGAAGTTGCTTATGATGCATAGGAGACACATACATACACACATACACACATGCACACATGCACACGCACACACGCAAATACCGTGAGACTTGCAGAGTAAGCATTAGTGCAGAAGCCGTGCTTCTCCAGATCCAAAACTGGACCCCAGAGTAGAGTTGCTTTCAAGGCCTACCCTAGAGACATGTGTGGGAGACAAAATAATGCCCCCCAAAGAGGTCTAGATCCTAGTTCCCCAACCTGTAAATGTCTTACCTTACATTGTAGAAGGGGCTTTGAGGGTGTGATTAGGTTAAGGGTTGAGCTGGGAAGATTATCCTGGATTATCTGCATGGGCCCAAAGGAATCACAAGGGTATTTACAAGGCAAAGAGGGAGGCAGAAGAGCTAGGGTCAGAGGAAGGAGCTGTGATGACAGAAGCAGAGTCAGAGAGAAAGAGTTTTAAAATGCTACATTGCTGGCTTTGAAGGTGGAAGGCACCACAAGCCATGGGATGCACACGGCCTCTACAAGTTGAAAAAGGCAAAAAAAAGATTCTCCCTTAGAGCCTCCAAAGAAATGCAGTCCTCATGACCCACTTTGGACTCATGACCTCAAAAACTGTAAAATGATAAATTTGTGTTGCTTTAACTAAGTGGCAATTTGTTATAGCAGCAGTAGGAAACCAATACACTTGGTTTTCCCAGGGACAGGACGGTGGGCTCAACAACAGGTACCCTCTTTCTACCTGCCCAGATGCAGACCTGCTCTAGTCCCTGGGCCCAACTGCCAAGGAATCTCTAAGAGCTCTCCAACTGCCCCCAGGTCCTGAGGAGTGCGACAAGCTCTCCCTAATACCTGCTCAGGCCATCAGCGTTTGTTCCAACCCCTGAAGTACCACCATTGGAACACATGGCTTGGCCTGAAGGCTGCTGATCATAAAGGAGCTGTAATTCACTAACTATATGTCACACAGTAAGTATTCTGCTATGTCTGCCATATATACAATCCAATTTTCCCAATTACTCTACAGGATGAGGGGTAATATTCTCACTTTACAAATGAAGAATTTGAGCATTGAAGAGACAATACAAATTGCCCAAAGTCACACAGGTTTAAGCCCTGGTTTATCTACCCTAAAGTCTGTTCTTTTCCACCTGTATCCTAATGTTTCAGAGGTGCCTAAGATGATGATCCCCCACTTGTGCATTATTCCAGTTCCTCAGAGTTCACTGTTTTGTGTAACAGATGAGCCATCACTCAACTTCACTAACTTCTGCTCCTACCTGACCTGCACAAGCCCTGCAGCCTCCTGTCAGTGTCAGATATTTCTGATAGGACCCAGGGCATGCCTCTTGACATGCTCACAAATAACCTTCACCATCTTCTTCTCAAAGCCCATCCTATTTACTCCTGGAAGCCCCCAGGAGGACAGTGACCTGAGTCAGATGCATTTGCTGGTGCCAATGCCCTCTCACAGGATGATGCCTGAGGCAGGGCTGTTTCCATCTTCCCAGCAGCCTCCACCAAGTTGAAGCCATGCTGAGCTCTGTGCAGAAGCTTGGAGAAGAGCTTTCTCTCTACTCTGTGCATTAATCCCCAAAGCAACACAGCTTGAGCCTTTATGTCTCACAAAGCCCCTCCCCAAAACAAGCCCATCATCTGCCTGCAGCCCTCTCTCTACAAAATCCCCTTACACTTGCTTATCACTCTCCTCACCACGCTCCCTCCTGCCCTCCTCTTCACAGACCCTACCTTCCCATATCCATCAACTGACCCAAGTCCCTGCCGAGGGTTTGCCAGAGCCACCCTGGCATAGGAAACACTGAGACAGGTAGTTCACATTTATATAGTGTGTGCAATTCACGTGCCTTTCACATGGAGCGTCACGCTTGGTCTTCACAGTAGTTCTCAGAGGAAGTGATATCACTCTTTTGTTACAGAAGAGAAGCTTAAGACTTGAAAAGGGAAGTGGCTTGTTCAATGGCACAAATAAATGCAGGAGCCAAGACTAAATCCAGGGCTTTGACGCTTTAGCCTGGGGCCAGTTCTACTTCTCCACCTGCAGAGGAGGGGGCCAGAACAGCAACCATAGAGGACAGCCCTGAGAAGTAACACTGCCCTTGGACTTGAGCAGACCCACTGGAGGCTCCATAGACCAGATGGGCCATGGCTTTTCAAAGAGAAAAGTTGTAACTCAACTCTTTCCTCCTCCAAGAACAATAAGTGTGCCTGTCTCCCCAGGACAAGCAGGCATTCAAGGAAAGAGACAGAGCTCAGCCAAGGAAAACCTGCTATGTGTGTGGAAGGAATATGAGGACAGAAGCTTTTTCCTCTTTAAGGGGGACCAGCCTCAGGGGTCGTCTATCTCTTCCAAAGTGTAAACTAGGCAAGCCAGAAAGGGCACGGAACCCAACTGAGCAAAAAAACTTAAGAAAAAAGAAAAAAAAAAAAGACTGTGAGCTGGCTCTTTCATAAGTTTTAAAAAAAAATTGGCTAAAGGCTTGTTTTCCATGTTCACGAAAATAGAACATAGCAAAGATAATAAATATATAAAGAATTAAATGCTTTATCTGGAGTGTGCAAGCTTCCTCCAAGTGAAACTCAGTGTGATGAGGTATATAAAGAGCTCTTTATATAAACACTTGTGGTTTAAGCTTCTCCAAGAAAATCACTTCCCAAGTCTGATGGCTATGCTGCTCTTTCAGTCACAGAGAAAGGACTAAGGTCCCAGAAGTGCTGGATGGAAGAGGGGAAGAAAAGGGGCCTCTCAGCTTCAGGTGGGAGCCAACAACCGAGGATGTCGACAGAAGAAAAAATGCACAACCAGAAGTTGAGAGTTATATTTTATCCAGCCAACATTCTTAGGACTTCAGGCCTGGGAGACAGCTTCTCAGTTAACACTGAGGAAACTGTTCTGAAGAAGAAGGATTTTTAGTTTTTGCAACAAAAGGGAGGTAGTCGGAACATCAAAAGATTATTGTCAATTAAAGAAAACCAGATACCTCAAGTTAAGGAATTTAGTGCTTTTCTGTCTGGGAGATGCAAGAGTCTGGGCTCACTAAAATCATTTCTTTGATATGTACCTCAACTCTCTGAGGCCTGTGCTTTGTCATCCTGCGTTCTCTCAGGGCTCACCGTTCACTGTCAGGGTGGCTGCAGTGACTGATGATTCAATGGTGGGCAGTCCTTATTTCTACCCTGCTTTCCTTCTGGGCTCACCATCTCAGAAGTGGCTGCAATTAGTAGCTAGAGCCTTTGTTTACTGATATAGCAAGCAATATTTTATTTCTCAAGAGGAACCCAGTCTGCTGCAAACTCCTCTCTGAAAAAGCCAAGAGGTATGTAAACACCACATTCTAAAGCAGGGGCTATGTGACTAAATTTGAATTTCAGGCCCAAATATGCAGCTCAAGGGAAGAGCAGGCATCTTCCTTGGCATGCCCTCTACCATGTCTCTGGGATTACCACAGGACACGTGTGCATCCCCAGAACACCCCACTATATTCTTTCTCTTGGACAGTTGGCTGAAGAAGTTGGTTCTAGACTGGACATTCCATGAGTGCTTTCTTTATTGCTGTGTGCCCAGGACTTAGACGAGCTCAGGGCAAATTGTAGGTGCTGGATAAATTAATATTGAATGACTAGGTGAATAAAAATATCAGCAAACTCACCTCATGTCCCTATGTATGCCCTTCTTCCTCCATTTCCCAATAATCAGAGTAGTAGTTAGAGCCACTTTAGCATCCCACACAGATAATGGTTGAGAGGAACTTCTAAAGGATGATTTGATTCATAATAGGCAACCTCCCTGAAATGTTACCAGGCTACCAACTCAACCTGGAAGAACCAAAGGCTCAACCACTGTGGAACTGAATTTCCTGGCCTATAAGTGTGTCCATTGTTTTAAGCATGTAATTTGATTTTTGATCTAGCACACTGATAGACTCTGCTTCCATCAAAATATACCAAGTGTCATTGATAGTTGACACTCATAGAGCAGCCTAGCAATTTTTTTTAAGTAGTTTCTTTGTATTTACCTGCCTTTCATTATCCCCCTAGTCGCTGGTACTTTAGAATCCTGATGCCCATATTAATGCCTCTGTTTCTTCTTAGGACAAAAGCAACTGACCCAGGCTGCTGGCCTTTCCTTTGTATCACCTCTTGTTTATTTTTTATTATTATTTTTTTTTTGTCTTTTTGCTATTTCTTGGGCCGCTCCCCCGACATATGGAGGTTCCCAGGCTAGGAGTCTAATCGGAGCTGTAGCCACCGGCCTACGCCAGAGCCACAGCAACGCGGGATCCAAACCACATCTGCAACCTACACCACGGCTCACGGCAACGCCGGATCGTTAACCCACTGAGCAAGGGCAGGGACCGAACCCGCAACCTCACGGTTCCTAGTCGGATTCATTAACCACTGCGCCACGACGGGAACTCCCTCTTGTTTATTCTGACATTTGTGGTACTTGTCTCTTTGATCTGGCTGCTCTCCAGACTCAGCCCTTTCACCCATCTAATGCAGCCCTGCCGAATTTATGTTCAAAAACGAAAACCTGAGCCTACTACCTCTCAAACTTATCTCTTGATTATTCACACAGAGAGTCTCTTCATAGACTTTGGGTTCTCCCCAAACACACCAGGTACATTTCTGAATATATCAGGTACATTTCAGCCTATGCTACTTGCCCTGATATGACTGTTCCCTCACTTTCTCTTTACTTGTCATGTCATATCTCAATAATGAAATTGGAAAAAGGTTAGGACTTGAAGTCATATACTAGCTGTGTGGTCTTAGGTTACTTAGCTGTGCTAAGCATCAGTTTCCTTGGCTATAAAATTAGGATAATAAAAATCATGATAATACATCACAGGACTGTTGTGGGAATAAAACAAAGCCCTGTTGTGAGTTCTGATTTCAGTACCTGCCACTCAAAAGGATGCATAAGTTGTTCATCTCTTTTTCTTTGAGCCTCTCCTTCCTTGTCCATAAAATGAGAATACTAATAACATTCTCCTTGAAGGATTCTGTAGTGCTCAGATGAGGATGTTGTTACAACCTTTTCTTCCCAGCCTGACTTACAGAAGCCCTCACCTGATACCTGCCCCAAGAGCCCAGGACTGTGGCCATACCTGTCACCTGGGCCACTCCATGCGAATTGAGCATAGACTTTCTTGCACTGTAGCTGTGCTGGGGTTTGTTTAGTTCTCAAGGGGAATCCAGTCCTTTGTAAACTGCCCTCTAAAAATGTCAAGGGGCATGTGAAGACCACATTGGCTTTCTCATCTATTCTTACCTTACTTAACTGATTGCAAGCCCCTGAGCCAGGAATTATGTCTTCTAGGGGCTCAGGTTCCCTCGGCCTCACACACAGTAGGGAGCCAGTCATTATTTCCCATGATTGCTGCTGCTACTGCTGCTAAAATGGTGATGGTGCTGGGGTTGGAAAGACCAATGGGCACCCACTCTAGCCAAGTGTCCTTCTATCTCAGAGGCCCAACAACCTGCTTGAGACTGCTTTTCTTTCTCACCCATGAAGTGAGAACCATTTTGCCAGATACTGCTGAGAAATGAGATTTGTAGAAGAAATGAGTCTGTTACACATGCCATAGCAGCCACCCAAGCCACTCCAGTGACAATGCCAGATCCTTAACCTGCTGCATGACAGAAGAACTCCAAAGTGCTTCTCTTTTTAAAGAAGTACATCTTCTTGAGGGCTGCTTTAGCTCCAAAGCTAAATGAGGGCTTTAAGGACCCCTTTGGGACTCAAACTCAGGCAATAAGCATGTAGTTCCCAAAAAGCTATGTTTTGAGTAGTCACATAGACCTAAGCTATCTCCTTTGTGCTATTTTCATGTCTGCCTGGTACAATTTTTTGCTTACTACCTACTCAATAGGCCAGCCAGGATTTTCTTGTCTGGGAGCTACAGTCTCTCTCAAACACACTGGGTTTAAATTAAGCAACATTCCCCACCACCACCTCCCATTTTTTCAGAACCGGCACTTCCTCGACACTGATGAGAGCCAGTTGAGAGCCAGGGTGGTATACTCTAACATCCATGCCCATCTCTTCAGATCACTCATCTTCACCCCCTCCCACAGAGCAGAATGAACAGGAACTGACAGCCTTCAAGTAACATAAGAGCCAAAGGCAAAAATGCCCAGGCATATACAATGGAAGTCAATTAAGTTGTTTGCAGTATTTTCTCCTTTTTCAAATAAGAAGGAAGAGAAAAGTCCTCCAAACCTGTGTGAACAGATTTCATCTGCTAATGAGTAGAGACTAAGAAGCATACAGGAAAAGTTCCAGAAGGCAAGAAACCCAAGTCCTGCTTTCATAAATAAATGTGGAGGGGGAAACTTAGGCAAATTCAGCTGCTTCTTGCTCCTCATCTTCATCATCTTGTCTCATGTATTGAGTGCAAAGAGCAACATCTTCTTTGCTTGAAAGAAAGGAGCTGGACCAGGTGATTTCTTGAGCTGCCCTCCAGCTCTTGGAAGTGCAGGAATAAGGGTATGTTACAGATGTTGTACAGTGATGGTTCTCAGCTCAGGGAAGCAGGGGGTGGGTATTTCAGTCACCATAATGAGGAAGAGGGGGCTTGTGGATGGGCAGGGTGTTACTGACATCTAGTCAGTGAGGCTACTGCTAAACAGTGATTAATACATAGACAGCCCTTCAAAAGAGAAGTGTCTAGCCCAAAATGTCAATAGTGCTGAGACTGAGATGCCTAAATCAATCAGACAGGATTGGAGGGGTGGGGAATGGTAAAGTAAATGCAGAAGTACCAACATCCTGCTACCCTGAAATGACCTGAATTTATGATGGTATAAACCTAGAGGTGGAGGGAGGGACAAAAATCTTGTGCTTCAAAGAAGAGAAGGGCATAATTTATATACATAAAAGTCAAGGAGTTTCTGCTAAAGAATAAATGGATCCACACTGAGGGAAAACACTGCCTCCTGAATTCCAATTTTCCTTCCCCAGGAAGTGATGGGACCTCACCTGATGTAAGCAAAGGAAACCTTGTCAGAATATGCTCTAGCTCCTCAGGTGGAGGGTTGAGAGCTGGAGGCAGGGCAGACTGAGGGGCAATCAGGAAGGTCTGCCTCCACTCCATGTCCCTTTTGCTCCTGAAGGGAACTGTTCCAATTAGCTACACCATGAGGCCCAAGCACAAACACAGACACAGCAGACTGAATGCCTGCAAAAGAGAAAAGGAGAGAGTTCTCTGCTGGGGATTCTTCTTATTCCAGTGGTACTCTCCATTCTCCTTTCATCAGGGCCTACTTCAAACTACTGGTCAGTTGCTCTGGGACAGAGATGACTCCCATGAGTGCCAGCTCAAGCCCATAGGGGAACTCTGGCTGCAGAAAACTAGCAATGGGTATAGTAACTTCCACAGCACAGAAGATAAAATTCAGAGATGAATTTTCCTCACTCTGATGCTTCAGGATGCCAGGTCCTTCCCCAGTCACTCCCTCTAGTTCAATGCAGACAACATCTAAAAGCATCAGCTCCTGAGCTAAACATATGGGAAGATGAATCTAGCTGCATCCAGGATGATGTGAGAGGACACAAACAAGCACAGCCATCCTTTTTAGAGTAACTCCTGTGCTGGAATAGTTCTCTTCTCATTCAAGGATGAGTAAACAGAAAAAACAAAAACAAAAAACATAGGGACCATGAACGTGTTCTGCAGCAGGAAAAGAAAGAGGCAGACATAGCACAAAAGAAGTAGAAGAAAGCAATTTGGGGGAAAGATTTACTATTAAAAAATTCAGACAGCAGTTGCATTCTTTGTTAACAAAATTAATACAAACTCTAGATTTTATGAAATAAAGAATGAAAGGATTAGACATAAAAATAAGTTTAAAAGAAGCCTGCAGAAGCAAAAGCAGTTCTAAGAGGAAAGTTTATAGCAATACAAGCCTACCTCAGGAAATAGGAAAAAGCTCAAATAAACAACCTAACTTTACATCTAAAGCAGCTAGAGAGAGAAGAACAGACAAGACCTAAAGTTAGTAAAAGGAAAGAAATCATAAAGATCAGAGCAGAAATCAATGAAATAGAAACAAAGAAAACCACAGAAAAGATCAATGAAATGAAAAGCTGGTTCTTTGAAAAGATCAACAGAACTGATAAACCCTTAGCCAGACTTATCAAGAAAAAAACAGAGAGGACTCAATAAAATTAGAAATGAAAAAGGAGAACTAATAACGGACATCACAGAAATACAAAGGGTCATAAGAGACTACTATATGCAACTCTATGTCAATAAAATGGAAGACCTAGAAGAAATAGACACTTTCTTAGAAAAGCACAATCTTCCAAGACTAAACCAAGAAGAAACAGAAAGGATAAACAGACCAATCATAAGTACCGAAATTGAAACTGTGATTAAAAAACTTCCAACAGGAGTTCCTGTGGTGGCTCAGAGGTTAACGAATCCAACTAGGAACCATGAGGTTGCGGGTTCGATCCCTGGCCTTCCTCAGTGGGTTAAGGATCCAGCGTTGCCGAGAGCTGTGGTGTAGGTTGCAGACGCGGCTCGGATCCCGCGTTGCTGTGGCTCTGGCGTAGGCCGGTGGCTACAGCTCCGATTCAACCCCTAGCCTGGGAACCTCCACATGCCATGGGAGCAGCCCAAGAAAAATGGCAAAAAGACAAAAAAAAAAAAAACTTCCAACAAACAAAAGTCCAGGAGAAACTATTCCAAAAAATTGCAGAGCACTCACAAACTCATTCTATGAGGCCACCATCACCCTGTTATCAAAACCAGACAAAAAGACCACAAAAAAAGAAAATTACAGGCCAATTTCACTGATGAACATAGATGCAAAAATCCTCAACAAAATACTAGCAAACCGCATCAACAATACATTAAAAGGCTTGTACATCATGATCAAGTGGAATTTATCCCAGGGATGTGAGGGTTCCTCAATATCCACAAATCAATCAGTGTGATACACCACATTAACAAACTGAAGAATAAAAATCATATGGTCCTCTCAATAGATGCAGAAAAAGCCTTTGACAAAAATCCAACACCCATTTCTGATAAAAACCCTTCAGAAAGTGGGCATAAAGGGAAGCTTCCTCAACATAATAAAGGCCATATATGACAAACGCACAGCGAACATCATTCTCAATGATGAAGAGCTAAAAGAATTCCCACTGAGATCAGGAATGAGACAAGGATGTCCGCTCTTGCCACTACTCTTCAACATAGTTTGGAAGTCCTAGCCACAGCAATCAGAGAAGTTAAAGAAATAAAAGGAATCCAAATTGGAAAGGAAGAAGTAAAACTATCACTATTTGCTGAAGACATGATACTATACCTAGAGGATCCTAAAGACTCTACCAGAAAACTGTTAGAGCTTATCCACGAATTTGGCAGAGTCACAGGATACAAAATTAATACACAGAAATTGATGGCATCTCTATGTACTAACAATGAAAGATCAGAAAGAGAAATTAGGGAAGCAATCCCATTTACCATCACATCCGAAAGAATAAAATACCTAAGAGTAAACCTACCTAAAGAGGCAAAAGACCTGTACTCTGAAAACTAGAAGACACTGATGAAAGAAATCAAAGATGACACAAACAGATGGAAAGATACACCATGCTCTTGGATTGGAAGAGTCAATATTATCAAAATGACTATACTACCCAAGGCAATCTACAGATTCAATGCAATCCTTATCAAATTACCAAGGACATTTTTCACAGAACGCGAACAAAATATTTTAAAGTGTGTTTGGAAGCAGAAGAGACCCAGAATAGCCTGAAAAAGAAAAATGGAGCTGGAGGAATCAGGCTCCCGGACTTTAGACTATACTACAAAGCAACAATCATCAAAACCATACGGTACTGGCACAAAGACAGAAATATAGATCAGTGGAACAGGACAGAAAGCCCAGAATTAAACCCATGCACCCACAGTCAACTAATCTATGATAGAGGAAGCAAAAATACACAATGGAGAAAAGACAGCCCCTTCAATAGGTGGTGCTGGGAAAACTGGACAGCCACATGGATAAGAATGAAATTAGAATACTTCCTAACACAAAAACAAACTCAAAATGGATTAAAGACCTAGATATAAGACCAGACACCATAAAACTCTTAGAGGAAAACATAGGGCAAACACTCTCTGACATAAACAACAGCAACACTTCTCAGATCCACCTCTTAGAGTAAAGACGGTAAAAACAAAAATAAACAAATTGAACCTAATCAAACTTCAAAGTTTCGCATAGCAAAGGAAACCCTAAACAAAACAAAAAGACAAAGTGCAGAATGGGAGGAAATATATGCAAATGAATTGAATGACGAGGGATTAATCTTCAAAATTTATAAACACCTCCTACCGCTCAATACCAAAAAAGCAAACAACCCCATCAAAAAATGGGCAGAAGATCTAAACAGACAATTCTCCAAAGAAGACATACAGATGGCCGAGAAACACATGAAAAGATGTTCAACATCACTCATTATTAGAGAAATGCAAATCAAAACCACTCTGAGGTATCACCTTATGTCAGCCAGAATGGCCATTGTCAAAACTTCTACAAACAATAAGTGCTAGAGAGGGTGTGGAGAAAAAGGAAACCTATTACACTGTTGGTGGAACTGTAAATTGGTGCAACCACTATGGAAAACAGTATGGAGATTCCTCAGAAAAGTAAACATAGAACTACCATTTGATCCAGCAATCCCACTCCTGGGCATCTATCCAGAGAAAACCATGACTCCAAAAGACACATGTACTCCGATGTTCATTGCAGCACTATATGCAATAGCCAAGACATAGAAACAACCTAAATGTCCATCGATAGAGGAATGGATCAAGAAGATGTGGTACATAGACGCAATGGAATATTACTCAGCCTTTACAAGGAAAGAAATAACAGCATTTGCAGCAACATGGATGGACCTAGAAACTATCATGCTAAGTGAAGTCAGACAGTGAGACACCAACATCAAATGCTATCACCTACATGCAGAATCTAAAAAAAGGACACAATGAACTTCTTTGCAGAAGTGATACTTACTGACTCACAGACTTTGAAAAACTTATGATTTCCAAATGAGACAGGTTGGGGATGGGAGGATGCACTGAGGGTTTGGGATAGAAATGCTGTAAAATTTGGTTGTGATGATTGTTGTACACCTATAAATGTAATAAAATTCACTGAGTAATTAAAAAAATTAAAATAAAATAAAGAAGCCTGCAGAGTTAAGGAAAGAATGTAATAAAAATTCTGTAGCAGAATTTAAATCAATTTTTAAAAGAGCAGAATTGAGAATGCAGAAAAATAAATCATATGTAGAAGATAAACACAGAAAAGAGCATAATGACAAAGAGAAAAAATATTAAAAGGATAAAGAATTTTTATGGATGACAAGGATGATAAGTGCTCTTTAGGAAGAGACCAGAACAAGTAATTTACAAGCAATTTTATTAACAGACTGTCAAAGAAGAAAGTTTCCAGGAATTGAATAAGGGTTACCTCAACCAAAAGAGTATGGTAGTAACTGACATTCAAGACCAGGTTATACAAATCCCACGTGTTTTCTGCTTTGTTCTTTAGGACACTCACTCTTGGAACCCAGCCGCCACCCTGTAAGAAAGGCAAGCAGCCACATGGAGATGCCACGTGTAGGTGTTCTGGCTGATGAATCCTACTTAATATTCCAGCCACAGGCAGTGTCAAGTGCCAGACATGTGAGCATGCCTTCAGATAGTCCCAGCCCCCAGCCAGCAGGTCACATCCAGCTTTCAAATGCCCCTGAATGACACTGTGTACGTCAAATCCCTGTGTACACTGTGTCCTGGCCGAGCCGGGCCAAGCTGCAAGTTCACGAGCAAACTCAACAATGATTGTTCTTTTGTGCCATTTGGTTTAGGGGCATCATTCCACAGCAATAGATAACTTACACCAACAAATAGCTTCCCAACTGAAAAGGGTTAAAACAGATATCAAGCAGTGGCTTCTGCACAGTGACTTGCCTTGGCTGACTCAGAACTGAGATGTCAGCAATGGGGGAGGGCATCCAGGGAATTCATTTGGGGTTTCAGATTCTTGTCCTTCCCTGGCTGTATCATGGAAGAGGCTGCCACTGAGCTGTTCTGGCCCTTGAGAACACTGAATCTCTAGGGCTTCTCTCCCAAACTTCTCTGTGGTTATCTAAGAGACTCGCTGGAGATATCCTAAAGATTGCAATATCTTTGGACAAGTTTCCAACACACATACACAACACTGCAAAGGTATTTATGTGACTAACAAAGACATCCTTCGATATTTACAGCTCAATTTGAAGAGTCCTTTTTCAACCCATCCAGGAGCCACTTAGGATAACCAAGGGGGGTTGTCCTACAACATTTCTAAACCAACTTTGAGCTGTGGCAAACTACAACTCCCCAAGACTTCGAGGGAAGAAAAAAGGTAATGCCTAGCATCTGGAGATGTGAATTTTCTTGGCAACTGATGCCTCCTTCCTGTGATTCCTGAAGCTGCCTTCACTGTTTCCTGTGGACAGTGACTCTCCCCCTGGCTTGGGCCATCTCCACCAACAGGACCTAGGACCACTCCCAGGAGTTAGTAAGAAACTTCAGGGCAGCTCCACCTGCAGTCCTATTACTGCTAACTCACCCCTGCCTTACTCAGTCTGAGAGAAGCAAGAGCAGCCTTATAAGATACCTCCACGTGACTGGAGGGTGAGGGCGGGGAAAGGAAAACCTTGAACCTTTTAAAAACAAAGGGTTTAATGTGCAGTAACCAAGTACACTAAGTTTATTCCAGCCCACTGAAAATAGAAGTGTCCCCTTCACAGCAGACCATGAACTTAAAGCCGAGGTGGAAGAGAAACAAGGATCGGCCCTGTCTGGCCGGGTACACAAAGCAGGGGCTCGGAGGAGACCCTCACAGCCTTTCTGCGTGTTTGCCCCAGGATCTCCACCAGTCCTGCCTTCCTTTAGGCAAACCCAGGGCCAGGCACGCTCCCCATCACGGTCACTCTCCATGCTCCCCTCAGCCTGCTGGCCCAGTCAGTTTTCACCAACTTTCCCCATCTGACCGTGAGGACAGGTGCAGAGGCTGTTTTAAATTAAGGGTTTTATAGCAAATTATAGGAGGAAGCCAACAGAGGGCCTCAATAATAACCAACACAGGAAGTACCAGACATCTAGGAATCTTACCTGGTTTTAATCTCTCAAGAGGAGGCGGGCCTTGGGCGGGGCTTCATGGGAGGTGTTGGCCAGTCCTCCCTGGGGCTCAGAGAGGAGCACACAAGGAGGAGCCGGGGTCTTCCCCTCTTGCCTTCTCTCCTCTGAACTTTAGGAATACTCCCTCTGAAGCTTCCTCAGGGTCTTCTTTGCCAGATAACAAAAAATAAAAATTATATATATATATATATATATTATATATATATAATATATATATATTATATATATATTATATATATATATTATATATATATTATATATATATAATATATATATATATATTTACATTTTTTAGATAATGTTCCCATTAAAACAAAACATTGTGTCCTTAATCCTTCCCCCCTTACATGTCAGGTTAGCATACCTTAAAACCCCAAGGACTTAACATCTGGATGAGCCATAATTTACCAGGCTAGAGGATTTTCTGCTCTTTCTTGATTTCCTTCCCTTCTAATCCTCTCTTTTTGCCCCCCTGCTGTCTCTACTCTAGAACATTATCTTTTTCTTCCTCAAGCTATCAACATAACTTTTTGAGCCTCTACGCTCTACTTAGCTTTTCCCACACCCTGGTATCTCCATCCAGAGTCTTCCAGTCCCTCTTCCCACGTCCTACATAACAGACTTCACCTCCCACCCCCAGGGATCCCCAGGCCCTCAGGGGTGCCTTTCCATGGAGCCTGCACCTGTAGGCATGTGCTCTCAGGAACATCCAGGATTAGCTAAGGAATAAATGAACTAAGAATATCAACAGCTTGTAGCCCTGAGAGAAATATGGTAAATCACTCAAACACTTGCTATGATCCTGAGGCTTTGCATCCAGTGAGTGAATTTGTCTACTGGCTATAGAACACAAGGAATCATTATAGCTAACATTTAGTCGTTCTTTCTGTATGCCAGGCATTATTCCAAGCACCTTATATACATTAACTCACTTCACCCTTTTACCTACTCTGTGAGGTTTATTGTAATCCCCATTTTACAGAGGAAGAAACTGGGGACCAGAGAGTTGAAGCAATTTGCATGTAAGTCTCCCCACTATAAATGGAGAACCAGAATTCGAGTTGGGCAATCTGGCTCTTAAGTTTGAACTCACAGCTATTATGCCATATGGCCAGTATGACCTGGAAGAGAAGCATCTGAGAAAAACCCAGGATCACCCTTCATAGCAGAAAGCGCAATAAATAGAAATCAGCAGTGGCACAAAATAGCCATGTGATGTGAGGTAAAATGCATAACTCCCTCCACTTAAGTTTTTTTTATCTATAAAACAGGGAAAATAATACTATCTCACAGGATAAATGTGAGAATTAAATAAGAGCATATGGATATAAGGGAAAGGTGTTTTAGGAATTGCATTCCACTGCTTCATAAGAGAGGTCAAGTATAACAGATGTGTCAATAAGATAAAATTTTATTTAGCACACACATTGAAAAAAAAATGAGAGTTGGAGGTAGGCAGTCCTAGGATGGTAATACATCTCCACACTATCATTAGAGATCCATATACTTATCTAACTTTACAATCCTTTGCACCACTCTGAAGGTTGTCTCATGATTCAAGACAGCTGCTGCAACTCCAGCCATCACATCTACTCTCCAGGGGAAATGGAGAGTTAAAGATTTTGAGAACCCTGCATTAGTTGCACTGACATACTTTTAAGGCACTTTCCCAGAATTCCCACCCAACATCTTCTTGCACTTCATTAGTTAGAACTTAGTCACATGACCATATCCAGGGGCAAAGTAAGCTGAAAAATGTGGCTGTATTCACTGCATCTGAATGAAATCAGGGTTCTGGTACTAAATTAAAAGTGGATGTGAAAATTGGTTGGGCAAAAGCAGTCTCTGGCAATAGAAGGGCTCTAAAGCATCCACTCCCAGCCAGATACTTCACATAAATTTTCTTAATTCCCATAATAACCCAGAAATATTTGAACATTATCATTATATTTATAGATAGGTAAATAGGATCAGAAAGAATAAGCAACCTTGCTCCTCATACAAAGATAGGTTTAAACCAGATCTAACTTTAAAACTTGAACCCTATCTACAACCATTCAGCCTTCAAAATTTCCTCCAAGGAAAAACATTTTTCCAAATTCAAGGATCATACACGTCTTGAAGACTTCTGTTGCATTAATAATTTAAATTATCTCTTAAGTTTCTTCCCTGGAGAATGTGAAGGAATAGCTTCCATCACTTGGTAAGAACTGTAGGAACAGAGCTGCACACCATTTCATCTGGTGGGGGAGAAACATTCACGTACACACACGTGTTGTGTCTCAGTTACAGATGTATCTATACTTTAAGAGTATTTCCTGGCCTCTCTCTCCACAATCAGAATCAACAGGCAGGAAAGGCCACTTGTGCTGAAAGCCAACTATCAAGGTGATTAATACCTAGGCCTCATGTTCCTGCCCCCTTTCCTGTAGCTACAGCTTGTTTATATTAGAGAGAAAAGATGGTCTTTATGTTTTCTTTCCTTTTGATCAGTTCTGAAAGGAGGGAGGGCAGAGAACACAGACGTACCGCATCAGAGCCTGTGGTTACATGTGCCTGCTGGGTCCATTCCAGAAGTCAGAGTGTTAGAAGAGTGAGGAGGTGCAGAGCAAAGGATGTCTGAAGGGTTGGGAACAGGCTCGTCAACATTTTGAGCTCAGTCTCAATAGAAGCTTCCATGTGTGTTACCTCCCTGCCTAAAGGAAGGACAATCCTGATTTACACAAACTGGGCACAAACTGTCACCATTACTGTCTCCTCCTACAAAGTGTCCCTCAGGACATGTAAACTCCCTCCTGAAGGGGGCCCCTTGCTTGGTGGGGCCCTCCATGCTGAAGGCATCCGGCACCTCCAGACAAAAGCCTTTTCAAGTGCCCTGGAACACCACTCCCCCTTCCCCACAGCTACATGTCCTCTAGAAGAACTCGGGTCTTTTCTTCTGCTACACGGATACCATGTGTGACTATTAGGATTCTTTCCTGAGAGCTGCTTTTGAGAAGAGAATGGTGACAACACAAACGTGGACAAAGACATCCTGGTACCTTAGAGATAAACCTGCCCTTTCCAGTTATTCTTTTGGATTAATCTACCTAAAAGTTTTTCATGCATTTAACAGAGCTTTTCTGAAGGAAAGAGAGTTTTGATGACTAAAGAAAGCAGCAAAGGAGGGTGGTATTTTCAAAGTACAGAAAGCATGAGGAAGGAGGCAGGGTGAAGGAGACAAAAGAGACATGAGAGAAGATGCAGCTGATGATCAGGATGGGGTCGGAGGGGGGCGGGGGGACATCTGGGAAGCAAGAGAGAGAAATGAAAGGAAGCCCATGACTCTCCATCTTTCTCCTGAACAGCATCCCCTGGAACTGGCACAGAATCATAACAGGGGAGAGATTCTCAAAGGCTGAAACTGTACCAAAGGTTACCTGGATTCCTAGCAGTAATGCTGGAGGGCAAAACTTAACACAAGGCCATAAGGCATTTTAGACCAACAATATAGAGCAAGAAGACTGCCTGGAATTTTTCCAGCTACATGGAAGGCTTGTGCATGGGTTTTGTGTGCTGTCTTTGCCAGGTGGGAGTCATCCCTGATATGAGATGTGGAGTCAGAGGGAAAAAGCCTCCAGATGGTGTTTCCAAAATCTCCAATGCATTTCAGTGCTGCTCCCAGACACAAGGAAGGGGAGCCTTGCCTTGGACACACAGCTGCATCTATGACCAGTTTCCATGAGTTAAGGAGTCTGAGTGGCCAAAGGGAACTCACATCCTCCCTCTAGGCCGCTCTCTAGGTACTGAGGATCCTGGAATTTCTCGCCCAAATATCCCCAAGCCTGCTTACTGGGCCTATGAGGAACTCCTCCTAGGGCTGTTCTAATGAGAATGGGTTTCCTAGCTGGTGAATGCCACACAAGCTCTGGGCAGATAACTGAAAGGGAGGGTGGACCAAACTTGGATGTGGGCACACCAAGCCCCTCCTAGTGCTGCTTGGAGTTGATGCTGGGAAGGCGAAGGGATGGGTGATATCTGGGAGCAGACTTTGGAGATTTGTCAGAAACTGACACAACACTGTAAATCGACTATACTCTAATAAAAAATAAATAAACCCAACTTTCCAGTTCATTATTAAGATATGTTAAGACTGAAAGAGAGAACATATTTTATTTAACATCTGGTAGCTTGACTTATAACTTTCACTGTTTAGCCATAGGATATAGGGGCTTCATTTTTACTCTTGTCCTGGGCTCCGAAAGTCTGAGGTGGGCCCACTACATTTCACTTAAATCTCTTCACTCAAGTGGGAGGAAAACATTAGAACCGACGGCAGGACATGATGTGGGGAAAGTGGGGGGAGCGGGGGTGGGGGGTGGGGGTGGGAAATGGAAGGCTGTCCAGGCCGTTACCAATAGTGTCGTTGCCCTGCAGCCAGACACATCCACTCTGGTTTTCAGAGTCCTCTTAAGGTTCTTGGGCTAAAAGTCCCATTAAGTTTTAGCATTCAGCAAACAAAAAAATCTAGGGCTTGATTAACCTACAGTGAGATCGCTCAGGCCAGAGTTTTCCTAATGTTAAGCTGCACTGAGAATCAATGCAGAAAGGATCCCAATAATCTGCTTCTGCATTGTTTATTTCCCATTGAGAGAACTACTTTTAATAGAACCTTGAATAAGAAGAAAACTCTCCACAGACCTATAGCTATGGAAATTCTTGCACTCCAGGTCCCACATGATCACATTTTTCTGTGATTAGTTCAAGGTTTTTCAGATAAGTGTTTGCTGGCACTGTAGAAACGGTTCCAAAATCAATAAGAAATGTTATACCTTATCACTCCCCAGAAGGGAAAAACAATAAAGAATTTTGCAAACCATGTCTGGGAAGCTGAGCAGTTGCATATATTCAAGTATAACACAGAACAACCACAGCCCGGAGACAGCATATCAGACCTCACTGTGGAAGCCAGTTCTTCCAGCCAGGGAATCAAGCCAGAGAAACACAACACAGGAAGAGAAGACTAACAGATGACTTCGTTTTCCTTACCACCTGCAGTCAAACCCAAACAGGGGAGGGCATCAGGAAGCTAAGAGCCCATAAAAATGTATGGGAGTCTATGGCTTCCTTGAGAGAACAAACTGTTCTCTTTGAGTTATATCTCCTTCATTTTTTGAATTGGATGAAGAAGTGCATAAAACACTGTATGGCAGGAAAGTGGCAGCTCAAAGCATAGAGTTAAATCACATCAGATGAAAATAAAAGAGAACTAGTCAAGGGCAACAACATGCAGGGTGGTCTAGCGGTTTGCAGAAACGGTAGACACACAGATCATTCATTGTCATGAAGGCAGTCTGAACCACAACAATAGCACTGGGAACAGAGGAGTGGGATGTGGGTTTGAGAGATGTTAGGAAGAAAGAGTTTTGATGTTGCATTTGGGGGAAGGAAAAAAAAGAGCCTGAAATAATGGAAAACAAGGACCCTGGGTGAAAGGAGGAAGGACACCACCAACAGAAATGAAGACATCTGAGAGGAATCAGAAGAGCCAGCGTTTAAGGTGGTGGCTGAACTCATAGGTAGAGCTGTGCCATAGGCATCTGAAGATCAGAGGTGGAAGCCAAGGAAGGAACACATAGTTTGAGCCCTGCATTTGAGAGTCATTCAAAATTTGGCTCAGAGATGAAACCAGAAAAGTAACTGCATGCTAAGAGGAAAAGGTAAATAAAGATTAGGGGACTATGGGTTAAACCCACTGTTACAAAATGGAAGAAAATGATAATGGAGGGGGGAAAGAAAGAAGGAGGGAATGGAAAAAGGGAGGGAGGGAGAGGGAGAGAGAGGAGAGAAAAATGAGCAACAGAAACAGAAGACACTATGACAAACAATACATGCATATGAAACAAAAGTTGGCCAGAGCAATCGCAAAGGTGAAGGTTGATCTTTATGGGAAATGACTCAAATGTCCCCATGGATCCATTGAAAGGGGGCTTTCACAGATTTGAGTACAATAGGCTATCGACATGAATTTGAGGCACAGGAAACCTATTTATGGCCACAGAGTGGCCATTCCCTTTGGGTGACCCAAGACAAGCTCCTCAACCACTAAGCTTCCATTTTCTTATCTGAGAAAAAGAATAGAATCTCCCTGACCTATTACACAGGGTGTTAGGAAATGATGATACTGTGTAAACTACAGAGGTCCCTACAAATATATTTTACAATTCTTGTACTGTATCATTGAGACCAATGAAATTGTGTTCTTAATGATCTCAGAAACTTGAAACATAAGTTTGGAGACTTGTGTATTATGATAAAATTACATCAAAGTTGCATTAAGGTCTATAGTCTGAAATATACAGGGGAAAAGTTAATTACGTAGAATTAAGTTGATTGTCTGCTTTTCTCTCTATTTGGACTGATGATACAAACAGTTTTAGATGAAACATTTTTATAAGTGCTTCTCTCAAAGTCTCACTCTCAGTGATATCAGGAGAGGAGAAAGTAAAGTAAAACAAATCAAGGTTCTTCCCACTGATTATGAGACTTTAAAATTTTTGAACTTTTCTTTCAAACTGATTGGCAAAAGAATTTTTCATTTCATGTTTTCTATGGGTAAAGAATTGACTAGCAAGGGGCTGATTCAATCAAGCTGTTGTATTTTATTAGTTCATTTGAGCTTCCTGACTGAATTATAGCTCGTTAATTTAGTTTATATTTAAATTTTGGTGTTATAAAATACATTTGCATAGAAAATACCTGGTCTCTTTATGGGGGCATTTGGTGGCCAAAAAAATTTTTTAACGATTTTTTTTTTTAAGTTCAAAGAATTAGCAGTTTCTGTTTTTACAGAGAGAGAGAGAGGAGAGAGATGGAGAAATTAGGCAAGATTGGGGTATGATTCAGTACCCAGGTATTAAGACTTCAGTCAAGGAGTTCCTGTCGTGGCTCATCGAAAATGAATTCGACTAGGAACCATGAGGTTGCGGGTTTGATCCCTGGCCTTGCTCAATGGGTTAAGGATCCAGCGTTGCCATAGCTGTGGTGTAGGTCACAGATATGGCTCGGATCTGTTGTTGCTGTGGCTCTGGTATAGGCCAGTCGCGGCTACAGCTCAGATTAGACCCCTAGCCTGGGAAACTCCATACGCCACAGGTGCAGCCCTAAAAAGACAAAAAAAAAAAAAGAAAAAAAAAGAAAGAAAGAAAGAAAGAAAGAAAGAAAAAAATTTAAGACTGAGTCAAAAATTTTTAGTTAGAGAATAGTTAAAATTTTCAAAGAAATAATTTTCTTCAAATATAAGAAGGACCTTATTTAAAATGGAATACCAGTGATATTTTTGTTCCATTAAGGACCAAATACATATCCCAGCACTTCGCCAGTGTCCAGAACATAGTAGGTTTTCAATGAGTAAATGTGAAATGAGAACACTGCTTTTTCTTTTTAGGGTCACATCTACGGCATATGGAAGTTCCCAGGCTAGGGGCAGAATTAGAGCTGCAGATGCCGGCCTACGCCACAACCACAGCACCTCTGGATTTAGGCCACATCTGAGACCTACACCCAGCTTTCAGCAATGCTGGATCCTTAACCCACTGAGCGAGGCCAGGGATCAAACCCACATCCTCATGGAGACAACACTGGGTTCTTAATTCACTGGGCCACAATGGGAACTCCCCAAACAGTTTTTAAATGGATCTAAAATTATACCATAAGGAGCTGAAGTTATATATGAAGAATAATTCTGAGTGTAGTGACATATCTACCACCCAGTAGAATGAATTTTCCAAATATATTATGGTGTCCAAGCATCTCACTGGGAAGTTAATTGTAAGACTGGATTCTTAACTCTTTCACATTGTTTGCTTGCAATTCTTCCTAAAGACAAACCATTTTTAGACAACCTACCAAGTCCACTCCCTACTGGGATTTCATAAATTATCCAAAATTGAAGGTGAAGTAGATTAAGGCCAGAAAGAACTTTTTTTCCCCCTTAAATGATGCTTTGGTTTATAAACCTACCTCTTTCACTGCATTAGAGTGCTTTGGACAAATAGTAGATAGTATCTTCAAATTCAAGATTTGAAGTTCCTGTTGTGGCTCAGCAGTAAGGAAACTGACTAGTATCAATGAGGATGTGGGTTCAATCCTTCAGTGGGTTAAGGATCTGGCATTGCCATGAGTTGTGGTGTAGGTCACAGATGTGGCTCAGATCCTGTGTTGCTGTGGCTGTGGTATAGGCCAGCAGCTACAGCTCTGATTCTACCCTTAGCCTGGGAACTTCCACATGCTTTACCCTTAAAAAAACACACACAAGAAAATTAAAGATTTAAGTATATCATCATGCTTAGTAGAGGTCTTCACTGGACAGAGAAGGACTGTAAGTCATCTGAACTTGACCTTCTTCATGGTTATCCCTTCACCAGCTCTCAGATGCATCCATTGAGTGTCAAGTATGTGTTGTTCTCATATTATCCTTAACATGACCTGACAGAATTCAAAAATACAGGTAATTTACTCCAAAACATCTAGGTATTAATTGGCAGAATCTGGATCTGTATCCAAATATGCCTGATTTAAGGTTTATTTTAAGCACCTCTGTGTTATCATGGTTATTTCTACATGATAAGAAAGTCAGAGGTAGTTTACTCTCACCACCTCCAGCTCCTTCCACGTGAAAGGAGAAAACAACTTCAAGTGAGTCCCTGGGTCACAGGCAGCCCCTCTGTGAGCTGCGCTGTGATCTCAGTGACCGACACAGCACAGGCCCACACACTATGGGCCGGAAGAACTGGGAGATGTCCTCCCTCCAGCGAAGTGTGGTTCCCAACAATAATACAGGCCAAAGAAGAGACCATGGCCTCCTAATCTGATCATTTTCTCCCCCTAGAGACTTTGTCTACTTGTGGTCCCCAAGAGAGTTAACGTTTCCAATGAGACTCTTAAGAGAACGATCAGTCAACCGTGCAACTGTGTTTGCTAAGTTGACTTGTATTTAGTACCTAATATTCCAACTTTGTCCATATGCCCAGGGGCCTTGGCAATAGGAGTTTTTTACAAGTCTAATAAATAATTATATGCAATATTAACTGCAGTCCATTCCTATTACATCAGATTAAAATAAAGAGAAAAAAAAATGCTTATTCTTTTCCCAAAGCACTATATGCTATAAAGTATTTCCTTATTAGGCAAAATAGGCAAGCTGATTTGGGCTATGGGCTTTTTTTTTAAAGACCCTCTTCCCTAATTCAAATAAAGATTCAAATAAAGTCTTTCTGTCTTTTAAAAAAAAAAAAACTCTTTGAAGATCTCGTTACTACTTATTGGTTATGAGTGCCTCTCCTGTGCACATTTGAGATGAGGCCAATGATGCTAAAATACCAAAGGACAATCTTTTTCAGTGGAGTACATCTTTCCAATTGCTATTGGAAAATTCATATTTGAACATTTGTCTTTGAGATTTTTCTGCCTATTTTACAAGATGAAACTCCACATTTGCCCCTAGATCAGCCTCTGTCTCCAAAGTAATTTCTATTTGATTCAAAACGTACTTGCCATGCTCCTCCTTTTGTTCATTTTCATAATGAAATTGATTTTTAAAATATAAAAAACAAATTACTGTCTAATAATGTGTATGGTATTTTCTGGTTGAGTAGTTTCACAAACATTACTTTAATTTTGTATTATCCTTGCAAAATTCAGTAAGGTAAATATTATTATCGTGATTTTCTAGATAAAAAAGCTGAGGTTCAAAGAATTGTAGTTTTATGCCAAAGATCACACACCATTGTAAATAGTCCAATCCATTTATCAATGGAAACTGCCAGTCGTCCCCTAATATAGTCTCTTTCTTCACTGAGTAATAGAACCCTCAAAATCCAGCTGGGCATATGCTTACCAAGGAAAAAAGATGACATTTCCCAGATTCTCTTGTAGCTAGGCAGGACCAAACCACTGATTTTTGTATTTAAGGAAATGGTATTTAAGGAAAAAAGGCATATTCAGCTTCTAGGAAAGATCTAAGAGAGGTGCCATGCATCTTTCTTCATCTTCCTAGCTAGATCATGGACATGATGGTAGGAACAGGAGCAGCCATATTGGACCATGAGGAAACCCTGGCCATGGAGGCCCTGAATGGCAGAGCCATGGAGAGAAGAAGCTTGGATACCTACAGACTTTGTGGCATAAAGCAGCAATATGACCCTGAACAACTTACGTCCTGATATTAACATGAAAAAAAGGAATTCCAATTGTAGCTCAATGGATTATGAAACTGACACAGTCTCCATAAGAATGTGGGTTTGATCCCTGGCCTTGCTCAATGGGGTTAGGAGCCAGCATTGCAGCAAGTTACAGCAGTGCAGGTCACAGATGTGGCTTGGATCTAGTGTTGCTGTGGCTGTGGTGTTGGCCAGCAGCTGCAGCTCTGATTCTACCCCCAGTCTGGGAACTTCCATATGCTGCTGTTGTGGCTATAAAAAAGAAAAAAATACATATGAGAAAGAAACATAAGTGTGAGATGAAAGAGAAAACTCCTGCCTTGTTTAATCTACTATTATTTGATTTTATTATTACTTTAACTAGACTTTAACTCAGGACTAAGCCCTAACTGATAAGTAGTTTGACCCCTTCTCTTCAATATAAATAATTAGAGAGAGAAATGATCTGATGAGAGCAGGTGGCTTCCTTGCAAATCTCCAGCTAAGATGGAAAAACCAGGTGACTTCTATGGGGCTGAACACAGTCATTTGACCAACTAATTACTGTTCAAACTCATTTTGCTATCTTAGTCTCCTTCAGTAGAGAAGCAACTATATTAACATCCTCCCTCTATACTGAATCATCCAACCTCTAATGTGTTGACCTTCACTAAGTATCAATCCAGTGGATAGAGAAGTCACGAAGTGGAAAGTGACATCCTCTAATATGATGTTTTTGAAGCTGTGCCACTACTCAATACCAAAAGCCTGGTTCTGATACCAAATCATGCATTAAAGACCACATCTGAGACCTAAGACACAGACAGCGTGGCCCTCCCACATTTTGGGGGAGACCTTTAAGGGGCTCCCACTGTTTTCTACTCTGAGTCTGGACCTTGAGTTTGCCAGACAAATCCCAGCAGGCGTTGATGGAAACCACGTAATCAGGAACACATCACAGCCCCGAGCTGGAGAATGTAGCCAAAAAGCCTATCTCAAAAGCACAGCCCATCTGGGACCAGGCTGTGGCAGCCTCCATACCATGCATGGAGCTGGGAGAACTTTGGCAGAGCTGAGAGCACCGGATGGGAAGCAGGGGAAGGACAAACTCACCACACAAACCCCCTAAATCAAGGGAGGCAGAGCCTACCAGCCAGTCTCTGCCCACAAAACCAGTTTTGGAAGGTGCCTGCTTGGTCAGAGCCAGAACCCTTACGCCTAGGCAGGGTCCCTCACAGCCCAGATGGGGAGCCAAGGGCTTAAAGAAGATGAGTCACTTAGCCTCATGTCACTTAGCTTCTTAGGTGCTAATGCTTTGGCAGAATGGCCCAAGATCACCACTCAGTCTGTGCGTCCCACACAACTCAAAAGAGAAAAAGGTGAGTGGGGTATATATTTCTTCCCTTTTTTTTTTTTTTTTGTCTTTTTAGGGCACCCGAGGCATATGGAGGTTCCCAGGCCAGGGGCTGAATTGGAGCTGTAGCTGCTGGCCTACACCACAGCAACTCGGGATCCAAACAGCATCTGCAACCGACACCACAGCTTATGGCAATTCCAGAAACTTAACCCACTGAGCGAGGCCAGGGATTGAACCCCTGGTTCCTCAAGGATACCAGTTGGGTTCATTAAACATTGAGCCACGATGGGAACTCTGCGTACACATTTCTTTACATGGCGGGTCTCTCTCTCCATCCAGTCTCTCTTGTCTGAGAGTTTAGTTATCATCTCTCTCAGGAAGCCATTCCGACTCCACAGGGTGTGGAAAATACTTTCACAATACTTTCTTCCTGCCACTACCTTAAACTTTATCATGTTATATTAAGATAATATGATTGCTCAAGTATCTTCCTCATTAAAATTTAAACTCTATGAGGGCAGACTCACTTATTCATCTCTGATTCTAACAATTTACTCCGTTTAAGTGTTTTATGTATATCACCTAATTTAATCTTCACCACTTTATTCTGCCACTTCTACAAACAAGGAGAGTGAAGAACAGAACGGTCACAGAACTGGACTAAATTACACAGGTAAATTATATAAGGGGCAAAAATGGGATTTAAACCCAGGGGATGTAAAACTCCCAACAGCACTTACTCACTCTGCTATACTGCTTCATCGACTTCAAGTTAAGGTTCATCCTCATTTTTCAATGGGTAGAAAACAGGGTTACTTTGTCATGTTACTTCCAGACCCAGACTGCAAGGCTGCTAGTAGAGATGCTGTATATGCCCCACCCATCCCCACGGATGTTTGCACTCAAGTGACATCCAAATGCTACCATCTGTATCTTTTTACCCTTTGCCTCGTATAAAAGGTTAACAGAACCACTGTTCTTTCTACATGACTTTCAGTTAACTTTCTTTCTTTACCCTGGTTAACCTGATATCAGTGGGGTCGACTTGGTTGCCAGGACACATTGGGGATGATAAAAATGACTCCTGCTTGGTAAATTGCAACTGGACTGCATGGAATTTCTATCAAGGGATAAATGGAACTTATTATCTCTTACTGGTAATTTTCCCTTTTCACATATAGAATACACTGATTTTTGTTGCTATTCTTAAAAAAATAGCAATTGATCAAAAAAGCTAAAATTCCTTTTTCTGCAGTATCTCATTCCCACATGCCTTAAAAGTTGTGTCTTGGATATCATGACCCTTCACCATGCCTTGCTAGTGCTGTAATTATAACTTCAGCTCCTGAAAGGAGAAGTTTAACCACCAAACCATTGAGGTTGCCATGATTTTCACAGCTTTGGAGCAGTATCTACTGTTGGGGATTTTTGTTTGCTCTATTTAACAACATTTAGACAAAGCAAACAGTTGAAATTTAGAAAAGAGAGGAAGACTAACAAAGGAGAGCAGAGAAAGACTGTTCAGAGGAAAGATTCTCTAGTTCCAAGTTCTTCTATCTGTACATTAACTTGAGGTATTCACTAGCATTTGTACTTCTGTCTTCTTGACTTGAATTAAAATACATTGTGCTAAGAAATCTTGTCTCTGTTTACTCTGCCAGAGACAAGATTTCATTAATCACCAAAGAGCAATAAAATATTGCTGCTTTAATGAGGTCCAAACAGACTGTCATCACCACTGAACTTAACAACAGTCTAGACTCTGTAACTACTTACCATCAGAAACCCATCAAAGAAACTCTTGAAAAAAATGAATCCTTACTATGGCTTCAATCCCACCTCAGCACTCAACACCCTCACTCTCGTCTCTCCAATCATTAGTTTTATTTCACTTCTTCAAATACTCCAAGACTTTTCCCACATCCAGGTCTATGAATGTGGTGTTGTTTCTCCTGGAATATTCACCTATGCCTACTTCTAACTTGATTCACATTATCTAATCCCACAGCAGTACCACTTCCTTCAAGGGAGGCCCTCCCAAGTCCCTCTCACAGGCTAGGTTAGGAACCCCCACAGCTCTGTGCACCCTAACAAGGCACTACTAAATTAGTGGTTCATCATTTAAGATGGGTAGTCCCTTGTGGACTTTATGCTTCATTGAAGGAGGGACCATCTCTATCGTATCTGCCACCACAACCCCAGAATATAGTGCAATTCTTGGCACACAGTGATACTCAACAAGCATTTATTGAATAAATAAATAAACCAGATGTACAACGAAGGCATAACTTGATTTAATACTAAACTAATAGATGGCAATCTTTCACAGGTTAAGAGTCAAGAGTCAGCCAGTGACAACAAGCACAAAAGCAGCTGAGGAGTTCCCACTGTAGTACAGTGGGTTAGGAACCTGACTGCAGAGACTCAGGTTGCTGCACAGGTGTGGGTTTGATCCCAGGCCTGGTGCAGTGGGTTAAAGGATCTGGCATTGTGGCAGCTATGGTGTAAGTCACAGCTGCAGCTCAGATTCAGTCTCTGGCCTGGAAACTTCCATATGCTGCAGGTACGGCCACAGGGGTGAGGGGAAGGCAGCCAAATCTTTACATGTCCAAATGCAAAGGGACTCTTAGTTCCTTGATACCAAAAACCAAATGTCAGAAAGTCATGCCATTAAAGCAATCAAGAGATAAGTGGTTTAAAAAAAAAAAGGCAACAAATGATCAGCCATAACTCAATTTAAGGAAAGCCCAAGAAGCTGTGTGTGAAACAAAATGCCATGTAGGTGGCTTGACACATTGAAGCAGAGATGATAGATTGAAGAGAGAAAATGTGCATTTAGAGCATGAGCTCTAAATAAAAAATAAAGGCAAGTACGTCAAGTCTTTGGAAAAGCAGTTTTCAGATGGATTAGAAGAGAAGTATGAGTGTTCAAAAGTGACCCTGAAATAGGAATATGATAAAGTCTGACTTGATTGAACAGTCACCACATACCTTCAATGTGATCAGCATTTTGTAAGCAAGTCCTCCAAACCATCCTATAAGATAGGCACTGTTATATTCTTATTGTAGGAAGGAGGAAATCTAGGCTTTAAATGGTTGAGTAATTTTCCCAAAGTTGTATAGTTAAATAGTGTGAAATCCTTATGCAAGATCAAATTTTGGAACCCAAATTCTTAAACTTACTACACTACAAACTACTCAAATCAAAAACCCTGAACTTCATTTCAGCTAAAGTCATGTCAAACCTCTCCCTTCAGTGACATTTCTGATGCCCCTACACCACTCTCCCAAGTATTTCAGTGAAAACATAGAAGACTTATGTTTAAGTCCTTCTCTCCAGAAAATCCAGATAGTCGCATTAAGAAACATGCATCTCGGAGTTCCCATCTGGGCTCAGCAGAAACAAATCTGACTAGTATCCCTGAGGATGCAGATTTGATCCCTGGCCTCACTCAGTGGGTTAAGGATCTGGCATTGCTGTGAGCTGTGATGTAGGTCGGAAACATGGCTCAGATCTGGTGTTGCTGTGGTGGTGGCGTAGGCCAGAGGCTACAGCTTCAATCTGACCCCTAGCCTGGTAACTTCCATATGCCATGGGTGCAGCCCTAAAAAGACAAAAGACCAAAAAAAATTGCATCTCTATATTCATCACAGCACTGTTCACAATAGCCAAGACCTGGAAACAACCTAAAATGTCCATTGACAGATGAATGGATTAAGATGTGGTACATGTATACAATGGAATACTATTACTCAGCCATAAAAAAGAGCAAAATAACATCATTTGCAGCAACATGGGTGGAACTAGAGATTCTCATACTAAGTGAAGTCAGAAAGAGAAAGACAAATACCATTTGATATCACTTATATGTGAAATCTAAAATATGGCACAGATGATCCAATCTACAAAACAGAAACAGACCACGGACATAAAGAGCAGACTTGTGGATGCCGGGGGAGAAAGTGGGATGGATGGGGAGTTTGGGATTGGTGGCTATAAACTGTAACATTTGGAATGAATGGGCAATGGGCTCCTTCCCATTCTACAGCACAGGGACTTGTGTGTGATTGGGTTACTCTGCTATACAACAGAAATTGAAGAAACATTGTAAATCAACTACACTCTAATTGAAAGAAAGAAAGACAGGAAGAAAGAAAGAAAGGAAGGAAGGAAGGAAGAAGGAAGGAAGGAAGGAAGGAAGGAAGGAAGGGAAAAGAAGAGAAGACAAGAGAAGAGAAGAGAAGAGAAGGAAGGAAGGAAAGAAGCACAGAGAGTGCTTTCCTGTCGTGGCTCAGCAGTAATGAACCCAACTAGTATCCATGAGGATGTGGGTTCAACCCCCGGCCCTGCTCAGTGGGTTGAGGATCTGGTGTTGCTGTGGCTGTGCATATGCCAGCAGCTGCATCTCTGATTCAACCCCTAGCCTGGGAACATACATAGGCTGCAGGTGGGGCTGTAAAAAAGAAAAAAAGAAATGCAAGGAAAGGCTCCCCCCTAAAGAGGGGAACCAGGCTCAGTATATTGCAACTTCCTCTCAATGACAGTGTGATAGCGAAGTCCCATTTATATACACATTGTTTTTCTTTTCGCAATAGGAACTCCTATACATACATTTTGATTCTGCCTATCTGTCACTGTGAGTGTATGTGCTTCTGCTTGTGTATATGTCCAAATCTGTGAGCCTGCATGCTCAGGAGACTGTCTGGATACATTTCTACCAAAGAGTAACAGTAGTGATTAGTGGGAAGGGGAGTGGAATTAGGAACAGGGATGAAGGGGAAAGATTCCTTTCTGGGCTGCATTCTTCTATAATGCTTTAGTGTTTCACAACAAGCCATTAGGGCATGTAAGTAGTCTAGCCCGTTTTCTGCCTGAAAACAGAACTGTCTCACTGCAGCTCTGAAAGGAAGCTTTCTTCTCACCCATCTCAAAGGCTGGCACAAGCCCCTGATACTTTCCCAGTGGATACTGCCTTGCTAATTTCTGCTGGAGCTTACTGCATTCCCAACTTTTCCTTTTATTTTTCTTTCTCCAATGTAATACTTCTTTGATAATAGCCGCTAAGATCATAGTCAATCTGATCACAATAAAGCAATGGTTCTCAACATCTCTCAAAACACTTTAGGGCACTATGGTCATTCTGAGCACAAAAAATTTAAGCCACACTTTGACCAGGGACCTTCTGCCTTCAAATGGGTGGCCTGCACCAATGAGAGCAATGGGTTCTATCTAGTCCATGAAGTTTTGGGTCAATTCACCTCTAGGTGTCACCTTGAATTTACTTTGAACTCGACTGTTCCTCTTATTGCCCAATCACCAGGTTCTGTTTTCCACATGTTATTATTTTTCAGTTACACAAAACAGCATATGAATATGCTCATTATAAAAGAGTAGAACCACGAAGAAGTGAGTCAAGTGAAAAATGACTCTTCCTTGACTTTTTCTCTGCAAAGTTAATCACTGAAATCCATTTGTGTATACTTCCAAATGTTTTCCAATGTGTTTATAACCTAAACACAGAATATTATCCCGCTGTTTGTTTTTTTCCATCCCATCATTCCCAATATGTTTCAGATCTTTTTAAGTCGGCATATTCCTTTTAATGGCTCCATAGTATTCCACAGTGACATATCCCAATTAGTTTAGGATACTATTAAATTAATACTACACTAAAAAAAATAAAATAAGCTAAAGTAATATAATACTACTGCACTGATGTAACTTTATGGCAGTTCAACTTTTAAACTATTACAAATAATGCTGCAATGAACATCGTAGCACATTATTTTTACGTCCACTAAGTATTTCCATAAAATAGCTCTTAGAAATAAAATTCCTGCTTATTGTCAATTTTGATAAATACTACCAAATAGCCATTGAAAAATATTCTACAATTGTTCAGTTTTATAGCTTTCTGGCATTCTTTTATATCTGGTAAGTCAAAGTAGTCCCCATATCCCTCATGGCCTCTCATTCAGGTTAACTTTCAAATCAGGTTTTCAGAGTTCCCATCATGGCTTAGCGGTAAGGAGCTGGACTAATATCCATGAGGATGCAGATTCAACCCCTGGCCTCGCTCAGTGGGATAAGGATCCGACATTGCCATGAGCTGCAGGGTAGGTTGCAGACACAGCTTGGATCTGGCGTTGCTGTGGCTGTGGTATAGGCTAGCAGCTGTAGCTCTGATTTGACCCCTAGCCTGGGAACTTCCATAGGCTGTGGGTAAGGCCCTAAAAAGACAAAAAAAATAAATAAATAAAATCAGGTTTTCAAGTTCTGTTACTTTTTTTGTGAGACAAGGAAAGAATGGAGATATGAAGAGTTTGGGTCCTCAGGTTTCTGCTTGACCCTGTGTCCCACCCTGTGGGAGAAGCAGCCAGAGCTCTGGAAAGGCAGGCCTCTGAGGCCCCCAAAGCCAATGTGTCCAGAAGGAAAACCTCATCCTCCTTGCCCACCATCAGGCTCAGGAAACCTGGCAAAGGCCTCTCGGGGTCCCACCTGGCCTGTCAGCTTTCTCCTCAGGCAGCCGCACAATAACCAGGATGGCTCAGAGAGGGGAGGGCACTGGAGAGCAAGGCCTGGGCAGCCACCCTGCATGGAGGGAAGAGGCTCTGGGGCAGAGACCTGGCCCGGCCACACTGTGTGAGCCCAGGGGAGTCACGTGGTCCCCCCAAGCCCAGACTCCTCGTTTCTACCGGGGAGATGATTACCCCTGCTGTAAGGACATGAAAGTGAGGACCCTTGATCATGTCTGTGAAGTGTTCCAGCACAGCCTCTGAAAACAAACGGTGGAAGGGGGGAGGGGCTGTCTCCCTCATTTTCCAACCAGATTCTTCATATCTCCATTCTTTCCTTGTGCCACAAAAAAACAGTAACAGAACTTGAAAACCTGATTTTATTTTTTAATTTTTTTTGTCTTTTTAGAGCCTCGCCCATGGCATATGGAAGTTCCTCTTGCCATTTCACTTCTCTCTCTCTCCACTCCTCACCCCTACTCCACCGTGAGAGCAAAGCTGGGCCCGCTCTCAGTCACCACTTGGGGTGACTGAGCTAGAGGCAAGGGGTTCAGCAGATCTACCTCCAGAATTATTGGGGGTCAGAGAACCTGAGTGCTCATCTACTCCCAGTCGCAGCCTCGGGGCCTTGACCCCCACTGTCCGAAACTGCTCTCCTATAAGACTGTTTTTTTCATATTCCTCCACCATAAATTCATTCCGCAGGTATTTAAAGAGTGCTTGCTCTGTGCTTGGTACCAGGCTAAGCCTGGGGGAAGCAATGGAGGTCGGACAGTCCCTGCATTCAGGCAGCACTTGCATCCTCCCCTCTGTTCAGCATAAGCACTTATATGTGGCCACGATCCAGGATCTATTTTCAACACATTTCCCTCTGCTCTCTCCCACCACCCACAGCTGGCGCCCTCCTCCTCCCCTGCACACCAACCCCCACTGAATAAAACTGTAAAATAGTTCTGCTAGCAAGCATCTAGGACATAACCTTAAGAGCCTTGTTCTTTAAATCACACCAGCATCAAGGACATAGTACTGAGAAACTTGGCTGTTTGAAATCATATCAGAACTGCAAGGCCAAAATAAACCATCTTTAACCTAAGACAGATGGAATGCTGAGTGTGTTAAAGCAACCCTGCTTTAGTCTAGGAGTCAGGCAGTATTCTTGTCACCACTTCTGTTAATTAGAATCGTCTGTGCTTTCCTAGCAACATATATAAGCTCTGTTCAAGCTTGAGGAGACAGTGTTTCTAAAGGCAGGGTTCACTTGCCAGACAAGTTTAATAAATTGAGCTTTATTTCTCAGAATCAGAGACTCTTATCTTATCAACAATGCTTCATCCCAGTGTTTCCACAGCCTGGAGTTCCTCAAGCACTGGGATTAGTCCTTCAAGTTTGGTTGCCCAAGAACAGAAAATAACTAGATGTACCTCTAAGGGATTTTTCAGGTAAGACATGGTGAAATCAAAAAAAGGAATACAAAGAGGTTAGTTTTAAAAAGTCTCAACATTCTAGATTTAAACGTGATTCGATTCCACTGCCAGTAACTGCTACTAACAACACTCCATCAAGCCCTGATGGAGCTCCTGCTGGCTCCTGAAATGATACCCCACACGGATTGATAACTTTTTAGTCACAGTCATAAAAATGGATTGACTTCAGTTCTTTAAGACTCCATCAAGTTCATGTTAAAATTTCAGTCTTATCCTGTGAGAGTTTGGAGTGGAAGAGAAGAGAGGCATGGTGTGTTCCCATCCCTCAACTGGACCCAGGATCACAGCTTCAGTCTCTCTTTCCTACCTCTACGGTCAAAACACCCTGACATTTGAAAAGTCAAACTCAAGATCTTTGTCTTTACCAGAGAAAAGGGCTTCTGGAGTATGTATGTTCTGTTGAGGGCAAGCAGAAAGGGAAAGAGAGAAAGATGTCACTTGCCTTTCATGTTGCATGTATCAACTTTTATGTCTACATGGTTTCAGGAAAAATGCATGATTAACCATAGATGTTGGAGAATTAACATTTCTGGATAAACCTAAGGTCACTGACAATCATTTATGATGGCCCTGTACCATTTATGGGTATTTACTGAGTGCCTGTTAGGCACAGCCCTGACACATCAGATCATTTCTGGCATAAAGTCTGATTCAACAGTAATAACTGTGTCCCTGTATGCTGAGTATGCAATTACTCATATTACTGTCTGCTTATGACATTCAAAATATACAGCAAGTGATGAGTCCAACCCCACACATATAATTTGAAATTGAATTTATCTAGTAGTGCTGAGGGTACTAAAAATAACATGGCATTTGTAACTAGGGAATCTGCAAGCAGGCTACTCAGATCATTCACTTAGAAGTAAAGAAACAAAACTTAGAAGTGCTATTAATACCAGTGAAAATAAAACTACCAGATTCAGAAGAATACACCCATGAGAAACATTTTTAAAATAAAGAACAGCTAAGAAAATGTGACCTTCACTTAAAAAACAACCCAAAAAGCCCCACTCAAAAGACATTTAATAATAGAACTTTTTTATTCCTCAGGCATTATTCAATTCTGAGATAAAATTACACCTTTAATGGTTCATTGACAATATGAAGAAAGTGAATCTGGATTTGCAGAGAGATGAGTATGATGGAATAGACACAGAAACACACACACGCTAGGCTGCTGGGAAAGTGGTCTGGGGGAGGCTGGAGGACACCTGCCCCAGATCCCTATCTTTCCAAGAACTGTGAAGAAAGGAGAGCAGGGAAGTGAGGGTTCCCTGCCTCCACTTCAGAGATGCTATATTTGGCCCTGGGTCTTACTTCCCTCACCAGCTCGCTGGATCAGTGCAGGGCTGGCTAAAAATGCCAGGCTGCAGAATGCTTTCCTGCTTTAAGGCTTCTGTTGCCATAGGAACAGTCACCTTCTATTTTCTGAAAGGTGGTTAATAATTAGATTTAGGAGAAAGCAAATTCTATTTCAACTTTGAATTCAGCTCACTCCTTTTTCTGATACTGCCACCCTGAAAATCATAATATCTTAGGAAATAATATCCAAGAAAAAGTTCTAGGTCTAGATTCCCAGAATCTATCCAGACTCCTTAGTATAGGTCTATGAGGTATGACTATAAAATCCTGAGGCACATTTGAGTATGAGTGTGTATTTCAGCAAACAAACCAGAACTTACATAAAGAAATTCATGCCATGCACTGATATCATTGTTTGAAACTTTTCTATAACTCCTTTTGTTTTCTTTTTTATTTAATGGCTCCACCCATGGCATATGGAAGTTCCTGGCCAGGGATCAAATATGAGCTGCAGTGGCCACCTTTGCCACAGCTGCAGCAATGCCAGATCCTTAACGTGCTGTGCCAGGCTGTGGATCCAACCCACAGAGACAATATCGTATCCTTAACCTGCTGCTTCACAGGGGAACGCCTGTAACTCCTGTTTTGATAGTACCTTCAGAGCCAGTTTAAAAGCACCACTGGGAAATCTGTATCCAAATATTTTAGAAATGCATCAGTGACAAAAATCTCTGTGATTCCAGAGGGAGAAAAAATGACTTGTTCTTGTTTAAACTAATAGCAGAAGTAACAAACCATTCTTAAACATTATCTGTATCTCATAGTGCCCTAAGCCAGAGTGCACTGTGGCCCCAAACTATTGCCTGGCCTCTGTGCACACAGGCTGCAGACATTGAAGTGGGTTGCACAGTGGAAAAAAAGAAAAAATATATGTCTATACACACCTATTAAGATGGCTGTCAGCAAAAGGAGGAGGAAGAGGAATAGGGGAAGGAGGAAGAAAAGAAGGAGGAGTAAGAAGAGGAGGAGAGAGAGAAGGAGGAGGAGGAAGAGGAGAAGAAAAAGTAATGGCAAGAATGTGGGGAAATTAGAACCCTCATGCACTGACCGTGGGGATACAAGATGGTGCAGCTGCTAGAAGACAGCATGGTGGTTCCTCAAAAAATTAAACATAGACTTACTATATGATCTAGCAATTCCACTTCTAGGTAGATACTCAAAAACTGAAAGCAGGAGCTTGAACAGATATTTGTACAGAAAGTTCATAGCAGTAACTAAACATAGAATAACTAAAACATGGAAACAACCCAAGTGTCCACTGACAGATGACAGGAAAAATAAAATGTGATATATATACACAATGGAATATTACTCAGCCTTAAAAAAGGACTGCTTGCTACAACAAAGATGAACCTTGAAGACTGCTAAGTAAAATAAGCCCAAAGCAAAAGAACAAATATTACATGATTCCACTTATATGAGGGACATAGAATAGTCAAACTGATAGAAGTGAAAGTAAAATGGTGTTTGCCAGAGACAGGAGGGTGCAGGGGAGAGAATGGAGAATTACTGTTTAATGAGTACAAAGCTTCAGATTGGGAAGGAAGAAAAATTCTGGAGATGGACAGTGATGATGGTTGCACAACAATATGAATGCACTTAATACCACTGAATTGTACACTTAAAAAAGGGTAAAATAGTAAATTTTATGCTATGTATACTTTACAACAACTAAAAAATTACTTGTATAAATGCAAAGTAAGGCTCAACCTACATGTCTGCAAACTGCCAGTTCTCAGCTTGATACACACAGAAGTTCTCCAGACACAACCTACACCTTGAAGGTAAGTTCGTTTTTCCGTTACTGTTGCCCAGATTCTGGTTTGATTTAAGAAAAGAGAAAAGCAACTTCTCAGTGTTGAGACTCACTCCCAAACAGAGTTGCCAAATAAAGACAGAGGATATTCAGTTGCATTTCAGATAAAGAGCAGTTTCGTTTTGTTTTGTTTTGTTTTGTTTTTTAAGTAGAAGTCCATTCTAAATGTTGCCTAGGACATACTTACACTTAACTTTTTTTTTTTTGTCTACCTGAAATTCAAATTTTATTGAGCATCTTTATTTAATCTGACTACCCTAGGCCTAAATCAAACACTTCTAGTTGATACTATCTTGCCTTTCAACACTGGCTCAATTTAAAGGCCACCACTGTCTGCGTCTGGGACACTCGAGCATGAACTACGCTGTTACCCATCCTTCTGGTACAGAGAGCAGAAAATGAAGCACAGATCTGGTCACAGTCATTTTCCCCCATTTGCAACAGTCGATATATCTCCAAACCCCAGCACTTCAGCCTTTGTCCTCAGCCCAGGGGTTAAGTATCCTGAGCGTAGTTCTCCCCGGGGTCTGGAGCTTCAAGGAAACTGGTGGATTGTATCAGGCCTCCCTAATCGGTCATTAGATTTGGAAATATCACATTGAAAAGCTGTTGACTGCATCATTTCTAGCTCTCCTTATCCAAACATGTCTATGATGATTTCCAGCAACAGGAAGGCCATTTTAAAACTATCACTGCCAAGTTTTTTCTGTAAATACATCCTCTGGGCTATTAAACATGTAGCACAATTCTCAAGTAAACTTCATGAGAAGGACAGTATAGTCCCCATTGTATACCTAAAGAAACAAAACAAGAACCGACTTTCTCAGTTAATAGTCAACTCTATACCCATGACCTTCTCTCCACCTGCCTTCCCATCCCCCATAGGCTTCTTTTCCTAAAACCTGACTCTACCCCCAGGCATGTGTGTGCTTCCTATCTTGACCTCACCGGCTGTTCTCTTTGGCCTGATTACTCTTACTGTTACATCCAGAAGGAGGAAATAGTCAAAAGGCTAAAGAATAAAACTAATGGGGAACTGGTCATCAGGGCTGTTTGCCCTTCTCTGTGTCACTCCTGGGTCTGCTACTAAGGGAGGTCAGGGCTAAAGGAATACGTATTATACAACCCTTTCCACTGAGCCTTCTGTGTTCTTGATTTCCCCGCATAGAAATGTGCCACTCAACCTAACAAGTACCTATTGGGTTCCAATTATATGTAAGGCATCACTAACTGATGCCGAGGAGCAAAATTACTAAAACAGTGATGGTCACTGTCCATGGGGTACTTAGAAGCTGATAGAACCTGAATTTGAGCACATTATAACTGGCTCCTTAAGACATATTAATTCAGCAAGGCACTAACATGAAATGGTTTTATTTTTCTCTAATTTATGCTTTCAACTACACTTCCCACTTCCCACATTTCAAAATTTCTGATCACTTGAAAATATTAAAAGTCCAATTCTGTTTAAAACGCTAAGCCCCACATCTGATTCAAAATCTTCTCCATGTTGGGGTTCAGGAGACTTGGTCAGGAAGAGGGTGTAGTCTGTCCCTTTGTTCCCCCTCTCACTCCAGCTCCCTAAAAGGGGAGGTGAGGGGTCATCTAATTCTGGAGCATATCTTTTTTTTTTTTTGTCTTTTTGCCTTTTCTAGGGCTACTCCCGTGGCATATGGAGTTCCCAAGCTAGGGTCCAATCGGAGCTGTAGCCACCAGCCTACGCCAGAGCCACAGCAACGCAGGATCTGAGCCGCGTCTGCAACCCACACCACAGCTCACAGCAACACCAGATCCTTAACCCACTGAGCAAGACCAGGGATCGAACCCGCAACCTCATGGTTCTTAGTCGGATTCGTTAACCACTGCACCACAATGGGAACTCCATTCTGGAGCATATCTTTCCCAACCTCCATTTTTCCTTCTGGGGCTATTCCCTTCAGAGACAGGGGCCAGAAGATACAGGGAGGAAAGTTTATCTTAGCAGACAGTCCAGTGGTGGAGACAAGTACCCCCACTTTGCTTGGGTTTAGTGTTGTTCCATCTACTGATTAGGCAGTATTGACAAGAGGGGTGTGTGCATGTGTGCGTGCGTGTGTCTGTGTGTTAGGCATTGTTCAGCTTCACCTCAGCCCTTTCCCACATCAGTGAGGGTGGAGCATCACCTCACCTGGGCCAGTGGACATCAGGGTAACCCTACAACCTAACTCTTGAACCTCAGTGCTTCTTCCTATGCAGTTACAAGAATCACTGATGTCCTTTTGGGACCCTCTGAAGGACTTGGAGCCATAAGGAGCGTTCCTTACCCTTTTTACCCTTTCTCCCAAGAAATTATGCCCCAGTTCCTTCCCACCCTGATATACACACTTCTACAGGAGCATCAGGTTCAGAAGTCCCCAGATGAGGAGGAGCATTAGTCAAATGTTCAAGGACATCCCTTCCCTTCCTTTGGGGACATACGTCTTCCTCTCCCCAAAGCCCCCAGCACATGTGCTCCTCTGTGCCAACAGCAGCTGCAAGTTGTTCTTTAGCAAACACCCATTCAGGACACCCAATCTTCCTGTCCTACAGACATGTTCGGTCCGAGTGATTTCTTCAGATCCAGGAGGGTGGCTGGAGCACTCGCAGCTCATCCACCATCACAGGGAGGGGGGAGACAGGCTCACTCACCATAAAAACTCTGCCACACCACTGACTCTCTCTCTCTCTCTCTCCACAACTCTTCCCTCCCTTCCCAGGGTTTTCCTTGTGCAGGCCTGGGGGTGGCATGGAGGGTGTGGCACCAGGACTCTATTTTCAGCTATGGATTCTTACTGCCGATTCTAGAGCATCAGGAAAATTCTCTCTCAACATCCCTTCTGCTGCTCCTAACCTCCTCCCTGGCACTCACCAACCGGTACACTCAACTCTCCTTTTGCTATGTTTACCTCAGTCCACTTACTCCATTCACTCCATCATTTTATACAGAGCATCTACTGAGCACAAGCTACCATGAAATGGTGATGGGCAAGGCAGATTTAAGATGCACTCCCTCCCTTGTGGAATTTATAGTGAAAGAGGGCCAACGAGCCAAAAACAAAGTCCAAAAAGTAAAGGAAATCTTTACAAATTGTCTGAAATCTAATGAGGGAAATAAGCAAGCACCTGAAATAGAATTACTGGGTTGGAAATAGAACTAACTAGTCAAAACAGTGGGGTGCTCTTTCACTCTCATTCTCTTTGAACACACAGTTGCATTTTTCAGAGGTTCCATGATGTGTAACATGGCAACAGATTGAATGCAGAAGCAGTTTTAAAAAGCTGTCTTTTATGAAGCCAGACATGAAAGAGATTTGCAAAATATATAAAAGGATACCATTTTTCTCACTGATTTTGCTTTGTAAAATATAGTTTTTCATAAAATTTATTTTATGTTAACGTGTAGTGAGTTATTATTTTTAAGTAATTAATTAATTTTTCTTAGTTCTCCTTTTTACATAGTAAATATCAGTAGATAAAACTCAGTAGGTAAACAAAACTCTTTGGAATCTGTTACAGAGTGAATGTTTGTTTCCCTGGAAATTCACATGTTGAAGCCCTAACCCCAGAGGTGTTAGTATTGGAGGTGGGGCCAGTGGGAGGTAATTGGATTTAAGTGGGGTCATGAGGGTGGGGTCTCTATGAGGGGATTAGCATCCTTATAAGAAAAGGAAGAGAGGGAGTTCCTGCTGTGGTGTAGCAGGCTAAGGATCTGGCATTGCTGCAGCTGTGGTATAGGTCACAGCATCGGCTCAGATTCCACTCCTGGCCTGGGAACTTCCGTAGGCAGCCAGTGTGGGAAAGGAAAGAAAGAAGGGAGGGAGGAAGGTAGAAAAGAGAACCCAGAGCCCTCACTCTCTCTGCCACGGATGGACCCAGAGAGAAGGTGGCTGTCTACAAGACAGGAAGCGAGTCCTCACCAGGAAAAAATGTGCTGGCACCTTGGTCTAGGATTTCACAGCTTCCAGAACTGTGAGAAATAAATGTCTGTAGTTTAACCAAGTCTATGGAATTTTGTTATAGCTTCCCAAGCTAAGACAAGGTCTTTAATAACTTTTAAGAGGAAAGGGGTCCTGATTCTAAAAGATTTGAGAAACACTGCTCTGATCCAATAATATTTTTCAGTATTCATGCTATACACATGGCTCTCATTCTTGATGATGTTTCCCTCCTGAAACTCTCTCCTTTGGAATCCAGGATGATCTGGGGAAGGCCTTTCCTGACCATTCCTTTTAAGTCTTTTCTTTCTGATTTCTATTCCTCAATCTCCTTCTTTAAAACTGGGTATTCTTTAGAGATTTAGCCTTGATCTTCCTTGCTTTTGTCCTATTTCTGTTCCAAGATTTTGACCATTACCTCTATGTTGTATCTGCCAAATTTTCTTACCCTGCCCTGGACAAAGATTTTCTAAATTTCCACTGGACATATCAATCGGGATGTTATACCCTACCCCCGGATTCAACATGCTTCCAACCTAATACACAGTCTTCCTCCCAGGTTCTTAGATCAATGGCATCGCTGTATTCCAAACACTGGAAACTAAACCTCTCTCTCCTCACTCCCAGACACAAGCAGTTAGAACATCCAGCCAGTTCCTCTTCCCACAATGTCTCCCACATCATCCCTTGCCTATTCCCACTCACCTCGCCTTGGGTCTTCACCTGTCATCACACCTGTGTGCCACAGGTGCTTTGTGACTACTCCCCTGACCTCAGATTTCTCCCTTCACGTGCTTCAGGCCACCTCCACACTTACTTACCATCACTAGTCAAATCCCATTACCCCTCTATGCAAAAGTCTAACATGTCTCTTCACTGCCTTGCAGGAAAAAAGAAAAACTCTTGAAATGTTATGCAAGGTTTATGAGAAGATACTTTGAAAAGAGCTTAGCACAATATCCAACATGTTCAAATGTTAATTTCTGTCATTGTTACTGCTATTAATTTATCTATATCAAAAACTACTCATTCTTCAAGGTCCCGATAAAATGGCATTTCCATAGGGAAGCCCAAACCATCAACAAACCTCCCCTCTGCCTCTTGCCAATAGTTTGTCATTCAAGTTAATACATTTCACTCCGTTTCACATTCTAATTAGTTCCTTATATATACACTCTCCCCCATGTGTATGCACACACGCACATATATAGGGTGGCAAAATTCTGTTAATTTAGGGCCATTTGGGGCTCTAGCCAAAATTTTCAATTTAGTAACTTATGATCAAGTAAAACACCTTGTTTTTTCAGACCTATGCCCCCTCTTTAATGTTGCTCTCAATGGTACATGAGGCCAGAGAAAAGCTTTTCATTTTCTATTTTTCCTCTTGTTGCTATAGCAAATGGCTAATTCTCTTTATTCCCCTACTCTTCAAATTTGCCCCTAATTACACTAAATTCTTACCTTTTTAATGTTTACTTTTGGATTCCCTGGAAATCACAGCTTTCTCTTAAACTTTTCCTTAAAATCTTTGAGACCCATTTAACTGTGACCCCATCCCCCCCCAAAAAAAGGATTGGGGAAAACCTGGAATAGTATCAATAAATATAAGATGAGCAACTACGAAATATGTGACCAATTACAAATTATACATGTGGGTCTGTGAGAGCCCCCAAATTCATAATTTCATCCAAGAAATATAGATTTTTCCAAAGAAATTCACAGTCTGGAGGTAAAAAAATTTAGATGTCAAAAGGTGCATGTTTTGCTCAATTTTCATTAGGGTAAAATGGCCTGCCAAACTAATAAAATTGGGCTGGATGTTGCTCAAAAGATATTTTCACATTCCAATTAGAGAACAGACTGAAGCTAATGAAAATTTTGCCCAAGCAAGGACTCTGGTTTCATATCCGGACCCTGCACTTCATGCTCTCAGCCTGGCCCCAGTAAATCCTAAGGAAGGTGGGTAAAAACCAAACCTTGTCATTGTGCCCAGGTTCCTTTTTGCCCCCACAAGCATTTTCAAATTTAAAATAAGCTTATTTTACAGGAAGTTGGAAATCATTCTGTTTACTACACACATTCAGGGGATGTACATACAACTATTTACTGGACATGAAAATTCAATGTCCTAACACAAAACATCTGACTTCAGGAATTTGGATACATAGCACAATAATTAACAACAGATGAAAATGTTACATTCTGAGAGGTCCACCACTTGAACTTGGGCAGGCCCTGCAGGGTAGGTGCTCATTAGGCCAGTGTGGGGGTTTGGAGAAGCATGTTTTCATGGCTAAATTCTGTTTCTATAGCCCCACTCAAACACAGAGGAAAACATTATTCTCTGGAATGAAGTGTGATTAAAAATAGAAAGCAAATTAATAGCCAATCTCTGAGATTTCTTGAGTTGAACTTTAATCCTGTCCAAAAAGAGGGTTATTGTGAAATCTTTCTTTTTAGCTAAACAAATGAATAGCTTCATGACATGCAGTGACAGAAGCGCCAGCTCAGTGGAAGTCATGAAGTTCTTCACACTTCCCAGGAAGAGAAGCTAGAGTTTGAATGTCACCATCTCACGGTGGTGTTTCTCAGATTCCGTATTTTAGATCGCCTAGGGTGTCCACGTCTACTAGTGATTCACAGAACTACACAGAATCGTGGAATCCAACCATCTCATTTGAAACATGAAGAAAAGTAGTAAGCTGTCCAAGGTAAAATTTCTAATTACTTGCAATGTTGGGACAAGCACCTGTATCACCTGACCTCCCCCTCCCCCCAGTTTTCCTGTTTTTCCAAAACAAGGAGTCCAACAGGCCCCCTGACAGAATCACCCTGTTGTAGGGTGCAGGACCCTGAAGGAGGACATAAGGAGAGAGACTGAATACACAGAGCTTGCTGCCCAGGCCCTCCTCTGGGCTGGCCTGAAATCAGCGGAAGGAGCCCATGTCTCCACCTCCCACCGCCCAGAAGTGCCATCACCCCAAATACCCATGAGGGGTGTCTGGGGTAGGGATCAGAGTGGACATGAGCAAACACTAGAAGGTTCTCTCCAGGGCCATGCTAGCAGAGGCTCAGCTGCCACCAGAAGGAAAAGGATTTGCTATGTGCTGGAAAGACAGGCTTTTTTCTTCTGGGGACCTTCGGCCTCCCTTGTGCAAACAAAACCTCCTACATTCATCTGCTTGGGTTGCCATAGCAAAATATCACAGACCATGTGGCTTAAGACACAGATATTCTGAAGCTAGAAGCCCAGTATCAAGGTGTCAGCAGGGTCAGAGTCTCTCTCCTCGCCTGGTGGTAGATGGCCACCTTCTCCCTGAGCCTGCACACGATCTTCCTGCTCATATCCCCGTGGCTTCTTCCTAGAGAACACTAGTCAGATTACAGCCCACCCTAACAACCTTATTTTAACTTAATTTCTTCTTTAATGACCCTATCTCCAAATACAGCCACACTCTGAGGTACTGAGGTTAGGATTGCAACATGTGAATTTTAAAAGACACAAGTCAGCCCAGAGCACCTGAACACATTCAGGAACTAATCCCCAAAATTCAACATCCAGTCTTCTTTGCTGCATTTCTTGCCTCTACTAACCTCATCAGATGCAGATCTGTGCTCGTGCTGACCCTGTCTGCCTGACCTTTCTCTAAATCCAGGAAAGCATCCCAACAACTAGGCCAATCCTCCCATCCAACTCCAAGAAGAGAATGCTTTTGCTCTGTTTCTATCTGTCATGCTCTCTCTGTCTCTCAGTCTCTGTCTCTCTCTCATACACAGACACACAGACACACACACACACACACACTGGAGTATTTTCTTCATTCCTGCAGATGTGCTATAGATCAGCATCTGCAGCTCTATAAACAGAAGAGACTTTCCAAAGTTCTATAGAGACCCACGGGGGAAGCAGCTGCTAGGTAACCCACTGCAGTAGGCAGAGTTCCAAAGGTGGGTCCCCAAGATCTCCAATCCCTGGCTGGTCAATCGAACACTAATCTAGATACTACCACTGTGGAATTGAGGTTGCCAGTGAGCTGATTTTAAAATAAGGGAGACTCCTCATTATCCAGGTGGGCCCAATATCACCACATAATCTTGAAAAGCAGAAGAGGAAGGCAGAAAAGTCTCTCAGAGAGATACTGTAGGAGAGATGAGGTAGAGGAGGTCAGAGGGACTCAAAGTGTGAGGAGGATTCCATCTGCCATTGCTGGCATTTATGACAGAGCAAGGGGGCCATAAGCCAAGGAATGTATGTGGCCTCTAGAAGCTGAGAAGGGCCCCTGGCAAAGGCCTCGCAAGAAAATGGGAACCTCAGTCCTTTAAGTGCATGACACTGGGTTCTGACCTACAGAACTATGAGATAATAAATGTGTGTTGTCTTAAACCAGTAAGTGTGTGGTCATTTATAGAAGTGGCAATAAAAACTAACACATCCATCCTGTTATTAAATGTTATTCCCCTACATTGGTTTCTTTTAAGAATGACTTTTTTCTTATATCACCTAAGTTCACATCATTCTTAGCAGTAGGTATTACTTTTTAATCACTCATTGGATACATTAAACTAAAATGTGTGTAAAGTCAGGAGTTCCCGTTGTGGCGCAGTGGTTAATGAATCCAGCTAGGAACCATGAGGTTGTGGGTTCAATCCCTGACCTCACTGAGCGGGTTAAGGATCCAGTGTTGCCGTGAGCTGTGGTGTAGGTCGCAGATGTAGCTCAGATCTTGCTGTGGTGTAGGCCAGCAACTACAGCTCTGATTCGACCCCTAGCCTGTGAAACTCCATATGCAGTGGGTGTGACCCTAAAAAGAAAAAAAAAAAATGTGTGTAAAGTCTACAAATGACTCCTTAGAATAGGCAGCTTACATCCTAAACATGACACCACACTCATACATATCGATGGGATACCTCTGCCTTGGATCCTCCCCATGACTGTTAGGGCCTGCTGTACCCTCTGAAGGTCACAGATTCCTCCAGGAACCTCTGCCCTGCAGACAGATCCTGAATCTGATCCCAAATGAAACTGTTCTGATCTGCCACATTGCTTTTTGTAATGCTCACCCTTGTGACCTTACATAGTAATTGGCAATAAGAAGGGCATGGGTTAAAAAAAAAAAAAAAATACAAGCTTAAAAAATCCCACACCATCTAATGGATAAATATAGCAATAACAAAAAAGAACAAGCCAAGCTCTAGGCAAGAATCTCCGGAGAGAACAACCAAAGAACACAATCCTGTTTTGGCATAAGAGTTCCCAGTAAGAAAGGGTTCCAACTCACCTCCAGGGCACCACTATCCTAGTATGCTCTGTCCAGTGGAGAGCCCACATCTGTAACTATGAGGAGCTGAGGCTTCTCTGGCTAAAACAGAGAGGTCTGAAAATCTGTAGCAAACACCTATGATTCTTACCACAGCCTCTCCCAAGTGCCATCACCAAGGCCTAGATCCTTGTTCCCGGTTGCCTGATAGACGTTGCTTTCTAAGTCTCCCATGGGCACCTCGGACATCACCAGAAAAGACGGAACCCACCACCTTCCTCTCCAAAGTGCACCTCCCCGCAGCTTCCTCCCTTGTTTTGAACTACCATTTATTGGAACTCGCCTTATGCCTTTCACTGTGCTCCACACTTGTCATCCAACGCTCACCCAAACTTGCACATCTTTAGGAGTGTAGAAAGTGCATTTTGTAGAGGTTGAGCTGCTTCTAAACATTAGGACCAGGTCGGCTGATGGCCTTGCTGGGGATCATCCTTGTTTCCGCTGTCAAGAAGGCCTTCCCTTTCCCTCTTTTCCCTCCAGATCTACTCTCCATCCTTCTCCATTCTGCCTCTGTTGTAAGATGTTGAGCTGCCTGGGCCTGTCTTCTTTGCCCATGGATCTCCTCTCAGGTTCAGCCAACAGGAGGCCCCAGTAGGGGGTAGGAGTGAGGCTGTAGCATTTACCTCCGCAGCTCCTTCCCCACAGGGTCATCTCACGATAAATGGTTCTTCAGACAAAGGTCCCAGCTTCTGTCTATGAGGCTCTGTCCCTGTGGGCTGCATCTTCTCTCTCACCCTTTCAGCCCAAGGGAGAGGATGGTCCAGTGTTACTATCCTTGAGCTGCTGCACTACCCCTCATGGATTTTCTAACTCACCTGTGCCTTTGTAAAGAGTGCTTGTGTTAAGTTCTCTCCAAATGTTATCATTTGCATGTGCCGAGATCCTTCATATTCTTCACCTTGGCCTGAATGTCACTTCCTCAAAGAAAGATCCAGTGTCGCCCTGTACAACACAGCACCCTATTCATTTATAGCACTCACATGGTTTGTAATCATATGATTTCTATATTTAATTTCTTTCACTCTTTCTCTTGCTCTCCTTCTCCCCACTCTCCCAGTATTCTGTGAGACCCTAGAGGACAAAGGCCATGTCTCTTATTCTCCCTTGTGTCACAGTAACAGCTCAATGTTTCCCACATTATAAAATATAGTACTTGTTATAAACCCAGCATCAACTCTGTATTGCCCTATTATTCCTTTTGTTCTTGTTGTGTCCTTTTCTCTCAGAAAGAAAGCACTGGTTGTATCTCTCTCATCTGTATCACAACCCTGCATGCAGAGATGATCAACAAATATTTGTTGCACTAAATTGAAGACCTGCAGGGAGCCATCTACCCATTTAAGAGGATGGCTGCTGACAATATTCACTTTGGCTCAGACTTAAAACACCAAAGATCAAATACATACTAAGAATAGTACATGAACCATCTGGGAAGGAAAAAAATATATACTATTCTTAGAGTTACATTTATTTTCCTTTACGATGTGAAATTCCTTTATCTTTTGAAAATACACATGGACTTAATTAAGTGTAAAAGATTATATTCCCTTACTCTGCAGTTTCATAACATCTTTCCCCAAAGTTGATATCCTTCAGTTGCGTTAAATGTCATTTTGTTAAAAATTTCTTGTTCTGAAATGAGTAAGGAAAATGGAAGTGAAATAACATGTATATATAATCATACCCTGAAAGAAATTATAGCAACTGATATGGAAAAATGAAGATTACAAAGGTAGGGCTTGCCATGAGTCACAGATGAAAATTTTCAAAGCCTCTGAACTTTTTTATTGTTCTGCTCATTAGTGAATGCCTTAAAAAGAGTGTAGCAAAGTAGATCATTATAAAGGAAATTAGTATAAGGCAGATAATTGCAAAGCACATCTTTGTAAAGCAGCTTGTATGTTCCCAATGGAACAATATTATAATTTAAGTCTGTGCCCTCTGCTATAAGACTTGGCATGCACATAGTTTAAGTAACAGCAAAAGTGATCCCAATGTACTAAAAATACACAGGTTTTAGAAAAATTTTAAACTTTTAGGATCATTAATTTGATCCAAACTAATCCTTTTGCTCAGATGTTACGAATAGTAATGAGACACTCATTGACAATCATTTTGCTTGGCTTTTTCTTTAGAAATGAGAGCTCATTATGCATTATTTGTATACTCCATGTATCTCTTTTTAAAAATTCCAGAGATGTTTACACAAATGCTCGTTTCTTAAGAGTTTGTCTGAGTGTTTGCAGGCAGAGAGATTAAAATGTTATCCACTGACATCACAACTGCATAAAGAGTGGAAATTGCCCCTTTGAAAATAAGTATTGCAAGATCTAAACATTTGTATTCATATTAAGAACTTTAGTTATTAGAGGAGATTCATGGAACAGGTATTCATCTTTATTATTTCTTTTACCTCCATAAAAGAATTTCAGGAGTAAAAGGCAAAAGAGAGATATACATACAGTCAGTGGGTTAAGTGCCCAAAGGATTGGAAGTGAAACCAAGAAAAAGGATTTGGCAGCCAATTCCCTGTGCAGTCAAGTTCCTTCTGCTTCATCCGATTTGGATCACGGATCTAACAAAGAGCAGAGATGAGATAGAGAAGCGGGTCATCAGACACCTGGCCATACAGCCCTCTGCATTCTTGGTAAGAAGTTTTCATTACCATTGCCATAAGTGTCTCGTGCTTCTCCCCTTCCACCTACCCAAAAAAAAAGGTGAGAGGCAATGGAGGATATAGACATGTGGGTATTTTAAAAGAGAATGTCATCATAATGAAGGTTGTTTTCCTAGATTTTTTACCGGTAAAATCTCTCCCCAAACTTGACATTTCTGCAAATTAACATCTAAGAATTATGTCTTTTTTGTCATGAATTTCCCAGAAATTTCTCTGATTAGAGCCAAGAGATGGGACCTCAGAAATAGAATCAGAGAGTCATGTCCTCAAACACACTTGCTAATTGAGGTCTTCTCCCACCCTCACAAGACAGCTAATATAATGAGACCCACTCTTCATAGGATACAACATAACCTTCACTCTGAAGCCTGGTGTCTCTTTTTCCCATTGCCAATCACTTTTCAATTTCCTCCAAATTACTGAACCAAATGCCAGGTCATGACAATAAGCTTCCAAATGAGAAAATGGAGACTGAAGCACTAGAAAAGGACAAAGGACATGAGATGTCTTTTAAAAGAGCAAATTGATTAATAGCTTAATAAATAGGCTTCCTCTATTGAGTAAGGCAAAAATAAGTTGACTGACAATCCCAAATTAAAAAGAGATTGTAATGGAACTATCTCCTGACCCTTAATTATGGCTGGTTAGGTCAGGAGACAGCTCTAATGAGCAGGAGACTGCAGGAATTAATGACTCCTTCAGTTGGCTTCTGGCTTAACCTTTTTGTGGTGTGCTCAAAACCATCCATGTGGCTTGCATCTCTGGGGAAGACATACGATATCTCTAAGTCTCTAACCCTCACAGTAAAATAAAATGAACTTCAGTGCACATATTCCACATTCCATAATATTTAAAAATTAAAGGAAAATTAGAAAGGTATAAAGGTAGATGAACTTTTGCAATGGTATACATTAAAATAATAGCAGTGGTTGATACAGTTCTTATACTAATGTATCTTTAACAAAGCCTATCAAGGAGTTCCTGTTGTGGCTCAGTGGTTAAACGAATCTGACTAGGAACCATGAGGTTGCGGGTTCGATCCCTGGCCTCCCTCATTGGTTTAAGGATCCGACATTGCTGTAAGCTGTGGTGTAGGTTGCAGTCTCGGCTTGGATCCCATGTTGCTGTGGCTCTGACATAGGCTGGCAGCTACAGCTCCAATTGGACCCCTAGCCTGGGAACTTCCACATGCCATGGGTGCGGTCCTAGAAAAGACAAAAAGACGAAATAAATAAATAGTCTACCAAGGAGAAAAAAAAAGATCACACTTTAAAAAAAAATCTTGGAGTTCCCTTGGTGGCACAGTGGTTAACGAATCCGACTAGGAACCATGAGGTTGTGGGTTTGATCCCTGGCCTTGCTCATTGGGTTAAGGATCCAGCGTTGCCATGAGCTGTGGTATAGGTTGCAGACGCAGCTCGGATCCTCCATTACTTTGGCTCTGGTGTAGGTTGGTGGCTACAGCTCTGATTAGACCCCTAGCCTGGGAACCTCCATATGCTGCGGGAGTGGCCCTAGAAAAGGTAAAAAAGACAAAAAAAAAAAAACAAACAAACAAAACTTGACACAAACAATTTGATCTTCCATATAAGAACTAAAAGTAGGTTTAAATAGCAATGCCCTCCCAATCCTCCCTGGTCCTCCAGGAGCCAGCCAGTATAGCACATCCTCCCTGGTCCCCCAGGAGCCGGCCAGTATAGCACAGGAGAGCAAAGCTGCATGATACCTACAGTCAAGGTAATCTTTGCTTTTTCTGCTACCCTTTGGCTTAAAACTCATAAAGTTATGATCCCAGAGACGGAATGCAGCCAGAGGGTCCGCATACTTGTTTTAATAAGTTTTATGATTATTTACATATGGTAAAGTCAACAGATCAAGAGATGATGGTCATTGAAAAAACAGCTTATGGAGTTCCCATTGTGGCTCAGCAGAAACGAACACAACCAGTATCCATGAGGACATGGGTTAGATCTCTGACCTCGCCCAGTGGGTTAAGGATCCGGCATGCCATGAGCTGTGGTATAGGTTGCAGACACAGCTTGCATCCTGTGTTGCTGTGGCTGTGGCTTAGGCTGGCAGCTATAGCTCAATTTGACTCCTAGCCTGGAACTTCCATATGCCTCAGGTGCAGCCCTAAAAAAGCTTAAAAAAAAGAAAAAAGAAAACATAGCTTATTATACTCACAGATCCCAAAAGAGGAACCCCGCCCTCATCACGCCACAGGGAGCCACGTGGGAAAGCACCAGGTCAGTCACTAGGCAGAGGAAAGGGGAGGAGGGGCAAGCACCTTCATTATGGTTCCACAGGAAGGAACAGGCGAGGCAGGGTAAACAGGATTAGCTAGTCTGAATCATTTCAGAGATTGTCCCTGGTTGCCTGGTACCTGGCCATGGGGTGATTAGAGCCTGATAAGGGAATGGTTGGAGTGTGCACTTAATCTAAGAAGGGGAACTGACTGGCCTTTAGCCAGGGCAGCAAAATTGGGTCAGCACAACAAATTCTCCAGCATCATGGGGGTGTGGATATACCCAGGACTACAGCAGTAGTCAAAATCCCCACTTTCACTTCCTTACCCATTTCTCTCACAAAACAAATCTGCTCTCTTCAAAATACACTAAGAATATTTTGCAAATCTCTAGCAAGTTCACTTTCTTCCACTTTCTCCTTTTGTCTCCAGAAAGGCCTAAGACGGAAAGCAGGCCCTCCTAAGTGGACAGATGAGGTACTTTATGTAGATGTATAAAAGAATTCTGATACCAACATTTATTCCTCTTCCTAAAGAATTGGTGATAACGCTTTAAATATTGTGAATAATAGGACACTCCCCATCCTGCCTGGTCCTCTTCTGTTTACATTTCCTTACTTCATTTCTTCTCCACTGAGATGTTTTGTTTTTTATATCAGATTCCCTGTTACCATGTAATCACAGATATTTTATGATTCTTTTATGTACTTGCCCACTTACTGTCTTTTAGCACCAAACATGTATCAGTGGATATTTAAAGAAGGCCTTGTTTTTTCTCAATATATAAATTGCTGGATTCCAGTTTTTCTTCCTTCCTTCCTTTCTTTTTAGGGCCACACCTATGGCATATGGAATCCATTCCTGGGCTAGGGGTTGAATCAGAGCCACAGCTGGGGCCTATGCCATAGCCGTGGCAACACCAGACCCAAGCCACATCCATGACCTTTGCCACAGCTTGAAGCAATGCTGGATCCTCAACCCACCCAGCAAGGCCAGGGATGGAACCTGCACCCTCACGGATATTAGTCAGGTTCTATAACCCACTGAGCCACAGTGGGAACTCCTAGTCTGTATTTCTTAATGAAAACAGCTTTGTTATGCCCCTTGTCCTCTCTGGCTCTGTGTCCCACTCCTTCCAGTTCATGTAGGCATCTCCCCATCAGTAGCACCTCGGAGATTTACTCTGTGGCACCAAGGTTATAAACTGGTGACCCACCAGCCAGGGATGCGTTCAGCTACTTTAGCCACACAGCACTTTAAAAATTTGACCTCATTGCCAATTTCTAAAATTAGAGAACTTCATATACATTTTCTTCGGGTCCTCTGGAAAACTTAGAAGTTCTGGCAACACTGGGCTAGAGGTTAGTAATAACTGCTTTCCTTAAATGCAGGCATGTGTTTCTCTCATTTATATAAATTTCCTGTTCACTTGAGACATCTGGGTCTAACCCCTGGATAACAACATCATTGCTGGTATTATGTAGGTTCACATATATATAAAATAATATGTAACAGGAGTTCCCATTGTAGCTCAGTGGATTACAGAAATGACATTGTTTGTGTGAGGATGCTGGTTCAATCCCTGGCCATCCAGCATTGCTGCAAGCTACAGCATAGATCACAGATGTGGCTTGGATCTGTTGTTGCAGTGGCTGTGGTGCAGGTGGGCAGCTGCAGCTCCGATTCCACCCCTCACCCGGGAAACTCTGAGACCTTAGGAAAAGCTGCACACTGGCTCTTTAAAATGAAAACAGCGAGCATCAATATCAGGTCACATTAGCCATGTCTGTGCATGCCTTGTAGGTTGGAAGTGAGTCATCCCTCAGAAATTATTTTGGTACAAAAGTTAAACATAAAGATTTCACCAAATAAACAGTTTTATTTATAAAAAGGCTTCATGTGAAAACAGTCCCTTCTCTGGCATCAAATCCCGGAAACGATGCAATATGACTCATTAGCACGGAACAACTCATATTCCAAACGGAGTGCAATTGCTCCCGGGGAACCCATTCTTATCTCTCGGCCAAGAGGTCTGGCTGGGTGATGACGCAGCATCCTTTGCTCTGTTGTCTTGACCTGATGTGCTTTTGCTTCTAATGGTCCTTCTGCTTCACTCCCACTGCCTTCGTGAAAGCCTCACCAAATTCTTCCTCCCATAGCAACCTCCCTTCCAGGAGGGAGGTCAAACATTTGTCTGCCTTGTTTAGTGCCCACAATTATGCACTGTCTTAATATGGAATGTCCTAAATATTTCTCTCTCCTGATAACTAGGACTCTCTCACTTTAAATTCTAATGTAACAGGATTCATCAGCAGGAGAATTTCTTTTCTAGTTTATGTGAATTACACAAATTGGAAATTACTTTTGCTGATGGAAATCAGCAAAAGAGGGGAGGATATATAAGAATTAATAAAGAGAAGTGAAGCAAACAGGAGAAAAGGAACAGAAGTTCTATAAGGATAACAATAGTTAACATTAATTTAGTACATGCCATGTGCCCCATACAGTGCTCAGCAACTTCCATGTATTTAATCATCACAACGTCCATGAGATATGATGATGTGGAAGACTGAGAAGTATTACAGAATCACCAACCACTCTCCTCTTCTTCTGAAGAGGAGGAAAACTATGCTTTTGTCATATGTTGAATTATTGACCCATTTCTTCACCTCCCATGTCCACAACCTTTGTCAAGTGACTCGGCAATTGTTCCCACTGGAGGTGGGGTTCGGCTTAGCCATATGACTTGCTTTGGACATCATGAGCAGATGTGATGTTCTTGCCTGATTGTTCTTACCCTACTGTAGGGAACTGAACAGCATCCCCCCTCAAAATTCATATTCAACCAGAACCTCAGAATGTGACCTTAGGTGGAAATAGGGTCTTTGCAGATGAAATTTAGGTAAGGATTGAGATGAAAGCATCTTAAAATATGGAGGACCCAAGAGCCAATAAGATCCTTATAAGAAACAAAAAAGACACAGCCCTACAGAGAAGAAGGCCATAAAAAACAAAGGCACAGATTGGACTTTTGTTGCTACAAGCCAAGGACCACCTGGAGCCATCAGAAGCTGAAAGAGAGAAGGAAGGATTCTTCCCTAGAGCTTTCGCAGGGAGCATAGCCCTTCGGATACCTTGATTTTGGCCTTTTGGTCTCCAGAACTACAGGTGAATACATTCTGTTATTTTAAGCCACCCAGTTTGTGATATTTTGCTCTGGCAGCCCTAAGAAACGAATACACCTATGTTTCTGCCATCGCTTTGAGAACTTCCTCCAGGTAGCAGCTGCCCTTCGAGCCTGGACCCCAGCATGAATCTGTGGGGCGTGGGCCTGAGCCAAGGCCACCCGCACAAGCCCAGGTCAGGTGAGCCAGGCTGCAGCCAACCCACAAACCCACATGACACAAGTGCAACAATAAATGCTGACTGTTTTACAAGCCACTGACTTGGGGTGGCAGGTGAAGTAGCACTGTGATGCCTGCAGCCAACAGACAAGGTTTCTCAGGCTCCTGTGAAGTGGGGTAGGGTCATCTGACTAAATCCTAGACAATGAAATGTGAGCCAAGGGGATATAAAGAACTCCATGTTACAGCCCTGAAAACCTCCACAGAGAGTCTTCCATGCTCTTTCCTTCTCCAAAACCACACTCTGAAGAGGGAAAAGCTGGGTGCATGCATCACCTCACCACTACTCAGGAGTGCCTGTTGGCTTGTTTTACTTTACAAACAGAAGCTTCCACTAGATCCACCCTGTGCTTTGGAGGTTTGTCAGTTGCAGCAACTAGCAAGCTCTTAATAAAGGGAAAATGAAGAACATGTCCAAGGTTAATTAGTGAGTGAAAAAACCAGGATTTGAACCTATACCTGTGACTCCAGTGTCCAAACCATTGCCAGTCAAAACAGACTGCCTCCTATATCAACTGTAAAACCTTGGGAAAGGTGAAGTAAGATGGCTTAGAACTGGGTTCTCAGAACATTTAACAACAGAAAAGTGATCAGTGGCAGGCCCTAAAAGAAAAGTCTGAGGAAGCAGAATTAGTAACTCCCAAGTGATGCAATAATTGTAACTATCACACACAGACCTCATTTTTGTGCCAGGCACCATTCCAAAGGCTTGGCAGATACCTCGCATAATCCTTTCAACTACCCTGGAAAGGGGTACTATTGCGATCCCTGCTGTCAGGAGGAAACTGAGACACATAGGAGTTGAATGGCTTGCCCTAGAGCATACAGCTAATCACTGACAACCAGAATCAAGCACCGAGCAGTCAGGCTCCAGAATCACTGTTCCACGAGGATCCTCTAGAGTGATAAAAGCATTGAACACTTGGACAAGGACCAAATACAACGGAGAAAGTCTCTTAGTATCCTTATTATCTACAACACAGTTTAAAGTAACAAGTGTCTTGATGAAACTGCAAAGATGGGTGAACCTGAGAAGTTTTACAAACAAGGGCCAGAAAGGGAAATTAATAATACAGCATCTATTATTTCAAATATTCATTTAAATATGGAACATGCCATTGATCTTATCTTTATTTAGTATCAGGTCATTATTATTCAGGTTTAAGGTCTAAAATCACATGCATAAAGGATTTGCAAAGACTTCACTGGGCTGAAGCCTAGGGGGGCTGTGTGGCCTCCGTGTTTGGAGATCTGCACCGATGGCCATTACAACCCAGGCTCTGCTATTTAAAGCTAAGTGACCTAAGCCAGTGACTTAACTTCTAGAAAATACCATTTCCTCTTCAGTAATGCACAGACAATAAAAGTGCCTATTATAAAGAGTTGCTATGAAAATTAAACAAGAAAACACACTTAGCACAACGTCTGGCATATAGAAAGGACTCAGTAAATATTTGCTATTCTTCTTTTTAAATATTGTTATTAAAGTGTATGGTCTAATTAGTTGATAAATAACATAGAATCTACTTCTGCAAGGTCACTATATCTACAACTCTTTTCTACGGCACTTTAAACTTTCATCAGTTTCCCCTGGGACCAATTTAATTGCTTCCTAAACAGATCTCCCCTCTGGCTCTGCCTCTTGTAGTCCACTGTTGTGAATTGCCAACAGTTAATCTTCCCAGTTCACAGCTCTTCTCATGTCACTCACCCACTCAGCAAACTTCAATGGCTCCCCATTGATTCCAAAGTCTCCCTCCCCCCCCTCCGCCGCCTCTTCCCCCTACTTATTATCTTATACTTCACTGTAATTGGACATCTCACTCTTCCTTAAACATGCCTTGCGATTTCCTGCTTCTAGGTCTTTAATCCCCATTATCTCCATCTCTCCTAATCCAGTTCACCATTCATGCTCCAGCTCAAATACTTCCCCTCGGTCCACTCATCTAAATGTATGACATCTGCTCTCTCATTCCCAAGGCACTTTCTTTGCACCTCTTTTATGTCATGTCGCAATGCCTTTCGTCATGATTATTTTGGCATTTGATGAATGTAGTCACACAATGTAAGCTTGCTGAAAGCAGAGAGAGAGAGACAGAGATTGTGTGTCCTTAACATTTTTTTTCCTTTTTAAGCCACACCCGCCACATATGGAAGCTCCCCGGGCCAGGGATCAAAACCCAGCCACAGCTGAAACCTACACCATGGCCGTGGCAATGCCAGATCCTGTGTGCCGCAGTGGGAACTCCCCTCAACTTTTTAATATATGCATGATGTCTTGCATGTGCAGTGGTTATAAATCAATGTTCACTGATTATTTAAGTTTAACATGGGTATGTTTTATCTCCCCTATTAAATCTGTCGATAGTGGGGACCATATCTAACTTGCTACTATATCCTCATAGCATTTAACTCATGTCCTGCACTCGACAAACACTAGTGAAACAAGTAAGGTGGTAGATTGGACGAATGGCTGAAGAAATAGATAGATGAAATGATAAATGGATGGATGGGGTGGATTTATACATTTTTCTAAAGTTCTTTGGCTAACAGTTCTTCTAGTTGTTGGCCCAGTCACCAACTCACTTTGAAAGAAGCAATACTCAGTGGTATTAAAAACAGGGCATAGAGGGAATTCCTGATCCACTTTTGACAAACTAGTCATATATATAAACCCAACCCTCCTTCCTGAAACACCAAGCTGTTTGGGAGGGAATGTCCTTCTTTCTAAACCTCATTTCATCCCACAGGGATCCAGGGTGTTTACACTGCCTTGTTCCTGTTACAGAAGAAATCTAATAAAGAAGATAAAAACTAATTCACAATAACATGCTGGTGCCCTCTCAAGGGGAATTATATTTTAAAACAGAATCACTGGGAGAGAACAGTATAAATCCAAAGAACTGACTTCCTAACTCTGGCATATTTAGTGCTGCTTCTTCTGTGTCATCTGGACAACAGAATTTAAAGTAGACCATAAACCCAGACATATATTTTATTTTATTTTGTCTTTTTAGGGTCATACTGACAGTATGGAAGTTCCCAGGCTAGGGGTCAAATCAGAGCTACAGCTGCGAGCCTACACCACAGCCACAGCAACCTACACCACAGCTTACGTCAACACCAGATCCTCAACCCACTGAGTAAGGCCAGGGATCAACCCAAGTCCTCACAGATACTAGTTGGGTTTGTTACCACTGGGCCATGACAGGAACTCCCAAACATATATTTTAGATATAGTAAGCCCACAGAGACAGCCACTGAAAGGACTGTTCCTATAAGGATAAGGCAGGCTGTGGCATTTTTGTCACAGTGCTAGCCCAGCAAGAATTTCAAGGTCCAGAACCTGGACTGTGGAGACTCTGCTTGCTGAGGGGGCAAATTCTTGCATTATGTGCCCAAATAAGATATGTCTGGATGCTGGAGTATAAAAGGCAGTTGATTCTCCTCTCTTCCAAGCCAGGAGATTTTCTACTTTTCAAGGTTGGCCATGGCCAACAAACTGTGTGGGCCCCTCTCTGAAGTACCAAAGAGGCAATGAAACCCTATCACCACTCAGGTCCTATAGGATGTTCATCCTTCATACAGCTGATAAATCACCAGCTATCTGTCCAAATATGGACAAAAATCAAGTACAAGCAACCTTGATACAAATCCCAGGCCTCATGCTCACCCATCCTTCAACACAGACCAGCTTCTGTGGTCTAGCTCTACACAGCAGTTATTAGAATCTGCTAAGCAAGTTTTAACAAATATTAGGTTTTAGCTGTGGATTATCGTTAGAGCATCTATGAAGATCATAGGAAGGACAGGGTCCATTTTAAAACACTGTATAGAAAAGTGTCTTTGGAGTTCCCGTCGTGGCGCAGTGGTTAACGAATCCGACTAGGAACCATGAGGTTGTGGGTTCGGTCCCTGCCCTTGCTCAGTGGGTTAACGATCCGGCGTTGCTGTGAGCTGTGGTGTAGGTTGCAGACGCGGCTTGGATCCTGCATTGCTGTGGCTCTGGCGTAGGCCGGTGGCTACAGCTCCAATTCAACCCCTAGCCTGGGAACCTCCATATGCCGCGGGAGCAGCCCAAGAAATAGCAACAACAACAACAACAAAAGACAAAAGACAAAAAAAGAAAAAAAGAAAAAGAAAAGTGTTTTTGTTTATCCCAAGGTTAACTGATGGTACACTCCTCCCATGTCTTCTGGGGTAACTGGTAAGGCAATGTAGAATTACAAGGCATGCCAAAACCCTAACATGCCTTCAGAATAATTCAAATTATTAAATGTTTAGTGGAATTTAACTATTAATGAATTTTATTGTGTTCACTTTTTGGAAAATTGCCACCCTATATGCACACATTATGTTATAACTAACATGTCCCTACAGCCAAAGTATTATTTCACCAGGAAGTTAAGGAATATTTATAAAGTTACCTTTCTATAAATGAAATTGCTTTTAGGTATGCCATCTCAAACCCTCGAAACAACCATGCAAGTTGGGGATTATTATTTTTATTATTATTAACATCATTATTATTTTATGGGTTTTTAAACTATGCTAGCCAACTTCCCTGAAGTCATAGTAGCTAGTAAATGATGGTTTCTAGGACTCAAATTCAGGTCTTGTAACTGACTGTTCCATGTTCTTCTCACTGCACGGTGATTCTTCAGCAAGATCTTCCAGAATTTTGCCATTTTCTTCTAGATTAGTAGTCCTGTCGAGTTCTGCAGATAAGTTCTCTGGCAGCAACAATTACCCTCAGTAGCCCCTAAATAGCCAAAAATATGCTAATCAATTCACTCTGCCTAATTCTCAGGCCCTCGCTGAAGGCTTTAACCTCAGTAAGTGTTCTCTACACTGGTGAATTCTCGGAATCTAGGCCATACATGCTCACTCCTAGGGCCTCAACCACTTTCTAGGAAACATTTTGAGGTATATATACACACATCACACACATTTGCATATCTGTGTGTGTATAAAAGTGTGAGAGCGTGTGTACGTGCCTATTCACCTCTCTCAGTTACCACCAAATCTCTCAGGGGCTAATCAGGACCTAATTCATGTGAGGTGTCAAACTATAATCTAGGGATCTCCAATGTTCATGAACCCCACAATTACTTTCAATGACTTAACTGGAGGTGCTGACAGCCACATAAAATCTCTTGTCCCATCAACGTCTCTCTAAAAGATGGTGGAAACTGCACCTGCAACTTGACTTCCTTAATCTGTGTCGCTGCCTTTTTGAAAAGCACTAATAAATGTCAGTGGCATGAAGGGCAGAGATTATAGGCTCCTTCTTGTAGAAAAATACCACTGTCTACTGGCTGGAAACTAGAAGCGTGTCATTAGCTGGGATTGTTAAACTGTGCCCTGCTGATCCCTGTGAACAGAGTTGTCGGTGAAGGACTAGAAGCTGACCCTGTGTGTATTTTTTGAAATCCATCCAATCCAGTGGCCAAAGTTCATACCCATATAGCAGAACAAAACACATATACTGGGATCTGCATCTAGGAACACTTCCGTGTATGAGTCTACAAAACTGACCTATTGACTGAAATCCTAGGGAAGTTGATAGAGAGTGGTAAGAATTGGGGGTAGGTATTCTAGACCAGAGCTGTCCAGCCATAAAAAAGAAAAGAAAAGAAAAAATGCCATTTGCAGCAATATGGCTGGACCTAGAGATTATCATACCAAGAGAAGTAAGGCCGACAGAGAAAGGCAAATATATGATATCACTTATATGTGGAGTCGAAAAAAATAATACAAATGAATTATTTACACAGTGATACAATTGAACAGAAATAGACTCAGAGATACAGAAAACAAACTTATGGTTACCAAAGGGGAGGGGGAAACAGATAAATTAGCAGATTGGGATTAAAATATGCACACTAATATACATAAATAACCAACAAGGACCAATGTATGGCACAGGGAATTAAAATCAACCATAATGGAAAAGAATCTGAAAAAGAAAAAAAATATATATATATATATAGCTGAATCACTTTGCTGTACACTTGAAAGTAATACAACATTGCAAATCAACTATATTCCAATAAAAAGTGTTTGTTTTGAAAAAAAGGGGAGGACAACAGAACAGAACTGTGCAAAAGAGCTATACGCAAGCCACAGATGTGAACCATATATATAACTCTTAATTTTCTTCTGCTCACATTAAAAGGGTACAAGAAACAAGTAAAATTAATTTAATAATATATTTCATTTAACCCAATAGATCCAAAAGAGTATCATGATAACAAATAATCAATATAGAAATTATTGAGACGTTCCACATTCGTTTTTTTAGAACTAAATCTTTGAAATCCAATGTGTATTTGACACTTTCATCTCAGTTTGGACCAGTCACATTTCAAGTGTGTAAAAGCTGCATGTGTATGGAACAGACCGGTGGTTGCTAGGAGTTAGGGAAGAATAGATGGAACACAAAGGATTTTTAGGGCCATGAGTCTACTCTGAATAATACTGTAGTGGCGGATACATGTCCTTATACATTTGGGCAAACTCACAGAATCTACAACATCAAGAGTAAGCCTTACAATAAACCATGGACCCTGTGTGAAACATGTCAGTGTAGGTTTATCAACTGTAACAAATGCACCACTGCGCTGGGGGACATTGATAATGGGGAGGCTATGCATGTGTGGGAGCAAGGAGTATATGGGAGGTCTCTGAACCTTCTGTTCAATTTTCCTGTGAACCTAAACTTGCTCTAAAAAAAAACAAAGTGTATTTATGAAAACAGTTACATAAGCCTAATGGCTATCATATGGGACAGTACAGTTCTGGAAGAACTGCATCACACCGTAACCCGGGACAAGGGTAGGTTGCTTGGAAATGCAGTTGAGTTCGCCAGGATTCCTTGGGTTGCCAGTCTCAGAGATACAACTCAAACTACCATGCGCAAAGAGGGGAAAGGGCAGGAACTCTGTTCAGCCTCAAAGATCATTCTCACATATCAATATCTCTATTTCTACCTCCACATGCCAGCTTTCCCCACAAGCACAAACTACAATTTCTAGAAGCTTATGAATGTATATCGTTCAGCATCATACCCAGAACAAACAGAGTTCCTCTCCATCACTTCAATGTGAAAAATCCCACAGAAGCACCGATTAGCCCAAACTGGGTACCTTGTCCACCCACTTGGCAAGGAGGGCATGGTACTGTGTTTGGAATCCTCTACTGCACTAGGCACCTGAGATTCTGGTGCATATTCCAGAACGTCCTGGCTGGAGGGGTGAGGAGGCTCGCTTTCCAAAAGAAACGGTCATGCATGCATACCAGGCCAAGCACCATGTGGCTCTGGGTCACAGAAACTAGGGAGGAGGACCTTCCTACAGGACCAGTTTCCACTAAAGCAGCTCTTTCAAGAGATCAATCGGGAAGTGCCAACTGCTACAAAAACTCTGCTGGTCCTGCACACCCAAGGGTAGCTAGAGGAAGATGGTACTTGGATCCAGGATTGAAGCTCAGAATTCAGCCTTCCTTTCACTACAGGGGTGATTTCCATTGGAAATGGCACCACATCTTAAAGGGGATTTTAAACTTTATTGTGGCAGTTCTGATCATCACAGTGATTAGGGGGTATATTTGGCATTAAGCATACAGGAGGCAGAGAAACCTGATAGGCAGATATGTTTCTCTAAACCCCGTGCATACTGTCAAACATGGTGACAGTCAGCAATATCCAGCTGAATGGTATTAAGAGAAACAGCTGCAGACAGAGCTTGACAGTGGACAAAAAGAGAAAGTCTGAAGCACACCAGTCATAATGGCCATCATTAATAAATCCCCAAATAACAAGTGCTGGAGGGGCTGTGGAGAAAAGGGAACCCTCCTGCACTGTTGGTGGGAATGTAAACTGGTACAGCCACTATGGAGAACAGTTTGGAGATACCTTAGAAATCTATACATAGAACTTCCATATGACCCCGCAATCCCACTCTTGGGCATCTATCCGGACAAAACTCTACTTAAAAGAGACACGTGCACCCGCATGTTCATTGCAGCACTATTCACAATAGCCAAGACATGGAAACAACCCAAATGTCCATCGACAGAGGATTGGATTCGGAAGAGGTGGTATATATACACAATGGAATACTACTCAGCCATAAAAAAGAATGACATAATGCCATTGGCAGCAACATGGATGGAGCTAGAGAATCTCATACTGAGTGAAATGAACCAGAAAGACAAAGACAAATACCATATGATATCACTTATAACTGGAATCTAATATCCAGCACAAATGAACATCTCCTTAGAAAAGAAAATCATGGACTTGGAGAAGAGACTTGTGGCTGCCTGATGGGAGGGGGAGGGAGTGGGAGGGATCGGGAGCTTGGGCTTATCAGACACAACTTAGAATAGATTTACAAGGAGATCCTGCTGAATAGCATTGAGAACTTTGTCTAGATACTCATGTTGCAACAGAAGAAAGGCTGGGGGAAAAATGTAATTGTAATGTATACATGTAAGGATAACCTGACCCCCTTGCTGTACAGTGGGAAAATAAAAAAAAAAAAAAGAATAATGCTTTACACTTCTGGTACAGTGTTTGGTACTCAGTATTTAGCATCACGATAAAGTCTGAATTTATTGCAAAAAAAAAAAAAAAAAAGTCTGAAGCAGAAAGCTGCAGGGAGAGGATGGAAAGGAAGCCATCCTCCCAGCCCTGGCAGCTCTCCCTCCTCCTGTGAGCTCCTCTTTCCCTCTCCCCCGCTCTTCAGGCCTGTTTCTCCTCCTTCTTGGTCTTCCCCAGCCTGAAGGTGGCATGAGAAGCCTAAGGAGAGCATATTCCTGGCAGAATCAACTACCAGCAAATATTACAAAGATCCTAAACCCAGACCTCACACTGACATTTTCCTGGGCTGTGAGACAACAACCACTGAGAAAAATGGACTTCACTGGCCAGATGCAGAAACTGAGAGGAAACCCCTACTGGAATATTACAGAATAATTTTAAAAGATAATTATGGAGACTAAATAGAAAGATCGACATAAATCAGGCACATCATAAGTTAAAAGGCAGAATGCTTCATTTTACGTACCCTACATTACAACATTTTTCAAAAATGTGTAACTATGGAGAAATTTGGAAAGGTAGGAGCATAATATTTTCAAAGAGCAAAAATAGTTGCTATGATAGTATAGCAGGATTTATTTATCAAATTTTAATAGTTTTCTGTTATAATTAAATATTTTGCCCTAAAAAACATGTTCATTTCATTCTACTTCCCTACTCAAAGCATCCCTCATTCCCATTAGTTTATTACTGGACTTTGCTAAACTTCCAAATCAAATGGGTCCTAACTTCCCTACCAAAAAAAAAAAAAAAAAAAAAGGATGCGCTTTACTACATTAGCAATTAGCATCAATGTTCCAACTAAAAAACTGTTTTCCATTCATTTCTCTCAGAACACTAACATCAGTCAAACCCTCCTGCCTGATGTTGAAATAAACCACTTAATTTTAATAACAGGCTACAGTAACTCTTTAACATAATAAGAGCCTACAGAACACATGCACTAGACATGTGCATTTTGCAGGAGGGTAAATTAGAGTTTAATTTTTAAGATGTGGATAATGGTGGAATTTTTTAAATAGCATACATAGGAATCATAGAAAAGTTTATTCAAGCTTTTGCAATGTCTGACTCAGATTATCTGCATCCCTTTTATCCACAAAGAAACAAATGTTACTCTACCTTATTGATCATAGAAAATCAGATTCATCTAACCTCATTCTCCTCCACTTCTTTGCATCCATCAAAACTGTTGGCCGTTCTCATCAAAATCCTTCCTTTGTTTTTCACAAAAGATTACTGTTCCAATTTGCTTCAGGCCACTTCTTGCAGGCATGGGCAAGGCCACCACTCAGGATGAGGAAGCAGCAGGGGGAACTGCTTCTCGACTTGGGATCCTGCTTGGTAAAAACTCTGACTGGTGAAGTAGAGTCTGGGGCTGCTCATCATAATCGTCAAGGGAGGGACTGTGGAGTTTACTTCACGAAAGAAATGGCAAATCAAGAAATTCAGAGAAAAGAGCTTATTCCCTGGTCAGAGAGTCTAAAGATCTTTAAAACTCACCTAAGTTGGTGAAACTGAGGGTCATCATCAGTTAGATCCATCATACCTGTAATCTGCCTTCACCAATCAATTGGTTTTTTTTACAATAACTGGCATTTTCCCCAAGCCTCACGTTGCATAAATAAAAAGATGCTTGCCTGAGGTTTTTTTGTTTTTGTTTTTGTTTTTTTCAGGAACTTGGGAGTCAGCTGTGCCCAGTTCCAGCTCCAGCAGGTTAAGACTGGTTACCTGACCCTCCAAATGGGCATGCGCAAATGTCCCCATACTCTTTTAACATCAGAAGGTCAAAATTCCTGCCTTCAGAGCATGCAGAATGCCTCCGTTTTCTGCAGATATATCCGGCGAAGGAGCCTGTCGCATAGTTGCGCCTGCGCAGAACAACAGTTCTTTTACCTTTTCTCTCTCCTTACTTTTCCCTAGGCTGCCCCCACCTCAGCTTTATCTCATAAATATTCCGAGCTCCTTGCCTTCAGGGAGGCGGATTTGAGATTTGCTGTTGGGTAAACTCCCCTGGTTAGGTAAAAATGCCATCTCCCATGGGGCACCCCCAACTCCCCTCACATTTTTCAGCCTGGAATTCACCTGCTCATACCTCCCCTCATGCCCAAGTCCTGCCTTTCCTCACAGCCCCAATTCAAGGTCCTTCTCCATAAAGTTTAACCTGACAGCCCCAGCCTGAGCAACGGTTCCGTCCTCCGAACTGCCTGAGTTCTTTACTTGGCATTTAAAATATGCTGGTTTGGGAGTTCCCATTGTGGCTCAGAGGAAATGAATCTGACTGGTATCATGAGATACCTGGGTTCCATCCCTGGCCTCGCTCCATGAATTAAAGATCCGACATTGCCATGAGCTGTGGTGCAGGTCGCAGGTGTGGCTCCAATCCTGTGTTGCTTGTGGCTGTGGCATAGGCCAGCAGCTGTAGCTCCAATTCAACCCCTAGCCTGGGAGTCTCCATATGCCACGGGTGCAGCCCTAAAAGCAAAAAAAAAAAAAAAAAAAAAGAAAAAAGAAAAATATGCCGATTTTGTCTACTTGTTTTTGCACGTAACTTACAAGCTTCTCTAGGGCAGAAATTACCTCCTCTCTCTCTGAAATCCCCATCATTTCAAACAATGGCCACTCAAATCACAAAGAAAACAGAGGTGCCTCCCCTCACTTCCCCACAGCCCATTCCATGCCATGATCATTCTGAGCAGAGAAGATTTGGCACCAAGGGTATGTTCTCGTCCATTCCCCTGCTTATACC